>NC_140793.1:12171677-12679103 GCF_037176805.1 Vigna unguiculata | reverse complement strand
TTGATCTAGATGAAAGGTTGCTGGTAACTGGAGTTTCTCCACCAATCTTTGGCTCACAACATTGTTTTCGCTTCCGTAAGCGAATGCAACTAAACATGGATGGCCTTCGGTTAAACACTTTGTATAATAAACTTCCTTTCCTATTCCAAATCTTGATAGCCAGGCTCTGAATAGCAAATGATGTGAATCTACAGGGTTCGATTCGTTTGACTGATCTATCATAGTTGGAATGCTAACAAGCAAGAAATTTGAGAAATTATTTAAAACGAGAAAATGGAAACATAAAAGAAGATGGAACGGAAATTGTAGACATCACACTTCCAAGAATAGAAGATAAGCCTAAGAGTTGAAACACACAAAGGGATAAAGGACATTTGATTTAACTCATGGATTCTTGAATCACTCAAGAACATAGGAGAATCACTCTCACTAAAATACATGACATAAAACTCGCTTATTTTCTGAAATAAAACTTAGCTTGCCTTCATTGATGAAAATGGTTCAACTTATATAGAAGCTTTAACCGTCAGAATTACAAAAGACACATAAATTTCAATATCATCACGCTTAAAGCTATTAATTATTGATCAACTCAAGCTAATAACGATCCGCTACTTAATGGTTGATTGTAACTGAATTTAAGGCTACCAAAAGTCATCCACAAACTTTGAGCAAAGGTCCTCTTGATCTTCCAAAGGTTGGTTCTTAAGTTGGCATGTGGACCCTTATTTCAACTTGAAGATAAAGCAAAACTAAAGCCCATTAATTGGTTAAGCACAAACACAATTTGGTTAGCCAATTTTACAAAGCATTGGGCCCTTATTTAAATAAAAGAAACTGCAACAACACGGCGCATCAGTCATCCTCCATTTGACCCATATGCAATTCACATCATACCCTCCTTCTTCGAGAAGATTTGTACCGAATCTTAAGACACTAGTTTTAATGTAAGTTTGTTATGATCTTGTGAAGGACTTTTATTTTTTCACAAGTTGAAACTAATTCTCTTCTTCCAGGATCAAATTCAACTTGATATTTGTTACTTTCCAATGGTTGTAATCCGTCGATAACATTTCTTGGGAACAATACCCCATACTTGATATGTAACAATAAATAATTCCATGCATTGTGTTTGATGAATTTGCTTCTTATCGACGGACCAAATGCATAATAAAGCACTATGAAGAAGCTTCCTTTTTAAACATGGAAGTTGGTGTGTTTCATTCGCATGCTTATCCTTTTGTTCCTGTAAAATGACAACATCACAAACTGTAGAAGAAAAAACATTGACGAATAAACTTTCTCTAGTTCCATTTCTCTTTCTTTATTTTCCCTTCCTTCTGCAGTTTATATTACTTCTTTTTCTATCCTTTCTTTTTCTGTTTTCTCCTTCAGCCTACGTTGATCCTTACTGACTTGTCTTGGAGTCATAAATTTCTACTTCTTTTGATGTCCCTCATGCCTCAAATAATCGGAATGTTCATCAACATGGAGTGTTTTAAAATGAAGCCATGCCCATCCCAAAAGAAAATGACAAGAGTCCATGGGAGCAATATCACATAATACTTCTTTCACACATTGCCATGAACTGAATTGGAACCATGCTTGATCTAGATGAAAGGTTGCTGGTAACTGGAGTTTCTCCACCAATCTTTGGCTCACAACATTGTTTTCGCTTCCGTAAGCGAATGCAACTAAACATGGATGGCCTTCGGTTAAACACTTTGTATAATAAACTTCCTTTCCTATTCCAAATCTTGATAGCCAGGCTCTGAATAGCAAATGATGTGAATCTACAGGGTTCGATTCGTTTGACTGATCTATCATAGTTGGAATGCTAACAAGCAAGAAATTTGAGAAATTATTTAAAACGAGAAAATGGAAACATAAAAGAAGATGGAACGGAAATTGTAGACATCACACTTCCAAGAATAGAAGATAAGCCTAAGAGTTGAAACACACAAAGGGATAAAGGACATTTGATTTAACTCATGGATTCTTGAATCACTCAAGAACATAGGAGAATCACTCTCACTAAAATACATGACATAAAACTCGCTTATTTTCTGAAATAAAACTTAGCTTGCCTTCATTGATGAAAATGGTTCAACTTATATAGAAGCTTTAACCGTCAGAATTACAAAAGACACATAAATTTCAATATCATCACGCTTAAAGCTATTAATTATTGATCAACTCAAGCTAATAACGATCCGCTACTTAATGGTTGATTGTAACTGAATTTAAGGCTACCAAAAGTCATCCACAAACTTTGAGCAAAGGTCCTCTTGATCTTCCAAAGGTTGGTTCTTAAGTTGGCATGTGGACCCTTATTTCAACTTGAAGATAAAGCAAAACTAAAGCCCATTAATTGGTTAAGCACAAACACAATTTGGTTAGCCAATTTTACAAAGCATTGGGCCCTTATTTAAATAAAAGAAACTGCAACAACACGGCGCATCAGTCATCCTCCATTTGACCCATATGCAATTCACATCATACCCTCCTTCTTCGAGAAGATTTGTACCGAATCTTAAGACACTAGTTTTAATGTAAGTTTGTTATGATCTTGTGAAGGACTTTTATTTTTTCACAAGTTGAAACTAATTCTCTTCTTCCAGGATCAAATTCAACTTGATATTTGTTACTTTCCAATGGTTGTAATCCGTCGATAACATTTCTTGGGAACAATACCCCATACTTGATATGTAACAATAAATAATTCCATGCATTGTGTTTGATGAATTTGCTTCTTATCGACGGACCAAATGCATAATAAAGCACTATGAAGAAGCTTCCTTTTTAAACATGGAAGTTGGTGTGTTTCATTCGCATGCTTATCCTTTTGTTCCTGTAAAATGACAACATCACAAACTGTAGAAGAAAAAACATTGACGAATAAACTTTCTCTAGTTCCATTTCTCTTTCTTTATTTTCCCTTCCTTCTGCAGTTTATATTACTTCTTTTTCTATCCTTTCTTTTTCTGTTTTCTCCTTCAGCCTACGTTGATCCTTACTGACTTGTCTTGGAGTCATAAATTTCTACTTCTTTTGATGTCCCTCATGCCTCAAATAATCGGAATGTTCATCAACATGGAGTGTTTTAAAATGAAGCCATGCCCATCCCAAAAGAAAATGACAAGAGTCCATGGGAGCAATATCACATAATACTTCTTTCACACATTGCCATGAACTGAATTGGAACCATGCTTGATCTAGATGAAAGGTTGCTGGTAACTGGAGTTTCTCCACCAATCTTTGGCTCACAACATTGTTTTCGCTTCCGTAAGCGAATGCAACTAAACATGGATGGCCTTCGGTTAAACACTTTGTATAATAAACTTCCTTTCCTATTCCAAATCTTGATAGCCAGGCTCTGAATAGCAAATGATGTGAATCTACAGGGTTCGATTCGTTTGACTGATCTATCATAGTTGGAATGCTAACAAGCAAGAAATTTGAGAAATTATTTAAAACGAGAAAATGGAAACATAAAAGAAGATGGAACGGAAATTGTAGACATCACACTTCCAAGAATAGAAGATAAGCCTAAGAGTTGAAACACACAAAGGGATAAAGGACATTTGATTTAACTCATGGATTCTTGAATCACTCAAGAACATAGGAGAATCACTCTCACTAAAATACATGACATAAAACTCGCTTATTTTCTGAAATAAAACTTAGCTTGCCTTCATTGATGAAAATGGTTCAACTTATATAGAAGCTTTAACCGTCAGAATTACAAAAGACACATAAATTTCAATATCATCACGCTTAAAGCTATTAATTATTGATCAACTCAAGCTAATAACGATCCGCTACTTAATGGTTGATTGTAACTGAATTTAAGGCTACCAAAAGTCATCCACAAACTTTGAGCAAAGGTCCTCTTGATCTTCCAAAGGTTGGTTCTTAAGTTGGCATGTGGACCCTTATTTCAACTTGAAGATAAAGCAAAACTAAAGCCCATTAATTGGTTAAGCACAAACACAATTTGGTTAGCCAATTTTACAAAGCATTGGGCCCTTATTTAAATAAAAGAAACTGCAACAACACGGCGCATCAGTCATCCTCCATTTGACCCATATGCAATTCACATCATACCCTCCTTCTTCGAGAAGATTTGTACCGAATCTTAAGACACTAGTTTTAATGTAAGTTTGTTATGATCTTGTGAAGGACTTTTATTTTTTCACAAGTTGAAACTAATTCTCTTCTTCCAGGATCAAATTCAACTTGATATTTGTTACTTTCCAATGGTTGTAATCCGTCGATAACATTTCTTGGGAACAATACCCCATACTTGATATGTAACAATAAATAATTCCATGCATTGTGTTTGATGAATTTGCTTCTTATCGACGGACCAAATGCATAATAAAGCACTATGAAGAAGCTTCCTTTTTAAACATGGAAGTTGGTGTGTTTCATTCGCATGCTTATCCTTTTGTTCCTGTAAAATGACAACATCACAAACTGTAGAAGAAAAAACATTGACGAATAAACTTTCTCTAGTTCCATTTCTCTTTCTTTATTTTCCCTTCCTTCTGCAGTTTATATTACTTCTTTTTCTATCCTTTCTTTTTCTGTTTTCTCCTTCAGCCTACGTTGATCCTTACTGACTTGTCTTGGAGTCATAAATTTCTACTTCTTTTGATGTCCCTCATGCCTCAAATAATCGGAATGTTCATCAACATGGAGTGTTTTAAAATGAAGCCATGCCCATCCCAAAAGAAAATGACAAGAGTCCATGGGAGCAATATCACATAATACTTCTTTCACACATTGCCATGAACTGAATTGGAACCATGCTTGATCTAGATGAAAGGTTGCTGGTAACTGGAGTTTCTCCACCAATCTTTGGCTCACAACATTGTTTTCGCTTCCGTAAGCGAATGCAACTAAACATGGATGGCCTTCGGTTAAACACTTTGTATAATAAACTTCCTTTCCTATTCCAAATCTTGATAGCCAGGCTCTGAATAGCAAATGATGTGAATCTACAGGGTTCGATTCGTTTGACTGATCTATCATAGTTGGAATGCTAACAAGCAAGAAATTTGAGAAATTATTTAAAACGAGAAAATGGAAACATAAAAGAAGATGGAACGGAAATTGTAGACATCACACTTCCAAGAATAGAAGATAAGCCTAAGAGTTGAAACACACAAAGGGATAAAGGACATTTGATTTAACTCATGGATTCTTGAATCACTCAAGAACATAGGAGAATCACTCTCACTAAAATACATGACATAAAACTCGCTTATTTTCTGAAATAAAACTTAGCTTGCCTTCATTGATGAAAATGGTTCAACTTATATAGAAGCTTTAACCGTCAGAATTACAAAAGACACATAAATTTCAATATCATCACGCTTAAAGCTATTAATTATTGATCAACTCAAGCTAATAACGATCCGCTACTTAATGGTTGATTGTAACTGAATTTAAGGCTACCAAAAGTCATCCACAAACTTTGAGCAAAGGTCCTCTTGATCTTCCAAAGGTTGGTTCTTAAGTTGGCATGTGGACCCTTATTTCAACTTGAAGATAAAGCAAAACTAAAGCCCATTAATTGGTTAAGCACAAACACAATTTGGTTAGCCAATTTTACAAAGCATTGGGCCCTTATTTAAATAAAAGAAACTGCAACAACACGGCGCATCAGTCATCCTCCATTTGACCCATATGCAATTCACATCATACCCTCCTTCTTCGAGAAGATTTGTACCGAATCTTAAGACACTAGTTTTAATGTAAGTTTGTTATGATCTTGTGAAGGACTTTTATTTTTTCACAAGTTGAAACTAATTCTCTTCTTCCAGGATCAAATTCAACTTGATATTTGTTACTTTCCAATGGTTGTAATCCGTCGATAACATTTCTTGGGAACAATACCCCATACTTGATATGTAACAATAAATAATTCCATGCATTGTGTTTGATGAATTTGCTTCTTATCGACGGACCAAATGCATAATAAAGCACTATGAAGAAGCTTCCTTTTTAAACATGGAAGTTGGTGTGTTTCATTCGCATGCTTATCCTTTTGTTCCTGTAAAATGACAACATCACAAACTGTAGAAGAAAAAACATTGACGAATAAACTTTCTCTAGTTCCATTTCTCTTTCTTTATTTTCCCTTCCTTCTGCAGTTTATATTACTTCTTTTTCTATCCTTTCTTTTTCTGTTTTCTCCTTCAGCCTACGTTGATCCTTACTGACTTGTCTTGGAGTCATAAATTTCTACTTCTTTTGATGTCCCTCATGCCTCAAATAATCGGAATGTTCATCAACATGGAGTGTTTTAAAATGAAGCCATGCCCATCCCAAAAGAAAATGACAAGAGTCCATGGGAGCAATATCACATAATACTTCTTTCACACATTGCCATGAACTGAATTGGAACCATGCTTGATCTAGATGAAAGGTTGCTGGTAACTGGAGTTTCTCCACCAATCTTTGGCTCA
The DNA here is from genome assembly GCF_037176805.1 of Vigna unguiculata. Taxonomy (NCBI): domain Eukaryota; kingdom Viridiplantae; phylum Streptophyta; class Magnoliopsida; order Fabales; family Fabaceae; genus Vigna; species Vigna unguiculata. Next base: position 12,672,627 of record NC_140793.1, on the reverse strand, counting down.
CAACATTGTTTTCGCTTCCGTAAGCGAATGCAACTAAACATGGATGGCCTTCGGTTAAACACTTTGTATAATAAACTTCCTTTCCTATTCCAAATCTTGATAGCCAGGCTCTGAATAGCAAATGATGTGAATCTACAGGGTTCGATTCGTTTGACTGATCTATCATAGTTGGAATGCTAACAAGCAAGAAATTTGAGAAATTATTTAAAACGAGAAAATGGAAACATAAAAGAAGATGGAACGGAAATTGTAGACATCACACTTCCAAGAATAGAAGATAAGCCTAAGAGTTGAAACACACAAAGGGATAAAGGACATTTGATTTAACTCATGGATTCTTGAATCACTCAAGAACATAGGAGAATCACTCTCACTAAAATACATGACATAAAACTCGCTTATTTTCTGAAATAAAACTTAGCTTGCCTTCATTGATGAAAATGGTTCAACTTATATAGAAGCTTTAACCGTCAGAATTACAAAAGACACATAAATTTCAATATCATCACGCTTAAAGCTATTAATTATTGATCAACTCAAGCTAATAACGATCCGCTACTTAATGGTTGATTGTAACTGAATTTAAGGCTACCAAAAGTCATCCACAAACTTTGAGCAAAGGTCCTCTTGATCTTCCAAAGGTTGGTTCTTAAGTTGGCATGTGGACCCTTATTTCAACTTGAAGATAAAGCAAAACTAAAGCCCATTAATTGGTTAAGCACAAACACAATTTGGTTAGCCAATTTTACAAAGCATTGGGCCCTTATTTAAATAAAAGAAACTGCAACAACACGGCGCATCAGTCATCCTCCATTTGACCCATATGCAATTCACATCATACCCTCCTTCTTCGAGAAGATTTGTACCGAATCTTAAGACACTAGTTTTAATGTAAGTTTGTTATGATCTTGTGAAGGACTTTTATTTTTTCACAAGTTGAAACTAATTCTCTTCTTCCAGGATCAAATTCAACTTGATATTTGTTACTTTCCAATGGTTGTAATCCGTCGATAACATTTCTTGGGAACAATACCCCATACTTGATATGTAACAATAAATAATTCCATGCATTGTGTTTGATGAATTTGCTTCTTATCGACGGACCAAATGCATAATAAAGCACTATGAAGAAGCTTCCTTTTTAAACATGGAAGTTGGTGTGTTTCATTCGCATGCTTATCCTTTTGTTCCTGTAAAATGACAACATCACAAACTGTAGAAGAAAAAACATTGACGAATAAACTTTCTCTAGTTCCATTTCTCTTTCTTTATTTTCCCTTCCTTCTGCAGTTTATATTACTTCTTTTTCTATCCTTTCTTTTTCTGTTTTCTCCTTCAGCCTACGTTGATCCTTACTGACTTGTCTTGGAGTCATAAATTTCTACTTCTTTTGATGTCCCTCATGCCTCAAATAATCGGAATGTTCATCAACATGGAGTGTTTTAAAATGAAGCCATGCCCATCCCAAAAGAAAATGACAAGAGTCCATGGGAGCAATATCACATAATACTTCTTTCACACATTGCCATGAACTGAATTGGAACCATGCTTGATCTAGATGAAAGGTTGCTGGTAACTGGAGTTTCTCCACCAATCTTTGGCTCACAACATTGTTTTCGCTTCCGTAAGCGAATGCAACTAAACATGGATGGCCTTCGGTTAAACACTTTGTATAATAAACTTCCTTTCCTATTCCAAATCTTGATAGCCAGGCTCTGAATAGCAAATGATGTGAATCTACAGGGTTCGATTCGTTTGACTGATCTATCATAGTTGGAATGCTAACAAGCAAGAAATTTGAGAAATTATTTAAAACGAGAAAATGGAAACATAAAAGAAGATGGAACGGAAATTGTAGACATCACACTTCCAAGAATAGAAGATAAGCCTAAGAGTTGAAACACACAAAGGGATAAAGGACATTTGATTTAACTCATGGATTCTTGAATCACTCAAGAACATAGGAGAATCACTCTCACTAAAATACATGACATAAAACTCGCTTATTTTCTGAAATAAAACTTAGCTTGCCTTCATTGATGAAAATGGTTCAACTTATATAGAAGCTTTAACCGTCAGAATTACAAAAGACACATAAATTTCAATATCATCACGCTTAAAGCTATTAATTATTGATCAACTCAAGCTAATAACGATCCGCTACTTAATGGTTGATTGTAACTGAATTTAAGGCTACCAAAAGTCATCCACAAACTTTGAGCAAAGGTCCTCTTGATCTTCCAAAGGTTGGTTCTTAAGTTGGCATGTGGACCCTTATTTCAACTTGAAGATAAAGCAAAACTAAAGCCCATTAATTGGTTAAGCACAAACACAATTTGGTTAGCCAATTTTACAAAGCATTGGGCCCTTATTTAAATAAAAGAAACTGCAACAACACGGCGCATCAGTCATCCTCCATTTGACCCATATGCAATTCACATCATACCCTCCTTCTTCGAGAAGATTTGTACCGAATCTTAAGACACTAGTTTTAATGTAAGTTTGTTATGATCTTGTGAAGGACTTTTATTTTTTCACAAGTTGAAACTAATTCTCTTCTTCCAGGATCAAATTCAACTTGATATTTGTTACTTTCCAATGGTTGTAATCCGTCGATAACATTTCTTGGGAACAATACCCCATACTTGATATGTAACAATAAATAATTCCATGCATTGTGTTTGATGAATTTGCTTCTTATCGACGGACCAAATGCATAATAAAGCACTATGAAGAAGCTTCCTTTTTAAACATGGAAGTTGGTGTGTTTCATTCGCATGCTTATCCTTTTGTTCCTGTAAAATGACAACATCACAAACTGTAGAAGAAAAAACATTGACGAATAAACTTTCTCTAGTTCCATTTCTCTTTCTTTATTTTCCCTTCCTTCTGCAGTTTATATTACTTCTTTTTCTATCCTTTCTTTTTCTGTTTTCTCCTTCAGCCTACGTTGATCCTTACTGACTTGTCTTGGAGTCATAAATTTCTACTTCTTTTGATGTCCCTCATGCCTCAAATAATCGGAATGTTCATCAACATGGAGTGTTTTAAAATGAAGCCATGCCCATCCCAAAAGAAAATGACAAGAGTCCATGGGAGCAGTATCACATAATACTTCTTTCACACATTGCCATGAACTGAATTGGAACCATGCTTGATCTAGATGAAAGGTTGCTGGTAACTGGAGTTTCTCCACCAATCTTTGGCTCACAACATTGTTTTCGCTTCCGTAAGCGAATGCAACTAAACATGGATGGCCTTCGGTTAAACACTTTGTATAATAAACTTCCTTTCCTATTCCAAATCTTGATAGCCAGGCTCTGAATAGCAAATGATGTGAATCTACAGGGTTCGATTCGTTTGACTGATCTATCATAGTTGGAATGCTAACAAGCAAGAAATTTGAGAAATTATTTAAAACGAGAAAATGGAAACATAAAAGAAGATGGAACGGAAATTGTAGACATCACACTTCCAAGAATAGAAGATAAGCCTAAGAGTTGAAACACACAAAGGGATAAAGGACATTTGATTTAACTCATGGATTCTTGAATCACTCAAGAACATAGGAGAATCACTCTCACTAAAATACATGACATAAAACTCGCTTATTTTCTGAAATAAAACTTAGCTTGCCTTCATTGATGAAAATGGTTCAACTTATATAGAAGCTTTAACCGTCAGAATTACAAAAGACACATAAATTTCAATATCATCACGCTTAAAGCTATTAATTATTGATCAACTCAAGCTAATAACGATCCGCTACTTAATGGTTGATTGTAACTGAATTTAAGGCTACCAAAAGTCATCCACAAACTTTGAGCAAAGGTCCTCTTGATCTTCCAAAGGTTGGTTCTTAAGTTGGCATGTGGACCCTTATTTCAACTTGAAGATAAAGCAAAACTAAAGCCCATTAATTGGTTAAGCACAAACACAATTTGGTTAGCCAATTTTACAAAGCATTGGGCCCTTATTTAAATAAAAGAAACTGCAACAACACGGCGCATCAGTCATCCTCCATTTGACCCATATGCAATTCACATCATACCCTCCTTCTTCGAGAAGATTTGTACCGAATCTTAAGACACTAGTTTTAATGTAAGTTTGTTATGATCTTGTGAAGGACTTTTATTTTTTCACAAGTTGAAACTAATTCTCTTCTTCCAGGATCAAATTCAACTTGATATTTGTTACTTTCCAATGGTTGTAATCCGTCGATAACATTTCTTGGGAACAATACCCCATACTTGATATGTAACAATAAATAATTCCATGCATTGTGTTTGATGAATTTGCTTCTTATCGACGGACCAAATGCATAATAAAGCACTATGAAGAAGCTTCCTTTTTAAACATGGAAGTTGGTGTGTTTCATTCGCATGCTTATCCTTTTGTTCCTGTAAAATGACAACATCACAAACTGTAGAAGAAAAAACATTGACGAATAAACTTTCTCTAGTTCCATTTCTCTTTCTTTATTTTCCCTTCCTTCTGCAGTTTATATTACTTCTTTTTCTATCCTTTCTTTTTCTGTTTTCTCCTTCAGCCTACGTTGATCCTTACTGACTTGTCTTGGAGTCATAAATTTCTACTTCTTTTGATGTCCCTCATGCCTCAAATAATCGGAATGTTCATCAACATGGAGTGTTTTAAAATGAAGCCATGCCCATCCCAAAAGAAAATGACAAGAGTCCATGGGAGCAGTATCACATAATACTTCTTTCACACATTGCCATGAACTGAATTGGAACCATGCTTGATCTAGATGAAAGGTTGCTGGTAACTGGAGTTTCTCCACCAATCTTTGGCTCACAACATTGTTTTCGCTTCCGTAAGCGAATGCAACTAAACATGGATGGCCTTCGGTTAAACACTTTGTATAATAAACTTCCTTTCCTATTCCAAATCTTGATAGCCAGGCTCTGAATAGCAAATGATGTGAATCTACAGGGTTCGATTCGTTTGACTGATCTATCATAGTTGGAATGCTAACAAGCAAGAAATTTGAGAAATTATTTAAAACGAGAAAATGGAAACATAAAAGAAGATGGAACGGAAATTGTAGACATCACACTTCCAAGAATAGAAGATAAGCCTAAGAGTTGAAACACACAAAGGGATAAAGGACATTTGATTTAACTCATGGATTCTTGAATCACTCAAGAACATAGGAGAATCACTCTCACTAAAATACATGACATAAAACTCGCTTATTTTCTGAAATAAAACTTAGCTTGCCTTCATTGATGAAAATGGTTCAACTTATATAGAAGCTTTAACCGTCAGAATTACAAAAGACACATAAATTTCAATATCATCACGCTTAAAGCTATTAATTATTGATCAACTCAAGCTAATAACGATCCGCTACTTAATGGTTGATTGTAACTGAATTTAAGGCTACCAAAAGTCATCCACAAACTTTGAGCAAAGGTCCTCTTGATCTTCCAAAGGTTGGTTCTTAAGTTGGCATGTGGACCCTTATTTCAACTTGAAGATAAAGCAAAACTAAAGCCCATTAATTGGTTAAGCACAAACACAATTTGGTTAGCCAATTTTACAAAGCATTGGGCCCTTATTTAAATAAAAGAAACTGCAACAACACGGCGCATCAGTCATCCTCCATTTGACCCATATGCAATTCACATCATACCCTCCTTCTTCGAGAAGATTTGTACCGAATCTTAAGACACTAGTTTTAATGTAAGTTTGTTATGATCTTGTGAAGGACTTTTATTTTTTCACAAGTTGAAACTAATTCTCTTCTTCCAGGATCAAATTCAACTTGATATTTGTTACTTTCCAATGGTTGTAATCCGTCGATAACATTTCTTGGGAACAATACCCCATACTTGATATGTAACAATAAATAATTCCATGCATTGTGTTTGATGAATTTGCTTCTTATCGACGGACCAAATGCATAATAAAGCACTATGAAGAAGCTTCCTTTTTAAACATGGAAGTTGGTGTGTTTCATTCGCATGCTTATCCTTTTGTTCCTGTAAAATGACAACATCACAAACTGTAGAAGAAAAAACATTGACGAATAAACTTTCTCTAGTTCCATTTCTCTTTCTTTATTTTCCCTTCCTTCTGCAGTTTATATTACTTCTTTTTCTATCCTTTCTTTTTCTGTTTTCTCCTTCAGCCTACGTTGATCCTTACTGACTTGTCTTGGAGTCATAAATTTCTACTTCTTTTGATGTCCCTCATGCCTCAAATAATCGGAATGTTCATCAACATGGAGTGTTTTAAAATGAAGCCATGCCCATCCCAAAAGAAAATGACAAGAGTCCATGGGAGCAGTATCACATAATACTTCTTTCACACATTGCCATGAACTGAATTGGAACCATGCTTGATCTAGATGAAAGGTTGCTGGTAACTGGAGTTTCTCCACCAATCTTTGGCTCACAACATTGTTTTCGCTTCCGTAAGCGAATGCAACTAAACATGGATGGCCTTCGGTTAAACACTTTGTATAATAAACTTCCTTTCCTATTCCAAATCTTGATAGCCAGGCTCTGAATAGCAAATGATGTGAATCTACAGGGTTCGATTCGTTTGACTGATCTATCATAGTTGGAATGCTAACAAGCAAGAAATTTGAGAAATTATTTAAAACGAGAAAATGGAAACATAAAAGAAGATGGAACGGAAATTGTAGACATCACACTTCCAAGAATAGAAGATAAGCCTAAGAGTTGAAACACACAAAGGGATAAAGGACATTTGATTTAACTCATGGATTCTTGAATCACTCAAGAACATAGGAGAATCACTCTCACTAAAATACATGACATAAAACTCGCTTATTTTCTGAAATAAAACTTAGCTTGCCTTCATTGATGAAAATGGTTCAACTTATATAGAAGCTTTAACCGTCAGAATTACAAAAGACACATAAATTTCAATATCATCACGCTTAAAGCTATTAATTATTGATCAACTCAAGCTAATAACGATCCGCTACTTAATGGTTGATTGTAACTGAATTTAAGGCTACCAAAAGTCATCCACAAACTTTGAGCAAAGGTCCTCTTGATCTTCCAAAGGTTGGTTCTTAAGTTGGCATGTGGACCCTTATTTCAACTTGAAGATAAAGCAAAACTAAAGCCCATTAATTGGTTAAGCACAAACACAATTTGGTTAGCCAATTTTACAAAGCATTGGGCCCTTATTTAAATAAAAGAAACTGCAACAACACGGCGCATCAGTCATCCTCCATTTGACCCATATGCAATTCACATCATACCCTCCTTCTTCGAGAAGATTTGTACCGAATCTTAAGACACTAGTTTTAATGTAAGTTTGTTATGATCTTGTGAAGGACTTTTATTTTTTCACAAGTTGAAACTAATTCTCTTCTTCCAGGATCAAATTCAACTTGATATTTGTTACTTTCCAATGGTTGTAATCCGTCGATAACATTTCTTGGGAACAATACCCCATACTTGATATGTAACAATAAATAATTCCATGCATTGTGTTTGATGAATTTGCTTCTTATCGACGGACCAAATGCATAATAAAGCACTATGAAGAAGCTTCCTTTTTAAACATGGAAGTTGGTGTGTTTCATTCGCATGCTTATCCTTTTGTTCCTGTAAAATGACAACATCACAAACTGTAGAAGAAAAAACATTGACGAATAAACTTTCTCTAGTTCCATTTCTCTTTCTTTATTTTCCCTTCCTTCTGCAGTTTATATTACTTCTTTTTCTATCCTTTCTTTTTCTGTTTTCTCCTTCAGCCTACGTTGATCCTTACTGACTTGTCTTGGAGTCATAAATTTCTACTTCTTTTGATGTCCCTCATGCCTCAAATAATCGGAATGTTCATCAACATGGAGTGTTTTAAAATGAAGCCATGCCCATCCCAAAAGAAAATGACAAGAGTCCATGGGAGCAGTATCACATAATACTTCTTTCACACATTGCCATGAACTGAATTGGAACCATGCTTGATCTAGATGAAAGGTTGCTGGTAACTGGAGTTTCTCCACCAATCTTTGGCTCACAACATTGTTTTCGCTTCCGTAAGCGAATGCAACTAAACATGGATGGCCTTCGGTTAAACACTTTGTATAATAAACTTCCTTTCCTATTCCAAATCTTGATAGCCAGGCTCTGAATAGCAAATGATGTGAATCTACAGGGTTCGATTCGTTTGACTGATCTATCATAGTTGGAATGCTAACAAGCAAGAAATTTGAGAAATTATTTAAAACGAGAAAATGGAAACATAAAAGAAGATGGAACGGAAATTGTAGACATCACACTTCCAAGAATAGAAGATAAGCCTAAGAGTTGAAACACACAAAGGGATAAAGGACATTTGATTTAACTCATGGATTCTTGAATCACTCAAGAACATAGGAGAATCACTCTCACTAAAATACATGACATAAAACTCGCTTATTTTCTGAAATAAAACTTAGCTTGCCTTCATTGATGAAAATGGTTCAACTTATATAGAAGCTTTAACCGTCAGAATTACAAAAGACACATAAATTTCAATATCATCACGCTTAAAGCTATTAATTATTGATCAACTCAAGCTAATAACGATCCGCTACTTAATGGTTGATTGTAACTGAATTTAAGGCTACCAAAAGTCATCCACAAACTTTGAGCAAAGGTCCTCTTGATCTTCCAAAGGTTGGTTCTTAAGTTGGCATGTGGACCCTTATTTCAACTTGAAGATAAAGCAAAACTAAAGCCCATTAATTGGTTAAGCACAAACACAATTTGGTTAGCCAATTTTACAAAGCATTGGGCCCTTATTTAAATAAAAGAAACTGCAACAACACGGCGCATCAGTCATCCTCCATTTGACCCATATGCAATTCACATCATACCCTCCTTCTTCGAGAAGATTTGTACCGAATCTTAAGACACTAGTTTTAATGTAAGTTTGTTATGATCTTGTGAAGGACTTTTATTTTTTCACAAGTTGAAACTAATTCTCTTCTTCCAGGATCAAATTCAACTTGATATTTGTTACTTTCCAATGGTTGTAATCCGTCGATAACATTTCTTGGGAACAATACCCCATACTTGATATGTAACAATAAATAATTCCATGCATTGTGTTTGATGAATTTGCTTCTTATCGACGGACCAAATGCATAATAAAGCACTATGAAGAAGCTTCCTTTTTAAACATGGAAGTTGGTGTGTTTCATTCGCATGCTTATCCTTTTGTTCCTGTAAAATGACAACATCACAAACTGTAGAAGAAAAAACATTGACGAATAAACTTTCTCTAGTTCCATTTCTCTTTCTTTATTTTCCCTTCCTTCTGCAGTTTATATTACTTCTTTTTCTATCCTTTCTTTTTCTGTTTTCTCCTTCAGCCTACGTTGATCCTTACTGACTTGTCTTGGAGTCATAAATTTCTACTTCTTTTGATGTCCCTCATGCCTCAAATAATCGGAATGTTCATCAACATGGAGTGTTTTAAAATGAAGCCATGCCCATCCCAAAAGAAAATGACAAGAGTCCATGGGAGCAGTATCACATAATACTTCTTTCACACATTGCCATGAACTGAATTGGAACCATGCTTGATCTAGATGAAAGGTTGCTGGTAACTGGAGTTTCTCCACCAATCTTTGGCTCACAACATTGTTTTCGCTTCCGTAAGCGAATGCAACTAAACATGGATGGCCTTCGGTTAAACACTTTGTATAATAAACTTCCTTTCCTATTCCAAATCTTGATAGCCAGGCTCTGAATAGCAAATGATGTGAATCTACAGGGTTCGATTCGTTTGACTGATCTATCATAGTTGGAATGCTAACAAGCAAGAAATTTGAGAAATTATTTAAAACGAGAAAATGGAAACATAAAAGAAGATGGAACGGAAATTGTAGACATCACACTTCCAAGAATAGAAGATAAGCCTAAGAGTTGAAACACACAAAGGGATAAAGGACATTTGATTTAACTCATGGATTCTTGAATCACTCAAGAACATAGGAGAATCACTCTCACTAAAATACATGACATAAAACTCGCTTATTTTCTGAAATAAAACTTAGCTTGCCTTCATTGATGAAAATGGTTCAACTTATATAGAAGCTTTAACCGTCAGAATTACAAAAGACACATAAATTTCAATATCATCACGCTTAAAGCTATTAATTATTGATCAACTCAAGCTAATAACGATCCGCTACTTAATGGTTGATTGTAACTGAATTTAAGGCTACCAAAAGTCATCCACAAACTTTGAGCAAAGGTCCTCTTGATCTTCCAAAGGTTGGTTCTTAAGTTGGCATGTGGACCCTTATTTCAACTTGAAGATAAAGCAAAACTAAAGCCCATTAATTGGTTAAGCACAAACACAATTTGGTTAGCCAATTTTACAAAGCATTGGGCCCTTATTTAAATAAAAGAAACTGCAACAACACGGCGCATCAGTCATCCTCCATTTGACCCATATGCAATTCACATCATACCCTCCTTCTTCGAGAAGATTTGTACCGAATCTTAAGACACTAGTTTTAATGTAAGTTTGTTATGATCTTGTGAAGGACTTTTATTTTTTCACAAGTTGAAACTAATTCTCTTCTTCCAGGATCAAATTCAACTTGATATTTGTTACTTTCCAATGGTTGTAATCCGTCGATAACATTTCTTGGGAACAATACCCCATACTTGATATGTAACAATAAATAATTCCATGCATTGTGTTTGATGAATTTGCTTCTTATCGACGGACCAAATGCATAATAAAGCACTATGAAGAAGCTTCCTTTTTAAACATGGAAGTTGGTGTGTTTCATTCGCATGCTTATCCTTTTGTTCCTGTAAAATGACAACATCACAAACTGTAGAAGAAAAAACATTGACGAATAAACTTTCTCTAGTTCCATTTCTCTTTCTTTATTTTCCCTTCCTTCTGCAGTTTATATTACTTCTTTTTCTATCCTTTCTTTTTCTGTTTTCTCCTTCAGCCTACGTTGATCCTTACTGACTTGTCTTGGAGTCATAAATTTCTACTTCTTTTGATGTCCCTCATGCCTCAAATAATCGGAATGTTCATCAACATGGAGTGTTTTAAAATGAAGCCATGCCCATCCCAAAAGAAAATGACAAGAGTCCATGGGAGCAATATCACATAATACTTCTTTCACACATTGCCATGAACTGAATTGGAACCATGCTTGATCTAGATGAAAGGTTGCTGGTAACTGGAGTTTCTCCACCAATCTTTGGCTCACAACATTGTTTTCGCTTCCGTAAGCGAATGCAACTAAACATGGATGGCCTTCGGTTAAACACTTTGTATAATAAACTTCCTTTCCTATTCCAAATCTTGATAGCCAGGCTCTGAATAGCAAATGATGTGAATCTACAGGGTTCGATTCGTTTGACTGATCTATCATAGTTGGAATGCTAACAAGCAAGAAATTTGAGAAATTATTTAAAACGAGAAAATGGAAACATAAAAGAAGATGGAACGGAAATTGTAGACATCACACTTCCAAGAATAGAAGATAAGCCTAAGAGTTGAAACACACAAAGGGATAAAGGACATTTGATTTAACTCATGGATTCTTGAATCACTCAAGAACATAGGAGAATCACTCTCACTAAAATACATGACATAAAACTCGCTTATTTTCTGAAATAAAACTTAGCTTGCCTTCATTGATGAAAATGGTTCAACTTATATAGAAGCTTTAACCGTCAGAATTACAAAAGACACATAAATTTCAATATCATCACGCTTAAAGCTATTAATTATTGATCAACTCAAGCTAATAACGATCCGCTACTTAATGGTTGATTGTAACTGAATTTAAGGCTACCAAAAGTCATCCACAAACTTTGAGCAAAGGTCCTCTTGATCTTCCAAAGGTTGGTTCTTAAGTTGGCATGTGGACCCTTATTTCAACTTGAAGATAAAGCAAAACTAAAGCCCATTAATTGGTTAAGCACAAACACAATTTGGTTAGCCAATTTTACAAAGCATTGGGCCCTTATTTAAATAAAAGAAACTGCAACAACACGGCGCATCAGTCATCCTCCATTTGACCCATATGCAATTCACATCATACCCTCCTTCTTCGAGAAGATTTGTACCGAATCTTAAGACACTAGTTTTAATGTAAGTTTGTTATGATCTTGTGAAGGACTTTTATTTTTTCACAAGTTGAAACTAATTCTCTTCTTCCAGGATCAAATTCAACTTGATATTTGTTACTTTCCAATGGTTGTAATCCGTCGATAACATTTCTTGGGAACAATACCCCATACTTGATATGTAACAATAAATAATTCCATGCATTGTGTTTGATGAATTTGCTTCTTATCGACGGACCAAATGCATAATAAAGCACTATGAAGAAGCTTCCTTTTTAAACATGGAAGTTGGTGTGTTTCATTCGCATGCTTATCCTTTTGTTCCTGTAAAATGACAACATCACAAACTGTAGAAGAAAAAACATTGACGAATAAACTTTCTCTAGTTCCATTTCTCTTTCTTTATTTTCCCTTCCTTCTGCAGTTTATATTACTTCTTTTTCTATCCTTTCTTTTTCTGTTTTCTCCTTCAGCCTACGTTGATCCTTACTGACTTGTCTTGGAGTCATAAATTTCTACTTCTTTTGATGTCCCTCATGCCTCAAATAATCGGAATGTTCATCAACATGGAGTGTTTTAAAATGAAGCCATGCCCATCCCAAAAGAAAATGACAAGAGTCCATGGGAGCAATATCACATAATACTTCTTTCACACATTGCCATGAACTGAATTGGAACCATGCTTGATCTAGATGAAAGGTTGCTGGTAACTGGAGTTTCTCCACCAATCTTTGGCTCACAACATTGTTTTCGCTTCCGTAAGCGAATGCAACTAAACATGGATGGCCTTCGGTTAAACACTTTGTATAATAAACTTCCTTTCCTATTCCAAATCTTGATAGCCAGGCTCTGAATAGCAAATGATGTGAATCTACAGGGTTCGATTCGTTTGACTGATCTATCATAGTTGGAATGCTAACAAGCAAGAAATTTGAGAAATTATTTAAAACGAGAAAATGGAAACATAAAAGAAGATGGAACGGAAATTGTAGACATCACACTTCCAAGAATAGAAGATAAGCCTAAGAGTTGAAACACACAAAGGGATAAAGGACATTTGATTTAACTCATGGATTCTTGAATCACTCAAGAACATAGGAGAATCACTCTCACTAAAATACATGACATAAAACTCGCTTATTTTCTGAAATAAAACTTAGCTTGCCTTCATTGATGAAAATGGTTCAACTTATATAGAAGCTTTAACCGTCAGAATTACAAAAGACACATAAATTTCAATATCATCACGCTTAAAGCTATTAATTATTGATCAACTCAAGCTAATAACGATCCGCTACTTAATGGTTGATTGTAACTGAATTTAAGGCTACCAAAAGTCATCCACAAACTTTGAGCAAAGGTCCTCTTGATCTTCCAAAGGTTGGTTCTTAAGTTGGCATGTGGACCCTTATTTCAACTTGAAGATAAAGCAAAACTAAAGCCCATTAATTGGTTAAGCACAAACACAATTTGGTTAGCCAATTTTACAAAGCATTGGGCCCTTATTTAAATAAAAGAAACTGCAACAACACGGCGCATCAGTCATCCTCCATTTGACCCATATGCAATTCACATCATACCCTCCTTCTTCGAGAAGATTTGTACCGAATCTTAAGACACTAGTTTTAATGTAAGTTTGTTATGATCTTGTGAAGGACTTTTATTTTTTCACAAGTTGAAACTAATTCTCTTCTTCCAGGATCAAATTCAACTTGATATTTGTTACTTTCCAATGGTTGTAATCCGTCGATAACATTTCTTGGGAACAATACCCCATACTTGATATGTAACAATAAATAATTCCATGCATTGTGTTTGATGAATTTGCTTCTTATCGACGGACCAAATGCATAATAAAGCACTATGAAGAAGCTTCCTTTTTAAACATGGAAGTTGGTGTGTTTCATTCGCATGCTTATCCTTTTGTTCCTGTAAAATGACAACATCACAAACTGTAGAAGAAAAAACATTGACGAATAAACTTTCTCTAGTTCCATTTCTCTTTCTTTATTTTCCCTTCCTTCTGCAGTTTATATTACTTCTTTTTCTATTCTTTCTTTTTCTGTTTTCTCCTTCAGCCTACGTTGATCCTTACTGACTTGTCTTGGTGTCATAAATTTCTACTTCTTTTGATGTCCCTCATGCCTCAAATAATCGGAATGTTCATCAACATGGAGTGTTTTAAAATGAAGCCATGCCCATCCCAAAAGAAAATGACAAGAGTCCATGGGAGCAATATCACATAATACTTCTTTCACACATTGCCATGTACTGAATTGGAACCATGCTTGATCCAGATGAAAGGTTGCTGGTAACTGGAGTTTCTCCACCAATCTTTGGCTCACAACATTGTTTTCGCTTCCGTAATCGAATGCAACTAAACATGGATGGCCTTCGGTTAAACACTTTGTATAATAAACTTCCTTTCCTATTCCAAATCTTGATAGCCAGGCTCTGAATAGCAAATGATGTGAATCCACAGGGTTCGATTCGTTTGACTGATCTATCATAGTTGGAATGCTAACAAGCAAGAAATTTGAGAAATTATTTAAAACGAGAAAATGGAAACGTAAAAGAAGATGGAACGGAAATTGTAGACATCACACTTCCAAGAATGGAAGATAAGCCTAAGAGTTGAAACACACAAAGGGATAAAGGACATTTGATTTAACTCATGGATTCTTGAATCACTCAAGAACATAGGAGAATCACTCTCACTAAGATACATGACATAAAACTCGCTTATTTTCTGAATAAAACTCAGCTTGCCTTCATTGATGAAAATGGTTCAACTTATATAGGAGCTTTAACCGTCGGAATTACAAAAGACACATAAATTTCAATATCATCCCGCTTAAAGCTATTAATTAATGATCCACTCAAGCTAATAACGATCTGCTACTTAATGGTTGATTGTAACTGAATTTAAGGCTACCAAAAGTCATCCACAAACTTTGAGCAAAGGTCCTCTTGATCTTCCAAAGGTTGGTTCTTAAGTTGGCATGTGGACCCTTATTTCAACTTGAAGATAAAGCAAAACTAAAGCCCATTAATTGGTTAAGCACAAACACAATTTGGTTAGCCAATTTTACAAAGCATTGGGCCCTTATTTAAATAAAAGAAACTGCAACAACACGGCGCATCAGTCATCCTCCATTTGACCCATATGCAATTCACATCATACCCTCCTTCTTCGAGAAGATTTGTACCGAATCTTAAGACACTAGTTTTAATGTAAGTTTGTTATGATCTTGTGAAGGACTTTTATTTTTTCACAAGTTGAAACTAATTCTCTTCTTCCAGGATCAAATTCAACTTGATATTTGTTACTTTCCAATGGTTGTAATCCGTCGATAACATTTCTTGGGAACAATACCCCATACTTGATATGTAACAATAAATAATTCCATGCATTGTGTTTGATGAATTTGCTTCTTATCGACGGACCAAATGCATAATAAAGCACTATGAAGAAGCTTCCTTTTTAAACATGGAAGTTGGTGTGTTTCATTCGCATGCTTATCCTTTTGTTCCTGTAAAATGACAACATCACAAACTGTAGAAGAAAAAACATTGACGAATAAACTTTCTCTAGTTCCATTTCTCTTTCTTTATTTTCCCTTCCTTCTGCAGTTTATATTACTTCTTTTTCTATTCTTTCTTTTTCTGTTTTCTCCTTCAGCCTACGTTGATCCTTACTGACTTGTCTTGGTGTCATAAATTTCTACTTCTTTTGATGTCCCTCATGCCTCAAATAATCGGAATGTTCATCAACATGGAGTGTTTTAAAATGAAGCCATGCCCATCCCAAAAGAAAATGACAAGAGTCCATGGGAGCAATATCACATAATACTTCTTTCACACATTGCCATGTACTGAATTGGAACCATGCTTGATCCAGATGAAAGGTTGCTGGTAACTGGAGTTTCTCCACCAATCTTTGGCTCACAACATTGTTTTCGCTTCCGTAATCGAATGCAACTAAACATGGATGGCCTTCGGTTAAACACTTTGTATAATAAACTTCCTTTCCTATTCCAAATCTTGATAGCCAGGCTCTGAATAGCAAATGATGTGAATCCACAGGGTTCGATTCGTTTGACTGATCTATCATAGTTGGAATGCTAACAAGCAAGAAATTTGAGAAATTATTTAAAACGAGAAAATGGAAACGTAAAAGAAGATGGAACGGAAATTGTAGACATCACACTTCCAAGAATGGAAGATAAGCCTAAGAGTTGAAACACACAAAGGGATAAAGGACATTTGATTTAACTCATGGATTCTTGAATCACTCAAGAACATAGGAGAATCACTCTCACTAAGATACATGACATAAAACTCGCTTATTTTCTGAATAAAACTCAGCTTGCCTTCATTGATGAAAATGGTTCAACTTATATAGGAGCTTTAACCGTCGGAATTACAAAAGACACATAAATTTCAATATCATCCCGCTTAAAGCTATTAATTAATGATCCACTCAAGCTAATAACGATCTGCTACTTAATGGTTGATTGTAACTGAATTTAAGGCTACCAAAAGTCATCCACAAACTTTGAGCAAAGGTCCTCTTGATCTTCCAAAGGTTGGTTCTTAAGTTGGCATGTGGACCCTTATTTCAACTTGAAGATAAAGCAAAACTAAAGCCCATTAATTGGTTAAGCACAAACACAATTTGGTTAGCCAATTTTACAAAGCATTGGGCCCTTATTTAAATAAAAGAAACTGCAACAACACGGCGCATCAGTCATCCTCCATTTGACCCATATGCAATTCACATCATACCCTCCTTCTTCGAGAAGATTTGTACCGAATCTTAAGACACTAGTTTTAATGTAAGTTTGTTATGATCTTGTGAAGGACTTTTATTTTTTCACAAGTTGAAACTAATTCTCTTCTTCCAGGATCAAATTCAACTTGATATTTGTTACTTTCCAATGGTTGTAATCCGTCGATAACATTTCTTGGGAACAATACCCCATACTTGATATGTAACAATAAATAATTCCATGCATTGTGTTTGATGAATTTGCTTCTTATCGACGGACCAAATGCATAATAAAGCACTATGAAGAAGCTTCCTTTTTAAACATGGAAGTTGGTGTGTTTCATTCGCATGCTTATCCTTTTGTTCCTGTAAAATGACAACATCACAAACTGTAGAAGAAAAAACATTGACGAATAAACTTTCTCTAGTTCCATTTCTCTTTCT
The DNA here is from genome assembly GCF_037176805.1 of Vigna unguiculata. Classification (NCBI taxonomy): domain Eukaryota; kingdom Viridiplantae; phylum Streptophyta; class Magnoliopsida; order Fabales; family Fabaceae; genus Vigna; species Vigna unguiculata. The sequence goes on along the minus strand of NC_140793.1, from coordinate 12,655,311 downwards.
TTATTTTCCCTTCCTTCTGCAGTTTATATTACTTCTTTTTCTATTCTTTCTTTTTCTGTTTTCTCCTTCAGCCTACGTTGATCCTTACTGACTTGTCTTGGTGTCATAAATTTCTACTTCTTTTGATGTCCCTCATGCCTCAAATAATCGGAATGTTCATCAACATGGAGTGTTTTAAAATGAAGCCATGCCCATCCCAAAAGAAAATGACAAGAGTCCATGGGAGCAATATCACATAATACTTCTTTCACACATTGCCATGTACTGAATTGGAACCATGCTTGATCCAGATGAAAGGTTGCTGGTAACTGGAGTTTCTCCACCAATCTTTGGCTCACAACATTGTTTTCGCTTCCGTAATCGAATGCAACTAAACATGGATGGCCTTCGGTTAAACACTTTGTATAATAAACTTCCTTTCCTATTCCAAATCTTGATAGCCAGGCTCTGAATAGCAAATGATGTGAATCCACAGGGTTCGATTCGTTTGACTGATCTATCATAGTTGGAATGCTAACAAGCAAGAAATTTGAGAAATTATTTAAAACGAGAAAATGGAAACGTAAAAGAAGATGGAACGGAAATTGTAGACATCACACTTCCAAGAATGGAAGATAAGCCTAAGAGTTGAAACACACAAAGGGATAAAGGACATTTGATTTAACTCATGGATTCTTGAATCACTCAAGAACATAGGAGAATCACTCTCACTAAGATACATGACATAAAACTCGCTTATTTTCTGAATAAAACTCAGCTTGCCTTCATTGATGAAAATGGTTCAACTTATATAGGAGCTTTAACCGTCGGAATTACAAAAGACACATAAATTTCAATATCATCCCGCTTAAAGCTATTAATTAATGATCCACTCAAGCTAATAACGATCTGCTACTTAATGGTTGATTGTAACTGAATTTAAGGCTACCAAAAGTCATCCACAAACTTTGAGCAAAGGTCCTCTTGATCTTCCAAAGGTTGGTTCTTAAGTTGGCATGTGGACCCTTATTTCAACTTGAAGATAAAGCAAAACTAAAGCCCATTAATTGGTTAAGCACAAACACAATTTGGTTAGCCAATTTTACAAAGCATTGGGCCCTTATTTAAATAAAAGAAACTGCAACAACACGGCGCATCAGTCATCCTCCATTTGACCCATATGCAATTCACATCATACCCTCCTTCTTCGAGAAGATTTGTACCGAATCTTAAGACACTAGTTTTAATGTAAGTTTGTTATGATCTTGTGAAGGACTTTTATTTTTTCACAAGTTGAAACTAATTCTCTTCTTCCAGGATCAAATTCAACTTGATATTTGTTACTTTCCAATGGTTGTAATCCGTCGATAACATTTCTTGGGAACAATACCCCATACTTGATATGTAACAATAAATAATTCCATGCATTGTGTTTGATGAATTTGCTTCTTATCGACGGACCAAATGCATAATAAAGCACTATGAAGAAGCTTCCTTTTTAAACATGGAAGTTGGTGTGTTTCATTCGCATGCTTATCCTTTTGTTCCTGTAAAATGACAACATCACAAACTGTAGAAGAAAAAACATTGACGAATAAACTTTCTCTAGTTCCATTTCTCTTTCTTTATTTTCCCTTCCTTCTGCAGTTTATATTACTTCTTTTTCTATTCTTTCTTTTTCTGTTTTCTCCTTCAGCCTACGTTGATCCTTACTGACTTGTCTTGGTGTCATAAATTTCTACTTCTTTTGATGTCCCTCATGCCTCAAATAATCGGAATGTTCATCAACATGGAGTGTTTTAAAATGAAGCCATGCCCATCCCAAAAGAAAATGACAAGAGTCCATGGGAGCAATATCACATAATACTTCTTTCACACATTGCCATGTACTGAATTGGAACCATGCTTGATCCAGATGAAAGGTTGCTGGTAACTGGAGTTTCTCCACCAATCTTTGGCTCACAACATTGTTTTCGCTTCCGTAATCGAATGCAACTAAACATGGATGGCCTTCGGTTAAACACTTTGTATAATAAACTTCCTTTCCTATTCCAAATCTTGATAGCCAGGCTCTGAATACCAAATGATGTGAATCCACAGGGTTCGATTCGTTTGACTGATCTATCATTGTTGGAATGCTAACAAGCAAGAAATTTGAGAAATTATTTAAAACGAGAAAATGGAAACGTAAAAGAAGATGGAACGGAAATTGTAGACATCACACTTCCAAGAATGGAAGATAAGCCTAAGAGTTGAAACACACAAAGGGATAAAGGACATTTGATTTAACTCATGGATTCTTGAATCACTCAAGAACATAGGAGAATCACTCTCACTAAGATACATGACATAAAACTCGCTTATTTTCTGAATAAAACTCAGCTTGCCTTCATTGATGAAAATGGTTCAACTTATATAGGAGCTTTAACCGTCGGAATTACAAAAGACACATAAATTTCAATATCATCCCGCTTAAAGCTATTAATTAATGATCCACTCAAGCTAATAACGATCTGCTACTTAATGGTTGATTGTAACTGAATTTAAGGCTACCAAAAGTCATCCACAAACTTTGAGCAAAGGTCCTCTTGATCTTCCAAAGGTTGGTTCTTAAGTTGGCATGTGGACCCTTATTTCAACTTGAAGATAAAGCAAAACTAAATCCCATTAATTGGTTAAGCACAAACACAATTTGGTCAGCCAATTCTACAAAGCATTGGGCCCTTATTTAAATAAAAGAAACTGCAACAACACGGCGCATCAGTCATCCTCCATTTGACCTATATGCAATTCACATCATACCCTCCTTCTTCGAGAAGATTTGTCCCGAATCTTAAGACACTAGTTTTAATGTAAGTTTGTTATGATCTTGTGAAGGACTTTTATTTTTTCACAAGTTGAAACTAATTCTCTTCTTCCAGGATCAAATTCAACTTGATATTTGTTACTTTCCAATGGTTGTAATCCGTCGATAACATTTCTTGGGAACAGTACCCCATACTTGATATGTAACAATAAATAATTCCATGCATTGTGTTTGATGAATTTGCTTCTTATCGACGGACCAAATGCATAATAAAGCACTATGAAGAAGCTTCCTTTTTAAACATGGAAGTTGGTGTGTTTCATTCGCATGCTTATCCTTTTGTTCCTGTAAAATGACAACATCACAAACTGTAGAAGAAAAAACATTGACGAATAAACTTTCTCTAGTTCCATTTCTCTTTCTTTATTTTCCCTTCCTTCTGCAGTTTATATTACTTCTTTTTCTATTCTTTCTTTTTCTGTTTTCTCCTTCAGCCTACGTTGATCCTTACTGACTTGTCTTGGTGTCATAAATTTCTACTTCTTTTGATGTCCCTCATGCCTCAAATAATCGGAATGTTCATCAACATGGAGTGTTTTAAAATGAAGCCATGCCCATCCCAAAAGAAAATGACAAGAGTCCATGGGAGCAATATCACATAATACTTCTTTCACACATTGCCATGTACTGAATTGGAACCATGCTTGATCCAGATGAAAGGTTGCTGGTAACTGGAGTTTCTCCACCAATCTTTGGCTCACAACATTGTTTTCGCTTCCGTAATCGAATGCAACTAAACATGGATGGCCTTCGGTTAAACACTTTGTATAATAAACTTCCTTTCCTATTCCAAATCTTGATAGCCAGGCTCTGAATACCAAATGATGTGAATCCACAGGGTTCGATTCGTTTGACTGATCTATCATTGTTGGAATGCTAACAAGCAAGAAATTTGAGAAATTATTTAAAACGAGAAAATGGAAACGTAAAAGAAGATGGAACGGAAATTGTAGACATCACACTTCCAAGAATGGAAGATAAGCCTAAGAGTTGAAACACACAAAGGGATAAAGGACATTTGATTTAACTCATGGATTCTTGAATCACTCAAGAACATAGGAGAATCACTCTCACTAAGATACATGACATAAAACTCGCTTATTTTCTGAATAAAACTCAGCTTGCCTTCATTGATGAAAATGGTTCAACTTATATAGGAGCTTTAACCGTCGGAATTACAAAAGACACATAAATTTCAATATCATCCCGCTTAAAGCTATTAATTAATGATCCACTCAAGCTAATAACGATCTGCTACTTAATGGTTGATTGTAACTGAATTTAAGGCTACCAAAAGTCATCCACAAACTTTGAGCAAAGGTCCTCTTGATCTTCCAAAGGTTGGTTCTTAAGTTGGCATGTGGACCCTTATTTCAACTTGAAGATAAAGCAAAACTAAATCCCATTAATTGGTTAAGCACAAACACAATTTGGTCAGCCAATTCTACAAAGCATTGGGCCCTTATTTAAATAAAAGAAACTGCAACAACACGGCGCATCAGTCATCCTCCATTTGACCTATATGCAATTCACATCATACCCTCCTTCTTCGAGAAGATTTGTCCCGAATCTTAAGACACTTGTTTTAATGTAAGTTTATTATGATCTTGTGAAGGACTTTTATTTTTTCACAAGTTGAAACTAATTCTCTTCTTCCAGGATCAAATTCAACTTGATATTTGTTACTTTCCAATGGTTGCAATCCGTCGATAACATTTCTTGGCAACAGTACCCCACCTTGATATGTAACAATAAATAATTCCATGCATTGTGTTTAACGAATTTGCTTCTTATCGACGGACCAAATGCATAATAAAGCACTATGAACAAGCTTCCTTTTTAAACATGGAAGTTGGTGTGTTTCATTCACAAGCTTATCCTTTTGTTCCCATTAAAATGACATCACAAACTGTAGAAGAAAAAACATTGACGAATAAACTTTCTCTAGTTCCATTTCTTTTTCTTTATTTTCCCTTCCTTCTGCAGTTTATATTACTTCTTTTTTTATTCTTTCTTTTTCTGTTTTCGCCTTCAGCCTACGTTGATCCTTACTGACTTGTCTTGGTGTCTTAAATTTCTACTTCTTTTGATGTCCCTCATGCCTCAAATAAAGGGAACGTTCATCAAGATGGAGTGTTTTAAAACGAAGCATGCCCATCCCAAAAGAAGATGACAAGAGTCCATGGGAGCAATATCACATAATACTTCTTTCACACATTGCCATGAACTGAATTGGAACCATGCTTGATCCAGATGAAAGGTTGCTGGTAACAGGAGTTTCTCCACCAATCTTTGGCTCACAACATTGTTTTCGCTTCCGTAATCGAATGCAACTAAACATGGATGGCCTTCGGTTAAACACTTTGTATAATAAACTTCCTTTCCTATTCCAAATCTTGATAGCCAGGCTTTGAATAGCAAATGATGTGAATCCACAGGATTCGATTCGTTTGACTGATCTATCATTGTTGGAATGCTAACAAGCAAGAAATTTGAGAAATTATTTAAAACGAGAAAATGGAAACGTAAAAGAAGATGGAACGGAAATTGTAGACATCACACTTCCAAGAATGGAAGATAAGCCTAAGAGTTGAAACACACAAAGGGATAAAGGACATTTGATTTAACTCATGGATTCTTGAATCACTCAAGAACATAGGAGAATCACTCTCACTAAGATACATGACATAAAACTCGCTTATTTTCTGAATAAAACTCAGCTTGCCTTCATTGATGAAAATGGTTCAACTTATATAGGAGCTTTAACCGTCGGAATTACAAAAGACACATAAATTTCAATATCATCCCGCTTAAAGCTATTAATTAATGATCCACTCAAGCTAATAACGATCTGCTACTTAATGGTTGATTGTAACTGAATTTAAGGCTACCAAAAGTCATCCACAAACTTTGAGCAAAGGTCCTCTTGATCTTCCAAAGGTTGGTTCTTAAGTTGGCATATGGACCCTTATTTCAACTTGAAGATAACCAAAACTAAATCCCATTAATTGGTTAAGCACAAACACAATATGGTCAGCCAATTCTACAAAGCATTGGGCCCTTATTTAAATAAAAGAAACTGCAACAACACGGCGCATCAGTCATCCTCCATTTGACCCATATGCAATTCACATCATACCCTCCTTCTTCAAGAAGATTTGTCCCGAATCTTAAGACACTAGTTTTAATGTAAGTTTGTTATGATCTTGTGAAGGACTTTTATTTTTTCACAAGTTGAAACTAATTCTCTTTTTCCAGGATCAAATTCAACTTGATATTTGTTACTTTCCAATGGTTGCAATCCGTCAATAACATTTCTTGGCAACAGTACCCCACCTTGATATGTAACAATAAATAATTCCATGCATTGTGTTTAACGAATTTGCTTCTTATCGACGGACCAAATGCATAATAAAGCACTATGAACAAGCTTCCTTTTTAAACATGGAAGTTGGTGTGTTTCATTCACAAGCTTATCCTTTTGTTCCCATTAAAATGACATCACAAACTGTAGAAGAAAAAACATTGACGAATAAACTTTCTCTAGTTCCATTTCTTTTTCTTTATTTTCCCTTCCTTCTGCAGTTTATATTACTTCTTTTTTTATTCTTTCTTTTTCTGTTTTCGCCTTCAGCCTACGTTGATCCTTACTGACTTGTCTTGGTGTCTTAAATTTCTACTTCTTTTGATGTCCCTCATGCCTCAAATAAAGGGAACGTTCATCAAGATGGAGTGTTTTAAAACGAAGCATGCCCATCCCAAAAGAAGATGACAAGAGTCCATGGGAGCAATATCACATAATACTTCTTTCACACATTGCCATGAACTGAATTGGAACCATGCTTGATCCAGATGAAAGGTTGCTGGTAACTGGAGTTTCTCCACCAATCTTTGGCTCACAACATTGTTTTCGCTTCTGTAATCGAATGCAACTAAACATGGATGGCCTTCGGTTAAACACTTTGTATAATAAACTTCCTTTCCTATTCCAAATCTTGATAGCCAGGCTCTGAATAGCAAATGATGTGAATCCACAGGGTTCGAGTCGTTTGACTGATCTATCATTGTTGGAATGCTAACAAGCAAGAAATTTGAGAAATTATTTAAAACGAGAAAATGGAAACATAAAAGAAGATGGACGGAAATTGTAGACATCACACTTCCAAGAATGGAAGATAAGCCTAAGAGTTGAAACACACAAAGGGATAAAGGACATTTGATTTAACTCATGGATTCTTGAATCACTCAAGAACATAGGAGAATCACTCTCACTAAGATACATGACATAAAACTCGCTTATTTTCTGAATAAAACTCAGCTTGCCTTCATTGATGAAAATGGTTCAACTTATATAGGAGCTTTAACCGTCGGAATTACAAAAGACACATAAATTTCAATATCATCCCGCTTAAAGCTATTAATTAATGATCCACTCAAGCTAATAACGATCTGCTACTTAATGGTTGATTGTAACTGAATTTAAGGCTACCAAAAGTCATCCACAAACTTTGAGCAAAGGTCCTCTTGATCTTCCAAAGGTTGGTTCTTAAGTTGGCATATGGACCCTTATTTCAACTTGAAGATAACCAAAACTAAATCCCATTAATTGGTTAAGCACAAACACAATATGGTCAGCCAATTCTACAAAGCATTGGGCCCTTATTTAAATAAAAGAAACTGCAACAACACGGCGCATCAGTCATCCTCCATTTGACCCATATGCAATTCACATCATACCCTCCTTCTTCAAGAAGATTTGTCCCGAATCTTAAGACACTAGTTTTAATGTAAGTTTGTTATGATCTTGTGAAGGACTTTTATTTTTTCACAAGTTGAAACTAATTCTCTTTTTCCAGGATCAAATTCAACTTGATATTTGTTACTTTCCAATGGTTGCAATCCGTCAATAACATTTCTTGGCAACAGTACCCCACCTTGATATGTAACAATAAATAATTCCATGCATTGTGTTTAACAAATTTGCTTCTTATCGACGGACCAAATGCATAATAAAGCACTATGAACAAGCTTCCTTTTTAAACATGGAAGTTGGTGTGTTTCATTCACAAGCTTATCCTTTTGTTCCCATTAAAATGACATCACAAACTGTAGAAGAAAAAACATTGACGAATAAACTTTCTCTAGTTCCATTTCTTTTTCTTTATTTTCCCTTCCTTCTGCAGTTTATATTACTTCTTTTTTTATTCTTTCTTTTTCTGTTTTCGCCTTCAGCCTACGTTGATCCTTACTGACTTGTCTTGGTGTCTTAAATTTCTACTTCTTTTGATGTCCCTCATGCCTCAAATAAAGGGAACGTTCATCAAGATGGAGTGTTTTAAAACGAAGCATGCCCATCCCAAAAGAAGATGACAAGAGTCCATGGGAGCAATATCACATAATACTTCTTTCACACATTGCCATGAACTGAATTGGAACCATGCTTGATCCAGATGAAAGGTTGCTGGTAACTGGAGTTTCTCCACCAATCTTTGGCTCACAACATTGTTTTCGCTTCTGTAATCGAATGCAACTAAACATGGATGGCCTTCGGTTAAACACTTTGTATAATAAACTTCCTTTCCTATTCCAAATCTTGATAGCCAGGCTCTGAATAGCAAATGATGTGAATCCACAGGGTTCGAGTCGTTTGACTGATCTATCATTGTTGGAATGCTAACAAGCAAGAAATTTGAGAAATTATTTAAAACGAGAAAATGGAAACATAAAAGAAGATGGACGGAAATTGTAGACATCACACTTCCAAGAATGGAAGATAAGCCTAAGAGTTGAAACACACAAAGGGATAAAGGACATTTGATTTAACTCATGGATTCTTGAATCACTCAAGAACATAGGAGAATCACTCTCACTAAGATACATGACATAAAACTCGCTTATTTTCTGAATAAAACTCAGCTTGCCTTCATTGATGAAAATGGTTCAACTTATATAGGAGCTTTAACCGTCGGAATTACAAAAGACACATAAATTTCAATATCATCCCGCTTAAAGCTATTAATTAATGATCCACTCAAGCTAATAACGATCTGCTACTTAATGGTTGATTGTAACTGAATTTAAGGCTACCAAAAGTCATCCACAAACTTTGAGCAAAGGTCCTCTTGATCTTCCAAAGGTTGGTTCTTAAGTTGGCATATGGACCCTTATTTCAACTTGAAGATAACCAAAACTAAATCCCATTAATTGGTTAAGCACAAACACAATATGGTCAGCCAATTCTACAAAGCATTGGGCCCTTATTTAAATAAAAGAAACTGCAACAACACGGCGCATCAGTCATCCTCCATTTGACCCATATGCAATTCACATCATACCCTCCTTCTTCAAGAAGATTTGTCCCGAATCTTAAGACACTAGTTTTAATGTAAGTTTGTTATGATCTTGTGAAGGACTTTTATTTTTTCACAAGTTGAAACTAATTCTCTTCTTCCAGGATCAAATTCAACTTGATATTTGTTACTTTCCAATGGTTGCAATCCGTCGATAACATTTGTTGGCAACAGTACCCCACCTTGATATGAAACAATAAATAATTCCATGCATTGTGTTTGACGAATTTGCTTCTTATCGACGGACCAAATGCATAATAAAGCACTATGAACAAGCTTCCTTTTTAAACATGGAAGTTGGTGTGTTTCATTCACAAGCTTATCCTTTTGTTCCCATTAAAACGACATCACAAACTGTAGAAGAAAAAATATTGACGAATAAACTTTCTCTAGTTCCATTTCTTTTTCTTTATTTTCCCTTCCTTCTGCAGTTTATATTACTTCTTTTTTTATTCTTTCTTTTTCTGTTTTTACCTTCAGCCTACGTTGATCCTTACTGACTTGTCTTGGTGTCATAAATTTCTACTTCTTTTGATGTCCCTCATGCCTCAAATAAAGGGAACGTTCATCAAGATGGAGTGTTTTAAAACGAAGCATGCCCATCCCAAAAGAAGATGACAAGAGTCCATGGGAGCAATATCACATAATACTTCTTTCACACATTGCCATGAACTGAATTGGAACCATGCTTGATCCAGATGAAAGGTTGCTGGTAACAGGAGTTTCTCCACCAATCTTTGGCTCACAACATTGTTTTCGCTTCTGTAATCGAATGCAACTAAACATGGATGGCCTTCGGTTAAACACTTTGTATAATAAACTTCCTTTCCTATTCCAAATCTTGATAGCCAGGCCCTGAATACCAAATGATGTGAATCCACAGGGTTCGATTCGTTTGACTGATCTATCATTGTTGGAATGCTAACAAGCAAGAAATTTGAGAAATTATTTAAAACGAGAAAATGGAAACATAAAAGAAGATGGACGGAAATTGTAGACATCACACTTCCAAGAATGGAAGATAAGCCTAAGAGTTGAAACACACAAAGGGATAAAGGACATTTGATTTAACTCATGGATTCTTGAATCACTCAAGAACATAGGAGAATCACTCTCACTAAGATACATGACATAAAACTCGCTTATTTTCTGAATAAAACTCAGCTTGCCTTCATTGATGAAAATGGTTCAACTTATATAGGAGCTTTAACCGTCGGAATTACAAAAGACACATAAATTTCAATATCATCCCGCTTAAAGCTATTAATTAATGATCCACTCAAGCTAATAACGATCTGCTACTTAATGGTTGATTGTAACTGAATTTAAGGCTACCAAAAGTCATCCACAAACTTTGAGCAAAGGTCTTCTTGATCTTCCAAAGGTTGGTTCTTATGTTGGCATATGGACCCTTATTTCAACTTGAAGATAACCAAAACTAAATCCCATTAATTGGTTAAGCACAAACACAATTTGGTCAGCCAATTCTACAAAGCATTGGGCCCTTATTTAAATAAAAGAAACTGCAACAACACGGCACATCAGTCATCCTCCATTTGACCCATTTGCAATTCACATCATACCCTCCTTCTTTGAGAAGATTGTCCCGAATCTTAAGACACTAGTTTTAATGTAAGTTTATTATGATCTTGTAAAGGACTTTTATTTTTTCACAAGTTGAAACTAATTCTCTTCTTCCAGGATCAAATTCAACTTGATATTTGTTACTTTTCAATGGTTGCAATCCGTCGATAACATTTCTTGGCAACAGTACCCCACCTTGATATGTAACAATAAATAATTCCATGCATTGTGTTTGACGAATTTGCTTCTTATCGACGGACCAAATGCATAATAAAGCACTATGAACAAGCATCCTTTTTAAACATAGAAGTTGGTGTGTTTCATTCACAAGCTTATCCTTTTGTTCCCATTAAAATGACATCACAAACTGTAGAAGAAAAAACATTGACGAATAAATTTTCTCTAGTTCCATTTCTTTTTCTTTATTTTCCCTTCCTTCTGCAGTTTATATTACTTATTTTTCTATTCTTTCTTTTTCTATTTTAGCCTTCAGCCTACGTTGATCCTTACTGACTTGTCTTGGTGTCTAAATTTCTACTTCTTTTGATGTCCCTCATGCCTCAAATAAATGGAACGTTCATCAAGATGGAGTGTTTTAAAACGAAGCCATGCCCATCCCAAAAGAAGATGACAAGAGACCGCGGGAGCAATATCACATAATACTTCTTTCACACATTGCCATGTACTGAATCAGAGCTATGCTTGATCCAGATGAAAGGTTGCTGGTAACTGGAGTTTCTCCACCAATCTTTGGCTCACAACATTGTTTTCGCTTCCATAATCAAATGCAACTAAACATGGATGGCCTTCGGTTAAACACTTTGTATAATAAACTTCCTTTCCTATTCCAAATCTTGATAGCCAGGCTCTGAATACCAAATGATGTGAATCCACAGGGTTCGATTCGTTTGACTGATCTATCATTGTTGAAATGCTAACAAGCAAGAAATTTGAGAAATTATTTAAAACGAGAAAATGGAAACATAAAAGAAGATGGAACGGAAATTGTAGACCTCACACTTCCAAGAATGGAAGATAAGCCTAAGAGTTGAAACACACAAAGGGATAAAGGACATTTGATTTAACTCATGGGTTCTTGAATCACTCAAGAACATAGGAGAATCACTCTCACTAAGATACATGACATAAAACTCGCTTATTTTCTGAATAAAACTCAGCTTGCCTTCATTGATGAAAATGGTTCAACTTATATAGGAGCTTTAACCGTCGGAATTACAAAAGACACATAAATTTCAATATCATCCCGCTTAAAGCTATTAATTAATGATCCACTCAAGCTAATAACAATCTGCTACTTAATGGTTGATTGTAACTGAATTTAAGGCTACCAAAAGTCATCCACAAACTTTGAGCAAAGGTCCTCTTGATCTTCCAAAGGTTGGTTCTTAAGTTGGCATATGGACCCTTATTTCAACTTGAAGATAACCAAAACTAAATCCCATTAATTGGTTAAGCACAAACACAATTTGGTCAGCCAATTCTACAAAGCATTGGGCCCTTATTTAAATAAAAGAAACTGCAACAACACGGCGCATCAGTCATCCTCCATTTGACCCATATGCAATTCACATCATACCCTCCTTCTTCGAGAAGATTTGTCCCGAATCTTAAGACACTAGTTTTAATGTAAGTTTATTATGATCTTGTGAAGGACTTTTATTTTTTCACAAGTTGAAACTAATTCTCTTCTTCCAGGATCAAATTCAACTTGATATTTGTTACTTTCCAATGGTTGCAATCCGTCGATAACATTTCTTGGCAACAGTACCCCACCTTGATATGAAACAATAAATAATTCCATGCATTGTGTTTGACGAATTTGCTTCTTATCGACGGACCAAATGCATAATAAAGCACTATGAACAAGCTTCCTTTTTAAACATGGAAGTTGGTGTGTTTCATTCACAATTTTATCCTTTTGTTCCCATTAAAATGACATCACAAACTGTAGAAGAAACAACATTGACGAATAAACTTTCTCTAGTTCCATTTCTTTTTCTTTATTTTCCCTTCCTTCTGCAGTTTATATTACTTCTTTTTTTATTCTTTCTTTTTCTGTTTTCACCTTCAGCCTACGTTGCTCCTTACTGACTTGTCTTGGTGTCATAAATTTCTACTTCTTTTGATGTCCCTCATGCCTCAAATAAAGGGAACGTTCATCAAGATGGAGTGTTTTAAAACGAAGCATGCCCATCCCAAAAGAAGATGACAAGAGTCCATGGGAGCAATATCATATAATACTTCTTTCACACATTGCCATGAACTGAATTGGAACCATGCTTGATCCAGATGAAAGGTTGCTGGTAACAGGAGTTTCTCCACCAATCTTTGGCTCACAACATTGTTTTCGCTTCTGTAATCGAATGCAACTAAACATGGATGGCCTTCGGTTAAACACTTTGTATAATAAACTTCCTTTCCTATTCCAAATCTTGATAGCCAGGCTCTGAATACCAAATGATGTGAATCCACAGGGTTCGATTCGTTTGACTGATCTATCATTGTTGGAATGCTAACAAGCAAGAAATTTGAGAAATTATTTAAAACGAGAAAATGGAAACATAAAAGAAGATGGAACGGAAATTGTAGACCTCACACTTCCAAGAATGGAAGATAAGCCTAAGAGTTGAAACACACAAAGGGATAAAGGACATTTGATTTAACTCATGGGTTCTTGAATCACTCAAGAACATAGGAGAATCACTCTCACTAAGATACATGACATAAAACTCGCTTATTTTCTGAATAAAACTCAGCTTGCCTTCATTGATGAAAATGGTTCAACTTATATAGGAGCTTTAACCGTCGGAATTACAAAAGACACATAAATTTCAATATCATCCCGCTTAAAGCTATTAATTAATGATCCACTCAAGCTAATAACGATCTGCTACTTAATGGTTGATTGTAACTGAATTTAAGGCTACCAAAAGTCATCCACAAACTTTGAGCAAAGGTCCTCTTGATCTTCCAAAGGTTGGTTCTTAAGTTGGCATATGGACCCTTATTTCAACTTGAAGATAACCAAAACTAAATCCCATTAATTGGTTAAGCACAAACAAAATTTGGTCAGCCAATTCTACAAAGCATTGGGCCCTTATTTAAATAAAAGAAACTGCAACAACACGGCACATCAGTCATCCTCCATTTGACCCATTTGCAATTCACATCATACCCTCCTTCTTTGAGAAGATTGTCCCGAATCTTAAGACACTAGTTTTAATGTAAGTTTATTATGATCTTGTAAAGGACTTTTATTTTTTCACAAGTTGAAACTAATTCTCTTCTTCCAGGATCAAATTCAACTTGATATTTGTTACTTTTCAATGGTTGCAATCCGTCGATAACATTTCTTGGCAACAGTACCCCACCTTGATATGTAGCAATAAATAATTCCATGCATTGTGTTTGATGAATTTGCTTCTTATCGACGGACCAAATGCATAATAAAGCACTATGAACAAGCTTCCTTTTTAAACATGGAAGTTGGTGTGTTTCATTCGCATGCTTATCCTTTTGTTCCTGTAAAATGACAACATCACAAACTGTAGAAGAAAAAACATTGACAAATAAACTTTCTCTAGTTCCATTTCTTTTTCTTTATTTTCCCTTCCTTCTGCAGTTTATATTACTTATTTTTTTATTCTTTCTTTTTCTGTTTTCGCCTTCAGCCTACGTTGATCCTTACTGACTTGTCTTGGTGTCATAAATTTTTACTTCTTTTGATGTCCCTCATGCCTCAAATAAAGGGAACGTTCATCAAGATGGAGTGTTTTAAAACGAAGCCATGCCCATCCCAAAAGAAGATGACAAGAGTCCATGGGAGCAATATCACATAATACTTCTTTCACACATTGCCATGAACTGAATTGGAACCATGCTTGATCCAGATGAAAGGTTGCTGGTAACTGGAGTTTCTCCACCAATCTTTGGCTCACAACATTGTTTTCGCTTCTGTAATCGAATGCAACTAAACATGGATGGCCTTCGGTTAAACACTTTGTATAATAAACTTCCTTTCCTATTCCAAATCTTGATAGCCAGGCTCTGAATAGCAAATGATGTGAATCCACAGGGTTCGAGTCGTTTGACTGATCTATCATTGTTGGAATGCTAACAAGCAAGAAATTTGAGAAATTATTTAAAACGAGAAAATGGAAACATAAAAGAAGATGGACGGAAATTGTAGACATCACACTTCCAAGAATGGAAGATAAGCCTAAGAGTTGAAACACACAAAGGGATAAAGGACATTTGATTTAACTCATGGATTCTTGAATCACTCAAGAACATAGGAGAATCACTCTCACTAAGATACATGACATAAAACTCGCTTATTTTCTGAATAAAACTCAGCTTGCCTTCATTGATGAAAATGGTTCAACTTATATAGGAGCTTTAACCGTCGGAATTACAAAAGACACATAAATTTCAATATCATCCCGCTTAAAGCTATTAATTAATGATCCACGCAAGCTAATAACGATCTGCTACTTAATGGTTGATTGTAACTGAATTTAAGGCTACCAAAAGTCATCCACAAACTTTGAGCAAAGGTCCTCTTGATCTTCCAAAGGTTGGTTCTTAAGTTGGCATGTGGACCCTTATTTCAACTTGAAGATAAAGCAAAACTAAAGCCCATTAATTGGTTAAGCACAAACACAATTTGGTCAGCCAATTCTACAAAGCATTGGGCCCTTATTTAAATAAAAGAAACTGCAACAACACGGCGCATAAGTCATCCTCCATTTGACCCATATGCAATTCACATCATACCCTCCTTCTTCGAGAAGATTTGTCCCGAATCTTAAGACACTAGTTTTAATGTAAGTTTATTACGATCTTGTGAAGGACTTTTATTTTTTCACAAGTTGAAACTAATTCTCTTTTTCCAGGATCAAATTCAACTTGATATTTGTTACTTTCCAATGGTTGCAATCCATCGATAACATTTCTTGGGAACAGTACCCCACCTTGATATGTAGCAATAAATAATTCCATGCATTGTGTTTGATGAATTTGCTTCTTATCGACGGACCAAATGCATAATAAAGCACTATGAACAAGCTTCCTTTTTAAACATGGAAGTTGGTGTGTTTCATTCGCATGCTTATCCTTTTGTTCCTGTAAAATGACAACATCACAAACTGTAGAAGAAAAAACATTGACAAATAAACTTTCTCTAGTTCCATTTCTTTTCCTTTATTTTCCCTTCCTTCTGCAGTTTATATTACTTATTTTTTTATTCTTTCTTTTTCTGTTTTCGCCTTCAGCCTACGTTGATCCTTACTGACTTGTCTTGGTGTCATAAATTTCTACTTCTTTTGATGTCCCTCATGCCTCAAATAAAGGGAACGTTCATCAAGATGGAGTGTTTTAAAACGAAGCCATGCCCATCCCAAAAGAAGATGACAAGAGTCCATGGGAGCAATATCACATAATACTTCTTTCACACATTGCCATGAACTGAATTGGAACCATGCTTGATCCAGATGAAAGGTTGCTGGTAACTGGAGTTTCTCCACCAATCTTTGGCTCACAACATTGTTTTCGCTTCTGTAATCGAATGCAACTAAACATGGATGGCCTTCGGTTAAACACTTTGTATAATAAACTTCCTTTCCTATTCCAAATCTTGATAGCCAGGCTCTGAATAGCAAATGATGTGAATCCACAGGGTTCGAGTCGTTTGACTGATCTATCATTGTTGGAATGCTAACAAGCAAGAAATTTGAGAAATTATTTAAAACGAGAAAATGGAAACATAAAAGAAGATGGACGGAAATTGTAGACATCACACTTCCAAGAATGGAAGATAAGCCTAAGAGTTGAAACACACAAAGGGATAAAGGACATTTGATTTAACTCATGGATTCTTGAATCACTCAAGAACATAGGAGAATCACTCTCACTAAGATACATGACATAAAACTCGCTCATTTTCTGAATAAAACTCAGCTTGCCTTCATTGATGAAAATGGTTCAACTTATATAGGAGCTTTAACCGTCGGAATTACAAAAGACACATAATTTCAATATCATCCCGCTTAAAGCTATTAATTAATGATCCACTCAAGCTAATAACGACCTGCTACTTAATGGTTGATTGTAACTGAATTTAAGGCTACCAAAAGTCATCCACAAACTTTGAGCAAAGGTCCTCTTGATCTTCCAAAGGTTGCATGTGGACCCTTATTTCAACTTGAAGATAAAGCAAAACTAAAGCCCATTAATTGGTTAAGCACAAACACAATTTGGTCAGCCAATTCTACAAAGCATTGGGCCCTTATTTAAATAAAAGAAACTGCAACAACACGGCGCATCAGTCATCCTCCATTTGACCCATATGCAATTCACATCATACCCTCCTTCTTCGAGAAGATTTGTCCCGAATCTTAAGACACTAGTTTTAATGTAAGTTTATTACGATCTTGTGAAGGACTTTTATTTTTTCACAAGTTGAAACTAATTCTCTTTTTCCAGGATCAAATTCAACTTGATATTTGTTACTTTCCAATGGTTGCAATCCGTCGATAACATTTCTTGGGAACAGTACCCCACCTTGATATGTAGCAATAAATAATTCCATGCATTGTGTTTGATGAATTTGCTTCTTATCGACGGACCAAATGCATAATAAAGCACTATGAACAAGCTTCCTTTTTAAACATGGAAGTTGGTGTGTTTCATTCGCATGCTTATCCTTTTGTTCCTGTAAAATGACAACATCACAAACTGTAGAAGAAAAAACATTGACAAATAAACTTTCTCTAGTTCCATTTCTTTTTCTTTATTTTCCCTTCCTTCTGCAGTTTATATTACTTATTTTTTTATTCTTTCTTTTTCTGTTTTCGCCTTCAGCCTACGTTGATCCTTACTGACTTGTCTTGGTGTCATAAATTTCTACTTCTTTTGATGTCCCTCATGCCTCAAATAAAGGGAACGTTCATCAAGATGGAGTGTTTTAAAACGAAGCCATGCCCATCCCAAAAGAAGATGACAAGAGTCCATGGGAGCAATATCACATAATACTTCTTTCACACATTGCCATGAACTGAATTGGAACCATGCTTGATCCAGATGAAAGGTTGCTGGTAACTGGAGTTTCTCCACCAATCTTTGGCTCACAACATTGTTTTCGCTTCTGTAATCGAATGCAACTAAACATGGATGGCCTTCGGTTAAACACTTTGTATAATAAACTTCCTTTCCTATTCCAAATCTTGATAGCCAGGCTCTGAATAGCAAATGATGTGAATCCACAGGGTTCGAGTCGTTTGACTGATCTATCATTGTTGGAATGCTAACAAGCAAGAAATTTGAGAAATTATTTTAAACGAGAAAATGGAAATATAAAAGAAGATGGACGGAAATTGTAGACATCACACTTCCAAGAATGGAAGATAAGCCTAAGAGTTGAAACACACAAAGGGATAAAGGACATTTGATTTAACTCATGGATTCTTGAATCACTCAAGAACATAGGAGAATCACTCTCACTAAGATACATGACATAAAACTCGCTTATTTTCTGAATAAAACTCAGCTTGCCTTCATTGATGAAAATGGTTCAACTTATATAGGAGCTTTAACCGTCGGAATTACAAAAGACACATAAATTTCAATATCATCCTGCTTAAAGCTATTAATTAATGATCCACTCAAGCTAATAACGATCTGCTACTTAATGGTTGATTGTAACTGAATTTAAGGCTACCAAAAGTCATCCACAAACTTTGAGCAAAGGTCCTCTTGATCTTCCAAAGGTTGGTTCTTAAGTTGGCATGTGGACCCTTATTTCAACTTGAAGATAAAGCAAAACTAAAGCCCATTAATTGGTTAAGCACAAACACAATTTGGTCAGCCAATTCTACAAAGCATTGGGCCCTTATTTAAATAAAAGAAACTGCAACAACACGGCGCATCAGTCATCCTCCATTTGACCCATATGCAATTCACATCACACCCTCCTTCTTCGAGAAGATTTGTCCCGAATCTTAAGACACTAGTTTTAATGTAAGTTTATTACGATCTTGTGAAGGACTTTTATTTTTTCACAAGTTGAAACTAATTCTCTTTTTCCAGGATCAAATTCAACTTGATATTTGTTACTTTCCAATGGTTGCAATCCGTCGATAACATTTCTTGGGAACAGTACCCCACCTTGATATGTAGCAATAAATAATTCCATGCATTGTGTTTGATGAATTTGCTTCTTATCGACGGACCAAATGCATAATAAAGCACTATGAACAAGCTTCCTTTTTAAACATGGAAGTTGGTGTGTTTCATTCGCATGCTTATCCTTTTGTTCCTGTAAAATGACAACATCACAAACTGTAGAAGAAAAAACATTGACAAATAAACTTTCTCTAGTTCCATTTCTTTTTCTTTATTTTCCCTTCCTTCTGCAGTTTATATTACTTATTTTTTTATTCTTTCTTTTTCTGTTTTCGCCTTCAGCCTACGTTGATCCTTACTGACTTGTCTTGGTGTCATAAATTTCTACTTCTTTTGATGTCCCTCATGCCTCAAATAAAGGGAACGTTCATCAAGATGGAGTGTTTTAAAACGAAGCCATGCCCATCCCAAAAGAAGATGACAAGAGTCCATGGGAGCAATATCACATAATACTTCTTTCACACATTGCCATGAACTGAATTGGAACCATGCTTGATCCAGATGAAAGGTTGCTGGTAACTGGAGTTTCTCCACCAATCTTTGGCTCACAACATTGTTTTCGCTTCTGTAATCGAATGCAACTAAACATGGATGGCCTTCGGTTAAACACTTTGTATAATAAACTTCCTTTCCTATTCCAAATCTTGATAGCCAGGCTCTGAATAGCAAATGATGTGAATCCACAGGGTTCGAGTCGTTTGACTGATCTATCATTGTTGGAATGCTAACAAGCAAGAAATTTGAGAAATTATTTAAAACGAGAAAATGGAAACATAAAAGAAGATGGACGGAAATTGTAGACATCACACTTCCAAGAATGGAAGATAAGCCTAAGAGTTGAAACACACAAAGGGATAAAGGACATTTGATTTAACTCATGGATTCTTGAATCACTCAAGAACATAGGAGAATCACTCTCACTAAGATACATGACATAAAACTCGCTCATTTTCTGAATAAAACTCAGCTTGCCTTCATTGATGAAAATGGTTCAACTTATATAGGAGCTTTAACCGTCGGAATTACAAAAGACACATAATTTCAATATCATCCCGATTAAAGCTATTAATTAATGATCCACTCAAGCTAATAACGACCTGCTACTTAATGGTTGATTGTAACTGAATTTAAGGCTACCAAAAGTCATCCACAAACTTTGAGCAAAGGTCCTCTTGATCTTCCAAAGGTTGCATGTGGACCCTTATTTCAACTTGAAGATAAAGCAAAACTAAAGCCCATTAATTGGTTAAGCACAAACACAATTTGGTCAGCCAATTCTACAAAGCATTGGGCCCTTATTTAAATAAAAGAAACTGCAACAACACGGCGCATCAGTCATCCTCCATTTGACCCATATGCAATTCACATCATACCCTCCTTCTTCGAGAAGATTTGTCCCGAATCTTAAGACACTAGTTTTAATGTAAGTTTATTACGATCTTGTGAAGGACTTTTATTTTTTCACAAGTTGAAACTAATTCTCTTTTTCCAGGATCAAATTCAACTTGATATTTGTTACTTTCCAATGGTTGCAATCCGTCGATAACATTTCTTGGGAACAGTACCCCACCTTGATATGTAGCAATAAATAATTCCATGCATTGTGTTTGATGAATTTGCTTCTTATCGACGGACCAAATGCATAATAAAGCACTATGAACAAGCTTCCTTTTTAAACATGGAAGTTGGTGTGTTTCATTCGCATGCTTATCCTTTTGTTCCTGTAAAATGACAACATCACAAACTGTAGAAGAAAAAACATTGACAAATAAACTTTCTCTAGTTCCATTTCTTTTTCTTTATTTTCCCTTCCTTCTGCAGTTTATATTACTTATTTTTTTATTCTTTCTTTTTCTGTTTTCGCCTTCAGCCTACGTTGATCCTTACTGACTTGTCTTGGTGTCATAAATTTCTACTTCTTTTGATGTCCCTCATGCCTCAAATAAAGGGAACGTTCATCAAGATGGAGTGTTTTAAAACGAAGCCATGCCCATCCCAAAAGAAGATGACAAGAGTCCATGGGAGCAATATCACATAATACTTCTTTCACACATTGCCATGAACTGAATTGGAACCATGCTTGATCCAGATGAAAGGTTGCTGGTAACTGGAGTTTCTCCACCAATCTTTGGCTCACAACATTGTTTTCGCTTCTGTAATCGAATGCAACTAAACATGGATGGCCTTCGGTTAAACACTTTGTATAATAAACTTCCTTTCCTATTCCAAATCTTGATAGCCAGGCTCTGAATAGCAAATGATGTGAATCCACAGGGTTCGAGTCGTTTGACTGATCTATCATTGTTGGAATGCTAACAAGCAAGAAATTTGAGAAATTATTTAAAACGAGAAAATGGAAACATAAAAGAAGATGGACGGAAATTGTAGACATCACACTTCCAAGAATGGAAGATAAGCCTAAGAGTTGAAACACACAAAGGGATAAAGGACATTTGATTTAACTCATGGATTCTTGAATCACTCAAGAACATAGGAGAATCACTCTCACTAAGATACATGACATAAAACTCGCTCATTTTCTGAATAAAACTCAGCTTGCCTTCATTGATGAAAATGGTTCAACTTATATAGGAGCTTTAACCGTCGGAATTACAAAAGACACATAATTTCAATATCATCCCGCTTAAAGCTATTAATTAATGATCCACTCAAGCTAATAACGACCTGCTACTTAATGGTTGATTGTAACTGAATTTAAGGCTACCAAAAGTCATCCACAAACTTTGAGCAAAGGTCCTCTTGATCTTCCAAAGGTTGCATGTGGACCCTTATTTCAACTTGAAGATAAAGCAAAACTAAAGCCCATTAATTGGTTAAGCACAAACACAATTTGGTCAGCCAATTCTACAAAGCATTGGGCCCTTATTTAAATAAAAGAAACTGCAACAACACGGCGCATCAGTCATCCTCCATTTGACCCATATGCAATTCACATCATACCCTCCTTCTTCGAGAAGATTTGTCCCGAATCTTAAGACACTAGTTTTAATGTAAGTTTATTACGATCTTGTGAAGGACTTTTATTTTTTCACAAGTTGAAACTAATTCTCTTTTTCCAGGATCAAATTCAACTTGATATTTGTTACTTTCCAATGGTTGCAATCCGTCGATAACATTTCTTGGGAACAGTACCCCAGCTTGATATGTAGCAATAAATAATTCCATGCATTGTGTTTGATGAATTTGCTTCTTATCGACGGACCAAATGCATAATAAAGCACTATGAACAAGCTTCCTTTTTAAACATGGAAGTTGGTGTGTTTCATTCGCATGCTTATCCTTTTGTTCCTGTAAAATGACAACATCACAAACTGTAGAAGAAAAAACATTGACAAATAAACTTTCTCTAGTTCCATTTCTTTTTCTTTATTTTCCCTTCCTTCTGCAGTTTATATTACTTATTTTTTTATTCTTTCTTTTTCTGTTTTCGCCTTCAGCCTACGTTGATCCTTACTGACTTGTCTTGGTGTCATAAATTTCTACTTCTTTTGATGTCCCTCATGCCTCAAATAAAAGGAACGTTCATCAAGATGGAGTGTTTTAAAACGAAGCCATGCCCATCCCAAAAGAAGATGACAAGAGTCCATGGGAGCAATATCACATAATACTTCTTTCACACATTGCCATGAACTGAATTGGAACCATGCTTGATCCAGATGAAAGGTTGCTGGTAACTGGAGTTTCTCCACCAATCTTTGGCTCACAACATTGTTTTCGCTTCTGTAATCGAATGCAACTAAACATGGATGGCCTTCGGTTAAACGCTTTGTATAATAAACTTCCTTTCCTATTCCAAATCTTGATAGCCAGGCTCTGAATAGCAAATGATGTGAATCCACAGGGTTCGAGTCGTTTGACTGATCTATCATTGTTGGAATGCTAACAAGCAAGAAATTTGAGAAATTATTTAAAACGAGAAAATGGAAATATAAAAGAAGATGGACGGAAATTGTAGACATCACACTTCCAAGAATGGAAGATAAGCCTAAGAGTTGAAACACACAAAGGGATAAAGGACATTTGATTTAACTCATGGATTCTTGAATCACTCAAGAACATAGGAGAATCACTCTCACTAAGATACATGACATAAAACTCGCTTATTTTCTGAATAAAACTCAGCTTGCCTTCATTGATGAAAATGGTTCAACTTATATAGGAGCTTTAACCGTCGGAATTACAAAAGACACATAAATTTCAATATCATCCCGCTTAAAGCTATTAATTAATGATCCACTCAAGCTAATAACGATCTGCTACTTAATGGTTGATTGTAACTGAATTTAAGGCTACCAAAAGTCATCCACAAACTTTGAGCAAAGGTCCTCTTGATCTTCCAAAGGTTGGTTCTTAAGTTGGCATGTGGACCCTTATTTCAACTTGAAGATAAAGCAAAACTAAAGCCCATTAATTGGTTAAGCACAAACACAATTTGGTCAGCCAATTCTACAAAGCATTGGGCCCTTATTTAAATAAAAGAAACTGCAACAACACGGCGCATCAGTCATCCTCCATTTGACCCATATGCAATTCACATCACACCCTCCTTCTTCGAGAAGATTTGTCCTGAATCTTAAGACACTAGTTTTAATGTAAGTTTATTACGATCTTGTGAAGGACTTTTATTTTTTCACAAGTTGAAACTAATTCTCTTTTTCCAGGATCAAATTCAACTTGATATTTGTTACTTTCCAATGGTTGCAATCCGTCGATAACATTTCTTGGGAACAGTACCCCACCTTGATATGTAGCAATAAATAATTCCATGCATTGTGTTTGATGAATTTGCTTCTTATCGACGGACCAAATGCATAATAAAGCACTATGAACAAGCTTCCTTTTTAAACATGGAAGTTGGTGTGTTTCATTCGCATGCTTATCCTTTTGTTCCTGTAAAATGACAACATCACAAACTGTAGAAGAAAAAACATTGACAAATAAACTTTCTCTAGTTCCATTTCTTTTTCTTTATTTTCCCTTCCTTCTGCAGTTTATATTACTTATTTTTTTATTCTTTCTTTTTCTGTTTTCGCCTTCAGCCTACGTTGATCCTTACTGACTTGTCTTGGTGTCATAAATTTCTACTTCTTTTGATGTCCCTCATGCCTCAAATAAAAGGAACGTTCATCAAGATGGAGTGTTTTAAAACGAAGCCATGCCCATCCCAAAAGAAGATGACAAGAGTCCATGGGAGCAATATCACATAATACTTCTTTCACACATTGCCATGAACTGAATTGGAACCATGCTTGATCCAGATGAAAGGTTGCTGGTAACTGGAGTTTCTCCACCAATCTTTGGCTCACAACATTGTTTTCGCTTCTGTAATCGAATGCAACTAAACATGGATGGCCTTCGGTTAAACGCTTTGTATAATAAACTTCCTTTCCTATTCCAAATCTTGATAGCCAGGCTCTGAATAGCAAATGATGTGAATCCACAGGGTTCGAGTCGTTTGACTGATCTATCATTGTTGGAATGCTAACAAGCAAGAAATTTGAGAAATTATTTAAAACGAGAAAATGGAAATATAAAAGAAGATGGACGGAAATTGTAGACATCACACTTCCAAGAATGGAAGATAAGCCTAAGAGTTGAAACACACAAAGGGATAAAGGACATTTGATTTAACTCATGGATTCTTGAATCACTCAAGAACATAGGAGAATCACTCTCACTAAGATACATGACATAAAACTCGCTTATTTTCTGAATAAAACTCAGCTTGCCTTCATTGATGAAAATGGTTCAACTTATATAGGAGCTTTAACCGTCGGAATTACAAAAGACACATAAATTTCAATATCATCCCGCTTAAAGCTATTAATTAATGATCCACTCAAGCTAATAACGATCTGCTACTTAATGGTTGATTGTAACTGAATTTAAGGCTACCAAAAGTCATCCACAAACTTTGAGCAAAGGTCCTCTTGATCTTCCAAAGGTTGGTTCTTAAGTTGGCATGTGGACCCTTATTTCAACTTGAAGATAAAGCAAAACTAAAGCCCATTAATTGGTTAAGCACAAACACAATTTGGTCAGCCAATTCTACAAAGCATTGGGCCCTTATTTAAATAAAAGAAACTGCAACAACACGGCGCATCAGTCATCCTCCATTTGACCCATATGCAATTCACATCACACCCTCCTTCTTCGAGAAGATTTGTCCTGAATCTTAAGACACTAGTTTTAATGTAAGTTTATTACGATCTTGTGAAGGACTTTTATTTTTTCACAAGTTGAAACTAATTCTCTTTTTCCAGGATCAAATTCAACTTGATATTTGTTACTTTCCAATGGTTGCAATCCGTCGATAACATTTCTTGGGAACAGTACCCCACCTTGATATGTAGCAATAAATAATTCCATGCATTGTGTTTGATGAATTTGCTTCTTATCGACGGACCAAATGCATAATAAAGCACTATGAACAAGCTTCCTTTTTAAACATGGAAGTTGGTGTGTTTCATTCGCATGCTTATCCTTTTGTTCCTGTAAAATGACAACATCACAAACTGTAGAAGAAAAAACATTGACAAATAAACTTTCTCTAGTTCCATTTCTTTTTCTTTATTTTCCCTTCCTTCTGCAGTTTATATTACTTATTTTTTTATTCTTTCTTTTTCTGTTTTCGCCTTCAGCCTACGTTGATCCTTACTGACTTGTCTTGGTGTCATAAATTTCTACTTCTTTTGATGTCCCTCATGCCTCAAATAAAAGGAACGTTCATCAAGATGGAGTGTTTTAAAACGAAGCCATGCCCATCCCAAAAGAAGATGACAAGAGTCCATGGGAGCAATATCACATAATACTTCTTTCACACATTGCCATGAACTGAATTGGAACCATGCTTGATCCAGATGAAAGGTTGCTGGTAACTGGAGTTTCTCCACCAATCTTTGGCTCAAAACATTGTTTTCGCTTCTGTAATCGAATGCAACTAAACATGGATGGCCTTCGGTTAAACGCTTTGTATAATAAACTTCCTTTCCTATTCCAAATCTTGATAGCCAGGCTCTGAATAGCAAATGATGTGAATCCACAGGGTTCGAGTCGTTTGACTGATCTATCATTGTTGGAATGCTAACAAGCAAGAAATTTGAGAAATTATTTAAAACGAGAAAATGGAAATATAAAAGAAGATGGACGGAAATTGTAGACATCACACTTCCAAGAATGGAAGATAAGCCTAAGAGTTGAAACACACAAAGGGATAAAGGACATTTGATTTAACTCATGGATTCTTGAATCACTCAAGAACATAGGAGAATCACTCTCACTAAGATACATGACATAAAACTCGCTTATTTTCTGAATAAAACTCAGCTTGCCTTCATTGATGAAAATGGTTCAACTTATATAGGAGCTTTAACCGTCGGAATTACAAAAGACACATAAATTTCAATATCATCCCGCTTAAAGCTATTAATTAATGATCCACTCAAGCTAATAACGATCTGCTACTTAATGGTTGATTGTAACTGAATTTAAGGCTACCAAAAGTCATCCACAAACTTTGAGCAAAGGTCCTCTTGATCTTCCAAAGGTTGGTTCTTAAGTTGGCATGTGGACCCTTATTTCAACTTGAAGATAAAGCAAAACTAAAGCCCATTAATTGGTTAAGCACAAACACAATTTGGTCAGCCAATTCTACAAAGCATTGGGCCCTTATTTAAATAAAAGAAACTGCAACAACACGGCGCATCAGTCATCCTCCATTTGACCCATATGCAATTCACATCACACCCTCCTTCTTCGAGAAGATTTGTCCTGAATCTTAAGACACTAGTTTTAATGTAAGTTTATTACGATCTTGTGAAGGACTTTTATTTTTTCACAAGTTGAAACTAATTCTCTTTTTCCAGGATCAAATTCAACTTGATATTTGTTACTTTCCAATGGTTGCAATCCGTCGATAACATTTCTTGGGAACAGTACCCCACCTTGATATGTAGCAATAAATAATTCCATGCATTGTGTTTGATGAATTTGCTTCTTATCGACGGACCAAATGCATAATAAAGCACTATGAACAAGCTTCCTTTTTAAACATGGAAGTTGGTGTGTTTCATTCGCATGCTTATCCTTTTGTTCCTGTAAAATGACAACATCACAAACTGTAGAAGAAAAAACATTGACAAATAAACTTTCTCTAGTTCCATTTCTTTTTCTTTATTTTCCCTTCCTTCTGCAGTTTATATTACTTATTTTTTTATTCTTTCTTTTTCTGTTTTCGCCTTCAGCCTACGTTGATCCTTACTGACTTGTCTTGGTGTCATAAATTTCTACTTCTTTTGATGTCCCTCATGCCTCAAATAAAGGGAACGTTCATCAAGATGGAGTGTTTTAAAACGAAGCCATGCCCATCCCAAAAGAAGATGACAAGAGTCCATGGGAGCAATATCACATAATACTTCTTTCACACATTGCCATGAACTGAATTGGAACCATGCTTGATCCAGATGAAAGGTTGCTGGTAACTGGAGTTTCTCCACCAATCTTTGGCTCACAACATTGTTTTCGCTTCTGTAATCGAATGCAACTAAACATGGATGGCCTTCGGTTAAACACTTTGTATAATAAACTTCCTTTCCTATTCCAAATCTTGATAGCCAGGCTCTGAATAGCAAATGATGTGAATCCACAGGGTTCGAGTCGTTTGACTGATCTATCATTGTTGGAATGCTAACAAGCAAGAAATTTGAGAAATTATTTAAAACGAGAAAATGGAAACATAAAAGAAGATGGACGGAAATTGTAGACATCACACTTCCAAGAATGGAAGATAAGCCTAAGAGTTGAAACACACAAAGGGATAAAGGACATTTGATTTAACTCATGGATTCTTGAATCACTCAAGAACATAGGAGAATCACTCTCACTAAGATACATGACATAAAACTCGCTCATTTTCTGAATAAAACTCAGCTTGCCTTCATTGATGAAAATGGTTCAACTTATATAGGAGCTTTAACCGTCGGAATTACAAAAGACACATAATTTCAATATCATCCCGATTAAAGCTATTAATTAATGATCCACTCAAGCTAATAACGACCTGCTACTTAATGGTTGATTGTAACTGAATTTAAGGCTACCAAAAGTCATCCACAAACTTTGAGCAAAGGTCCTCTTGATCTTCCAAAGGTTGCATGTGGACCCTTATTTCAACTTGAAGATAAAGCAAAACTAAAGCCCATTAATTGGTTAAGCACAAACACAATTTGGTCAGCCAATTCTACAAAGCATTGGGCCCTTATTTAAATAAAAGAAACTGCAACAACACGGCGCATCAGTCATCCTCCATTTGACCCATATGCAATTCACATCATACCCTCCTTCTTCGAGAAGATTTGTCCCGAATCTTAAGACACTAGTTTTAATGTAAGTTTATTACGATCTTGTGAAGGACTTTTATTTTTTCACAAGTTGAAACTAATTCTCTTTTTCCAGGATCAAATTCAACTTGATATTTGTTACTTTCCAATGGTTGCAATCCGTCGATAACATTTCTTGGGAACAGTACCCCACCTTGATATGTAGCAATAAATAATTCCATGCATTGTGTTTGATGAATTTGCTTCTTATCGACGGACCAAATGCATAATAAAGCACTATGAACAAGCTTCCTTTTTAAACATGGAAGTTGGTGTGTTTCATTCGCATGCTTATCCTTTTGTTCCTGTAAAATGACAACATCACAAACTGTAGAAGAAAAAACATTGACAAATAAACTTTCTCTAGTTCCATTTCTTTTTCTTTATTTTCCCTTCCTTCTGCAGTTTATATTACTTATTTTTTTATTCTTTCTTTTTCTGTTTTCGCCTTCAGCCTACGTTGATCCTTACTGACTTGTCTTGGTGTCATAAATTTCTACTTCTTTTGATGTCCCTCATGCCTCAAATAAAGGGAACGTTCATCAAGATGGAGTGTTTTAAAACGAAGCCATGCCCATCCCAAAAGAAGATGACAAGAGTCCATGGGAGCAATATCACATAATACTTCTTTCACACATTGCCATGAACTGAATTGGAACCATGCTTGATCCAGATGAAAGGTTGCTGGTAACTGGAGTTTCTCCACCAATCTTTGGCTCACAACATTGTTTTCGCTTCTGTAATCGAATGCAACTAAACATGGATGGCCTTCGGTTAAACACTTTGTATAATAAACTTCCTTTCCTATTCCAAATCTTGATAGCCAGGCTCTGAATAGCAAATGATGTGAATCCACAGGGTTCGAGTCGTTTGACTGATCTATCATTGTTGGAATGCTAACAAGCAAGAAATTTGAGAAATTATTTAAAACGAGAAAATGGAAATATAAAAGAAGATGGACGGAAATTGTAGACATCACACTTCCAAGAATGGAAGATAAGCCTAAGAGTTGAAACACACAAAGGGATAAAGGACATTTGATTTAACTCATGGATTCTTGAATCACTCAAGAACATAGGAGAATCACTCTCACTAAGATACATGACATAAAACTCGCTTATTTTCTGAATAAAACTCAGCTTGCCTTCATTGATGAAAATGGTTCAACTTATATAGGAGCTTTAACCGTCGGAATTACAAAAGACACATAAATTTCAATATCATCCCGCTTAAAGCTATTAATTAATGATCCACTCAAGCTAATAACGATCTGCTACTTAATGGTTGATTGTAACTGAATTTAAGGCTACCAAAAGTCATCCACAAACTTTGAGCAAAGGTCCTCTTGATCTTCCAAAGGTTGGTTCTTAAGTTGGCATGTGGACCCTTATTTCAACTTGAAGATAAAGCAAAACTAAAGCCCATTAATTGGTTAAGCACAAACACAATTTGGTCAGCCAATTCTACAAAGCATTGGGCCCTTATTTAAATAAAAGAAACTGCAACAACACGGCGCATCAGTCATCCTCCATTTGACCCATATGCAATTCACATCACACCCTCCTTCTTCGAGAAGATTTGTCCCGAATCTTAAGACACTAGTTTTAATGTAAGTTTATTACGATCTTGTGAAGGACTTTTATTTTTTCACAAGTTGAAACTAATTCTCTTTTTCCAGGATCAAATTCAACTTGATATTTGTTACTTTCCAATGGTTGCAATCCGTCGATAACATTTCTTGGGAACAGTACCCCACCTTGATATGTAGCAATAAATAATTCCATGCATTGTGTTTGATGAATTTACTTCTTATCGACGGACCAAATGCATAATAAAGCACTATGAACAAGCTTCCTTTTTAAACATGGAAGTTGGTGTGTTTCATTCGCATGCTTATCCTTTTGTTCCTGTAAAATGACAACATCACAAACTGTAGAAGAAAAAACATTGACAAATAAACTTTCTCTAGTTCCATTTCTTTTTCTTTATTTTCCCTTCCTTCTGCAGTTTATATTACTTATTTTTTTATTCTTTCTTTTTCTGTTTTCGCCTTCAGCCTACGTTGATCCTTACTGACTTGTCTTGGTGTCATAAATTTCTACTTCTTTTGATGTCCCTCATGCCTCAAATAAAGGGAACGTTCATCAAGATGGAGTGTTTTAAAACGAAGCCATGCCCATCCCAAAAGAAGATGACAAGAGTCCATGGGAGCAATATCACATAATACTTCTTTCACACATTGCCATGAACTGAATTGGAACCATGCTTGATCCAGATGAAAGGTTGCTGGTAACTGGAGTTTCTCCACCAATCTTTGGCTCACAACATTGTTTTCGCTTCTGTAATCGAATGCAACTAAACATGGATGGCCTTCGGTTAAACACTTTGTATAATAAACTTCCTTTCCTATTCCAAATCTTGATAGCCAGGCTCTGAATAGCAAATGATGTGAATCCACAGGGTTCGAGTCGTTTGACTGATCTATCATTGTTGGAATGCTAACAAGCAAGAAATTTGAGAAATTATTTAAAACGAGAAAATGGAAATATAAAAGAAGATGGACGGAAATTGTAGACATCACACTTCCAAGAATGGAAGATAAGCCTAAGAGTTGAAACACACAAAGGGATAAAGGACATTTGATTTAACTCATGGATTCTTGAATCACTCAAGAACATAGGAGAATCACTCTCACTAAGATACATGACATAAAACTCGCTTATTTTCTGAATAAAACTCAGCTTGCCTTCATTGATGAAAATGGTTCAACTTATATAGGAGCTTTAACCGTCAGAATTACAAAAGACACATAAATTTCAATATCATCCCGCTTAAAGCTATTAATTAATGATCCACTCAAGCTAATAACGATCTGCTACTTAATGGTTGATTGTAACTGAATTTAAGGCTACCAAAAGTCATCCACAAACTTTGAGCAAAGGTCCTCTTGATCTTCCAAAGGTTGGTTCTTAAGTTGGCATGTGGACCCTTATTTCAACTTGAAGATAAAGCAAAACTAAAGCCCATTAATTGGTTAAGCACAAACACAATTTGGTCAGCCAATTCTACAAAGCATTGGGCCCTTATTTAAATAAAAGAAACTGCAACAACACGGCGCATCAGTCATCCTCCATTTGACCCATATGCAATTCACATCACACCCTCCTTCTTCGAGAAGATTTGTCCCGAATCTTAAGACACTAGTTTTAATGTAAGTTTATTACGATCTTGTGAAGGACTTTTATTTTTTCACAAGTTGAAACTAATTCTCTTTTTCCAGGATCAAATTCAACTTGATATTTGTTACTTTCCAATGGTTGCAATCCGTCGATAACATTTCTTGGGAACAGTACCCCACCTTGATATGTAGCAATAAATAATTCCATGCATTGTGTTTGATGAATTTGCTTCTTATCGACGGACCAAATGCATAATAAAGCACTATGAACAAGCTTCCTTTTTAAACATGGAAGTTGGTGTGTTTCATTCGCATGCTTATCCTTTTGTTCCTGTAAAATGACAACATCACAAACTGTAGAAGAAAAAACATTGACAAATAAACTTTCTCTAGTTCCATTTCTTTTTCTTTATTTTCCCTTCCTTCTGCAGTTTATATTACTTATTTTTTTATTCTTTCTTTTTCTGTTTTCGCCTTCAGCCTACGTTGATCCTTACTGACTTGTCTTGGTGTCATAAATTTCTACTTCTTTTGATGTCCCTCATGCCTCAAATAAAGGGAACGTTCATCAAGATGGAGTGTTTTAAAACGAAGCCATGCCCATCCCAAAAGAAGATGACAAGAGTCCATGGGAGCAATATCACATAATACTTCTTTCACACATTGCCATGAACTGAATTGGAACCATGCTTGATCCAGATGAAAGGTTGCTGGTAACTGGAGTTTCTCCACCAATCTTTGGCTCACAACATTGTTTTCGCTTCTGTAATCGAATGCAACTAAACATGGATGGCCTTCGGTTAAACACTTTGTATAATAAACTTCCTTTCCTATTCCAAATCTTGATAGCCAGGCTCTGAATAGCAAATGATGTGAATCCACAGGGTTCGAGTCGTTTGACTGATCTATCATTGTTGGAATGCTAACAAGCAAGAAATTTGAGAAATTATTTAAAACGAGAAAATGGAAATATAAAAGAAGATGGACGGAAATTGTAGACATCACACTTCCAAGAATGGAAGATAAGCCTAAGAGTTGAAACACACAAAGGGATAAAGGACATTTGATTTAACTCATGGATTCTTGAATCACTCAAGAACATAGGAGAATCACTCTCACTAAGATACATGACATAAAACTCGCTTATTTTCTGAATAAAACTCAGCTTGCCTTCATTGATGAAAATGGTTCAACTTATATAGGAGCTTTAACCGTCGGAATTACAAAAGACACATAAATTTCAATATCATCCCGCTTAAAGCTATTAATTAATGATCCACTCAAGCTAATAACGATCTGCTACTTAATGGTTGATTGTAACTGAATTTAAGGCTACCAAAAGTCATCCACAAACTTTGAGCAAAGGTCCTCTTGATCTTCCAAAGGTTGGTTCTTAAGTTGGCATGTGGACCCTTATTTCAACTTGAAGATAAAGCAAAACTAAAGCCCATTAATTGGTTAAGCACAAACACAATTTGGTCAGCCAATTCTACAAAGCATTGGGCCCTTATTTAAATAAAAGAAACTGCAACAACACGGCGCATCAGTCATCCTCCATTTGACCCATATGCAATTCACATCACACCCTCCTTCTTCGAGAAGATTTGTCCCGAATCTTAAGACACTAGTTTTAATGTAAGTTTATTACGATCTTGTGAAGGACTTTTATTTTTTCACAAGTTGAAACTAATTCTCTTTTTCCAGGATCAAATTCAACTTGATATTTGTTACTTTCCAATGGTTGCAATCCGTCGATAACATTTCTTGGGAACAGTACCCCACCTTGATATGTAGCAATAAATAATTCCATGCATTGTGTTTGATGAATTTACTTCTTATCGACGGACCAAATGCATAATAAAGCACTATGAACAAGCTTCCTTTTTAAACATGGAAGTTGGTGTGTTTCATTCGCATGCTTATCCTTTTGTTCCTGTAAAATGACAACATAACAAACTGTAGAAGAAAAAACATTGACAAATAAACTTTCTCTAGTTCCATTTCTTTTTCTTTATTTTCCCTTCCTTCTGCAGTTTATATTACTTATTTTTTTATTCTTTCTTTTTCTGTTTTCGCCTTCAGCCTACGTTGATCCTTACTGACTTGTCTTGGTGTCATAAATTTCTACTTCTTTTGATGTCCCTCATGCCTCAAATAAAGGGAACGTTCATCAAGATGGAGTGTTTTAAAACGAAGCCATGCCCATCCCAAAAGAAGATGACAAGAGTCCATGGGAGCAATATCACATAATACTTCTTTCACACATTGCCATGAACTGAATTGGAACCATGCTTGATCCAGATGAAAGGTTGCTGGTAACTGGAGTTTCTCCACCAATCTTTGGCTCACAACATTGTTTTCGCTTCTGTAATCGAATGCAACTAAACATGGATGGCCTTCGGTTAAACACTTTGTATAATAAACTTCCTTTCCTATTCCAAATCTTGATAGCCAGGCTCTGAATAGCAAATGATGTGAATCCACAGGGTTCGAGTCGTTTGACTGATCTATCATTGTTGGAATGCTAACAAGCAAGAAATTTGAGAAATTATTTAAAACGAGAAAATGGAAATATAAAAGAAGATGGACGGAAATTGTAGACATCACACTTCCAAGAATGGAAGATAAGCCTAAGAGTTGAAACACACAAAGGGATAAAGGACATTTGATTTAACTCATGGATTCTTGAATCACTCAAGAACATAGGAGAATCACTCTCACTAAGATACATGACATAAAACTCGCTTATTTTCTGAATAAAACTCAGCTTGCCTTCATTGATGAAAATGGTTCAACTTATATAGGAGCTTTAACCGTCGGAATTACAAAAGACACATAAATTTCAATATCATCCCGCTTAAAGCTATTAATTAATGATCCACTCAAGCTAATAACGATCTGCTACTTAATGGTTGATTGTAACTGAATTTAAGGCTACCAAAAGTCATCCACAAACTTTGAGCAAAGGTCCTCTTGATCTTCCAAAGGTTGGTTCTTAAGTTGGCATGTGGACCCTTATTTCAACTTGAAGATAAAGCAAAACTAAAGCCCATTAATTGGTTAAGCACAAACACAATTTGGTCAGCCAATTCTACAAAGCATTGGGCCCTTATTTAAATAAAAGAAACTGCAACAACACGGCGCATCAGTCATCCTCCATTTGACCCATATGCAATTCACATCACACCCTCCTTCTTCGAGAAGATTTGTCCCGAATCTTAAGACACTAGTTTTAATGTAAGTTTATTACGATCTTGTGAAGGACTTTTATTTTTTCACAAGTTGAAACTAATTCTCTTTTTCCAGGATCAAATTCAACTTGATATTTGTTACTTTCCAATGGTTGCAATCCGTCGATAACATTTCTTGGGAACAGTACCCCACCTTGATATGTAGCAATAAATAATTCCATGCATTGTGTTTGATGAATTTGCTTCTTATCGACGGACCAAATGCATAATAAAGCACTATGAACAAGCTTCCTTTTTAAACATGGAAGTTGGTGTGTTTCATTCGCATGCTTATCCTTTTGTTCCTGTAAAATGACAACATCACAAACTGTAGAAGAAAAAACATTGACAAATAAACTTTCTCTAGTTCCATTTCTTTTTCTTTATTTTCCCTTCCTTCTGCAGTTTATATTACTTATTTTTTTATTCTTTCTTTTTCTGTTTTCGCCTTCAGCCTACGTTGATCCTTACTGACTTGTCTTGGTGTCATAAATTTCTACTTCTTTTGATGTCCCTCATGCCTCAAATAAAGGGAACGTTCATCAAGATGGAGTGTTTTAAAACGAAGCCATGCCCATCCCAAAAGAAGATGACAAGAGTCCATGGGAGCAATATCACATAATACTTCTTTCACACATTGCCATGAACTGAATTGGAACCATGCTTGATCCAGATGAAAGGTTGCTGGTAACTGGAGTTTCTCCACCAATCTTTGGCTCACAACATTGTTTTCGCTTCTGTAATCGAATGCAACTAAACATGGATGGCCTTCGGTTAAACACTTTGTATAATAAACTTCCTTTCCTATTCCAAATCTTGATAGCCAGGCTCTGAATAGCAAATGATGTGAATCCACAGGGTTCGAGTCGTTTGACTGATCTATCATTGTTGGAATGCTAACAAGCAAGAAATTTGAGAAATTATTTAAAACGAGAAAATGGAAATATAAAAGAAGATGGACGGAAATTGTAGACATCACACTTCCAAGAATGGAAGATAAGCCTAAGAGTTGAAACACACAAAGGGATAAAGGACATTTGATTTAACTCATGGATTCTTGGATCACTCAAGAACATAGGAGAATCACTCTCACTAAGATACATGACATAAAACTCGCTTATTTTCTGAATAAAACTCAGCTTGCCTTCATTGATGAAAATGGTTCAACTTATATAGGAGCTTTAACCGTCGGAATTACAAAAGACACATAATTTCAATATCATCCCGCTTAAAGCTATTAATTAATGATCCACTCAAGCTAATAACGATCTGCTACTTAATGGTTGATTGTAACTGAATTTAAGGCTACCAAAAGTCATCCACAAACTTTGAGCAAAGGTCCTCTTGATCTTCCAAAGGTTGGTTCTTAAGTTGGCATGTGGACCCTTATTTCAACTTGAAGATAAAGCAAAACTAAAGCCCATTAATTGGTTAAGCACAAACACAATTTGGTCAGCCAATTCTACAAAGCTTTGGGCCCTTATTTAAATAAAAGAAACTGCAACAACACGGCGCATCAGTCATCCTCCATTTGACCCATATGCAATTCACATCATACCCTCCTTCTTCGAGAAGATTTGTCCCGAATCTTAAGACACTAGTTTTAATGTAAGTTTATTACGATCTTGTGAAGGACTTTTATTTTTTCACAAGTTGAAACTAATTCTCTTCTTCCAGGATCAAATTCAACTTGATATTTGTTACTTTCCAATGGTTGCAATCCGTCGATAACATTTCTTGGGAACAGTACCCCACCTTGATATGTAGCAATAAATAATTCCATGCATTGTGTTTGATGAATTTGCTTCTTATCGACGGACCAAATGCATAATAAAGCACTATGAACAAGCTTCCTTTTTAAACATGGAAGTTGGTGTGTTTCATTCGCATGCTTATCCTTTTGTTCCTGTAAAATGACAACATCACAAACTGTAGAAGAAAAAACATTGACAAATAAACTTTCTCTAGTTCCATTTCTTTTCCTTTATTTTCCCTTCCTTCTGCAGTTTATATTACTTATTTTTTTATTCTTTCTTTTTCTGTTTTCGCCTTCAGCCTACGTTGATCCTTACTGACTTGTCTTGGTGTCATAAATTTCTACTTCTTTTGATGTCCCTCATGCCTCAAATAAAGGGAACGTTCATCAAGATGGAGTGTTTTAAAACGAAGCCATGCCCATCCCAAAAGAAGATGACAAGAGTCCATGGGAGCAATATCACATAATACTTCTTTCACACATTGCCATGAACTGAATTGGAACCATGCTTGATCCAGATGAAAGGTTGCTGGTAACTGGAGTTTCTCCACCAATCTTTGGCTCACAACATTGTTTTCGCTTCTGTAATCGAATGCAACTAAACATGGATGGCCTTCGGTTAAACACTTTGTATAATAAACTTCCTTTCCTATTCCAAATCTTGATAGCCAGGCTCTGAATAGCAAATGATGTGAATCCACAGGGTTCGAGTCGTTTGACTGATCTATCATTGTTGGAATGCTAACAAGCAAGAAATTTGAGAAATTATTTAAAACGAGAAAATGGAAATATAAAAGAAGATGGACGGAAATTGTAGACATCACACTTCCAAGAATGGAAGATAAGCCTAAGAGTTGAAACACACAAAGGGATAAAGGACATTTGATTTAACTCATGGATTCTTGGATCACTCAAGAACATAGGAGAATCACTCTCACTAAGATACATGACATAAAACTCGCTTATTTTCTGAATAAAACTCAGCTTGCCTTCATTGATGAAAATGGTTCAACTTATATAGGAGCTTTAACCGTCGGAATTACAAAAGACACATAATTTCAATATCATCCCGCTTAAAGCTATTAATTAATGATCCACTCAAGCTAATAACGATCTGCTACTTAATGGTTGATTGTAACTGAATTTAAGGCTACCAAAAGTCATCCACAAACTTTGAGCAAAGGTCCTCTTGATCTTCCAAAGGTTGGTTCTTAAGTTGGCATGTGGACCCTTATTTCAACTTGAAGATAAAGCAAAACTAAAGCCCATTAATTGGTTAAGCACAAACACAATTTGGTCAGCCAATTCTACAAAGCTTTGGGCCCTTATTTAAATAAAAGAAACTGCAACAACACGGCGCATCAGTCATCCTCCATTTGACCCATATGCAATTCACATCATACCCTCCTTCTTCGAGAAGATTTGTCCCGAATCTTAAGACACTAGTTTTAATAATGTAAGTTTATTATGATCTTGTGAGGGACTTTTATTTTTTCACAAGTTGAAACTAATTCTCTTCTTCCAGGATCAAATTCAACTTGATATTTGTTACTTTCCAATGGTTGCAATCCGTCGATAACATTTCTTGGCAACAGTACCCCACCTTGATATGTAACAATAAATAATTCCATGCATTGTGTTTGACGAATTTGCTTCTTATCGACGGACCAAATGCATAATAAAGCACTATGAACAAGCTTCCTTTTTAAACATGGAAGTTGGTGTGTTTCATTCACAAGCTTATCCTTTTGATCCCATTAAAATGACATCACAAACTGTAGAAGAAAAAACATTGACGAATAAACATTCTCTAGTTCCATTTCTTTTTCTTTATTTTCCCTTCCTTCTGCAGTTTATATTACTTATTTTTCTATTCTTTCTTTTTCTGTTTTCGCCTTCAGCCTACGTTGATCCTTACTGACTTGTCTTGGTGTCTAAATTTCTACTTCTTTTGATGTCCCTCATGCCTCAAATAAAGGGAACATTCATCAAGATGGAGTGTTTTAAAACGAAGCCATGCCCATCCCAAAAGAAGATGACAAGAGTCCATGGGAGTAATATCACATAATACTTCTTTCACACATTGCCATGTACTGAATCGGAACCATGCTTGATCCAGATGAAAGGTTGCTGGTAACTGGAGTTTCTCCACCAATCTTTGGCTCACAACATTGTTTTCACTTCTGTAATCGAATGCAACTAAACATAGATGGCCTTCGGTTAAACACTTTGTATAATAAACTTCATTTCCTATTCCAAATCTTGATAGCCAGGCTCTGAATAGCAAATGATGTGAATCCACAGGCTTCGATTCGTTTGACTGATCTATCATTGTTGGAATGCTAACAAGCAAGAAATTTGAGAAATTATTTAAAACGAGAAAAAGGAAACATAAAAGAAGATGGAACGGAAATTGTAGACATCACACTTCCAAGAATGGAAGATAAGCCTAAGAGTTGAAACACACAAAGGGATAAAGGACATTTGATTTAACTCATGGATTCTTGAATCACTCAAGAACATAGGAGAATCACTTTCACTAAGATACATGACATAAAACTCGCTTATTTTCTGAATAAAACTCAGCTTGCCTTCATTGATGAAAATGGTTCAACTTATATAGGAGCTTTAACCGTCGGAATTACAAAAGACACAATAATTTCAATATCATCCCGCTTAAAGCTATTAATTATTGATCCACCCAAGCTAATAACGATCCGCTACTTAATGGTTGATTGTAACTGAATTTAAGGCTACCAAAAGTCATCCACAAACTTTGAGCAAAGGTCCTCTTGATCTTCCAAAGGTTGGTTCTTAAGTTGGCATGTGGACCCTTATTTCAACTTGAAGATAAAGCAAAACTAAAGCCCATTAATTGGTTAAGCACAAACATAATTTGGTCAGCCAATTCTACAAAGCATTGGGCCCTTATTTAAATAAAAGAAACAGCAACAACACGGCGCATCAGTCATCCTCCATTTGACATATGCAATTCACATCATACCCTCCTTCTTCGAGAAGATCTGTCCCGAATCTTAAGACACTAGTTTTAATGTAAGTTTATTATGATCTTGTGAGGGACTTTTATTTTTTCACAAGTTGAAACTAATTCTCTTCTTCCAGGATCAAATTCAACTTTATATTTGTTACTTTCCAAAGGTTGCAATCCGTCGATAACACTTCTTGGCAACAATACCCACCATGATATGTAACAATAAATAATTCCATGCATTGTGTTTGACGAATTTGCTTCTTATCGACAGACCAAATGCATAATAAAGCACTATGAACAAGCTTCCTTTTTAAACATGGAAGTTGGTGTGTTTCATTCACATGCTTATCCTTTTGTTCCTGTAAAATGACATCACACACTATAGAGGAAAAAACATTGACGAATAAACTTTCTCTAGTTCCATTTCTTTTTCTTTATTTTCCCTTCCTTCTGCAGTTTATATTACTTATTTTTCTATCCTTTCTTTTTCTGTTTTCTCCTTCAGCCTACGTTGATCCTTACTGACTTGTCTTGGTGTCATAAATTTCTACTTCTTTTGATGTCCCTCATGCCTCAAATAAAGGGAACGTTCATCAAGATGGAGTGTTTTAAAACGAAGCCATGCCCATCCCAAAAGAAGATGACAAGAGTCCATGGGAGCAATATCACATAATACTTCTTTCACACATTGCCATGTACTGAATTGGAAC
Source organism: Vigna unguiculata (assembly GCF_037176805.1). Classification (NCBI taxonomy): domain Eukaryota; kingdom Viridiplantae; phylum Streptophyta; class Magnoliopsida; order Fabales; family Fabaceae; genus Vigna; species Vigna unguiculata. The sequence goes on along the minus strand of NC_140793.1, from coordinate 12,615,066 downwards.
CATGCTTGATCCAGATGAAAGGTTGCTGGTAACTGGAGTTTCTCCACCAATCTTTGACTCACAACATTGTTTTCGCTTCCGTAATCGAATGCAACTAAACATGGATGGCCTTCGGTTAAACACTTTGTATAATAAACTTCCTTTCCTATTCCAAATCTTGATAGCCAGGCTCTGAATAGCAAATGATGTGAATCCACAGGGTTCGATTCGTTTGACTGATCTATCATTGTTGGAATGCTAACAAGCAAGAAATTTGAGAAATTATTTAAAACGAGAAAATGGAAACATAAAAGAAGATGGAACGGAAATTGTAGACCTCACACTTCCAAGAATGGAAGATAAGCCTAAGAGTTGAAACACACAAAGGGATAAAGGACATTTGATTTAACTCATGGATTCTTGAATCACTCAAGAACATAGGAGAATCACTTTCACTAAGATACATGACATAAAACTCGCTTATTTTCTGAATAAAACTCAGCTTGCCTTCATTGATGAAAATGGTTCAACTTATATAGGAGCTTTAACCGTCGGAATTACAAAAGACACAAGAATTTCAATATCATCCCGCTTAAAGCTATTAATTAATGATCCACTCAAGCTAATAACGATCTGCTACTTAATGGTTGATTGTAACTGAATTTAAGGCTACCAAAAGTCATCCACAAACTTTGAGCAAAGGTCCTCTTAATCTTCCAAAGGTTGGTTCTTAAGTTGGCATATGGACCCTTATTTCAACTTGAAGATAAGGCAAAACTAAATCCCATTAATTGGTTAAGCACAAACACAATTTGGTCAGCCAATTCTACAAAGCATTGGGCCTTTATTTAAATAAAAGAAACTGCAACAACACGGCGCATTAGTCATCCTCCATTTGACCCATATGCAATTCACATCATACCCTCCTTCTTCGAGAAGATTTGTCCCGAATCTTAAGACACTAGTTTTCATGTAAGTTTATTATGATCTTGTGAGGGACTTTTATTTTTTCACAAGTTGAAACTAATTCTCTTCTTCCAGGATCAAATTCAACTTCATATTTGTTACTTTCCAATGGTTACAATCCGTCGATAACATTTCTTGGCAACAGTACCCACCATGATATGTAACAATAAATAATTCCATGCATTGTGTTTAACGAATTTGCTTCTTATCGACGGACCAAATGCATAATAAAGCACTATAAACAAGCTTCCTTTTTAAACATGGAAGTTGGTGTGTTTCATTCACATGCTTATCCTTTTGTTACTGTAAAATGACATCACAAACTGTAGAAGAAAAAACATTGACGAATAAACTTTCTCTAGTTCCATTTCTTTTTCTTTATTTTCCCTTCCTTCTGCAGTTTATATTACTTATTTTTCTATCCTTTCTTTTTCTGTTTTCTCCTTCAGCCTACGTTGATCGTTACTGACTTGTCTTGGTGTCATAAATTTCTACTTCTTTGGATGTCCCTCATGCCTCAAATAAATGGAACGTTCATCAGGATGGAGTGTTTTAAAACGAAGCCATGCCCATCCCAAAAGAAGATGACAAGAGTCCATGGGAGCAATATCACATAATACTTCTTTCACACATTGCCATGTACTGAATCGGAACTATGCTTGATCCAGATGAAAGGTTGCTGGTAACTGGAGTTTCTCCACCAATCTTTGGCTCACAACATTGTTTTCGCTTCCGTAATCGAATGCAACTAAACATGGATGGCCTTCGGTTAAACACTTTGTATAATAAACTTCCTTTCCTATTCCAAATCTTGATAGCCAGGCTCTGAATAGCAAATGATGTGAATCCACAGGGTTCGATTCGTTTGACTGATCTATCATTGTTGGAATGCTAACAAGCAAGAAATTTGAGAAATTATTTAAAACGAGAAAATGGAAACATAAAACAAGATGGAACGGAAATTGTAGACCTCACACTTCCAAGAATGGAAGATAAGCCTAAGAGTTGAAACACACAAAGGGATAAAGGACATTTGATTTAACTCATGGATTCTTGAATCACTCAAGAACATAGGAGAATCACTCTCACTAAGATACATGACATAAAACTCGCTTATTTTCTGAATAAAACTCAGCTTGCCTTCATTGATGAAAATGGTTCAACTTATATAGGAGCTTTAACCGTCGGAATTACAAAAGACACAATAATTTCAATATCATCCCGCTTAAAGCTATTAATTATTGATCCACCCAAGCTAATAACGATTCGCTACTTAATGGTTGATTGTAACTGAATTTAAGGCTACCAAAAGTCATCCACAAACTTTGAGCAAAGGTCCTCTTGATCTTCCAAAGGTTGGTTCTCAAGTTGGCATGTGGACCCTTATTTCAACTTGAAGATAAAGCAAAACTAAAGCCCATTAATTGGTTAAGCACAAACACAATTTGGTCAGCCAATTCTACAAAGCATTGGGCCCTTATTTAAATAAAAGAAACAGCAACAACACGGCGCATCAGTCATCCTCCATTTGACACATATGCAATTCATATCATACCCTCCTTCTTCGAGAAGATCTGTCCCGAATCTTAAGACACTAGTTTTAATGTAAGTTTATTATGATCTTGTGAGGGACTTTTATTTTTTAACAAGTTGAAACTAATTCTCTTCTTCCAGGATCAAATTCAACTTTATATTTGTTACTTTCCAATGGTTGCAATCCGTCGATAACACTTCTTGGCAACAATACCCACCATGATATGTAACAATAAATAATTCCATGCATTGTGTTTGACGAATTTGCTTCTTATCGACAGACCAAATGCATAATAAAGCACTATGAACAAGCTTCCTTTTTAAACATGGAAGTTGGTGTGTTTCATTCACATGCTTATCCTTTTGTTCCTGTAAAATGACATCACACACTATAGAAGAAAAAACATTGACGAATAAACTTTCTCTACTTCCATTTCTTTTTCTTTATTTTCCCTTCCTTCTGAAGTTTATATTACTTATTTTTCTATTCTTTCTTTTTCTGTTTTCTCCTTCAACCTACGTTGATCCTTACTGACTTGTCTTGGTGTCATAAATTTCTACTTCTTTTGATGTCCCTCATGCCTCAAATAAAGGGAACGTTCATCAAGATGGAGTGTTTTAAAACGAAGCCATGCCCATCCCAAAAGAAGATGACAAGAGTCCATGGGAGCAATATCACATAATACTTCTTTCACACATTGCCATGTACTGAATTGGAACCATGCTTGATCCAGATGAAAGGTTGCTGGTAACTGGAGTTTCTCCACCAATCTTTGACTCACAACATTGTTTTCGCTTCCGTAATCGAATGCAACTAAACATGGATGGCCTTCGGTTAAACACTTTGTATAATAAACTTCCTTTCCTATTCCAAATCTTGATAGCCAGGCTCTGAATAGCAAATGATGTGAATCCACAGGGTTCGATTCGTTTGACTGATCTATCATTGTTGGAATGCTAACAAGCAAGAAATTTGAGAAATTATTTAAAACGAGAAAATGGAAACATAAAAGAAGATGGAACGGAAATTGTAGACCTCACACTTCCAAGAATGGAAGATAAGCCTAAGAGTTGAAACACACAAAGGGATAAAGGACATTTGATTTAACTCATGGATTCTTGAATCACTCAAGAACATAGGAGAATCACTTTCACTAAGATACATGACATAAAACTCGCTTATTTTCTGAATAAAACTCAGCTTGCCTTCATTGATGAAAATGGTTCAACTTATATAGGAGCTTTAACCGTCGGAATTACAAAAGACACAAGAATTTCAATATCATCCCGCTTAAAGCTATTAATTAATGATCCACTCAAGCTAATAACGATCTGCTACTTAATGGTTGATTGTAACTGAATTTAAGGCTACCAAAAGTCATCCACAAACTTTGAGCAAAGGTCCTCTTAATCTTCCAAAGGTTGGTTCTTAAGTTGGCATATGGACCCTTATTTCAACTTGAAGATAAGGCAAAACTAAATCCCATTAATTGGTTAAGCACAAACACAATTTGGTCAGCCAATTCTACAAAGCATTGGGCCTTTATTTAAATAAAAGAAACTGCAACAACACGGCGCATTAGTCATCCTCCATTTGACCCATATGCAATTCACATCATACCCTCCTTCTTCGAGAAGATTTGTCCCGAATCTTAAGACACTAGTTTTCATGTAAGTTTATTATGATCTTGTGAGGGACTTTTATTTTTTCACAAGTTGAAACTAATTCTCTTCTTCCAGGATCAAATTCAACTTCATATTTGTTACTTTCCAATGGTTACAATCCGTCGATAACATTTCTTGGCAACAGTACCCACCATGATATGTAACAATAAATAATTCCATGCATTGTGTTTAACGAATTTGCTTCTTATCGACGGACCAAATGCATAATAAAGCACTATAAACAAGCTTCCTTTTTAAACATGGAAGTTGGTGTGTTTCATTCACATGCTTATCCTTTTGTTACTGTAAAATGACATCACAAACTGTAGAAGAAAAAACATTGACGAATAAACTTTCTCTAGTTCCATTTCTTTTTCTTTATTTTCCCTTCCTTCTGCAGTTTATATTACTTATTTTTCTATCCTTTCTTTTTCTGTTTTCTCCTTCAGCCTACGTTGATCGTTACTGACTTGTCTTGGTGTCATAAATTTCTACTTCTTTTGATGTCCCTCATGCCTCAAATAAAGGGAACGTTCATCAAGATGGAGTGTTTTAAAACGAAGCTATGCCCATCCCAAAAGAAGATGACAAGAGTCCATAGGAGCAATATCACATAATACTTCTTTCACACATTGCCATGTACTGATTTGGAACCATGCTTGATCCAGATGAAAGGTTGCTGGTAACTGGAGTTTCTCCACCAATCTTTGACTCACAACATTGTTTTCGCTTCCGTAATCGAATGCAACTAAACATGGATGGCCTTCGGTTAAACACTTTGTATAATAAACTTCCTTTCCTATTCCAAATCTTGATAGCCAGGCTCTGAATAGCAAATGATGTGAATCCACAGGGTTCTATTCGTTTGACTTATCTATCATTGGTGGAATGCTAACAAGCAATAAATTTGAGAAATTATTTAAAACGAGAAAACGGAAAGATAAAAGAAGATGGAACGGAAATTTTAGACCTCACACTTCTAAGAATGGAAGATAAGCCTAAGAGTTGAAACACACAAAGGGATAAAGGACATTTGATTTAACTCATGGATTCTTGAATCACTCAAGAACATAGGAGAATCACTCTCACTAAGATACATGAAATAAAACTCGCTTATTTTCTGAATAAAACTCAGCTTGCCTTCATTGATGAAAATGGTTCAACTTATATAGGAGCTTTAACCATCGGAATTACAAAAGACAAAAGAATTTCAATATCATCCCGCTTAAAGCTATTAATTAATGATCCACTCAAGCTAATAACGATATGCTACTTAATGGTTGATTGTAACTGAATTTAAGGCTACCAAAAGTCATCCACAAACTTTGAGCAAAGGTCCTCTTGATCTTCCAAAGGTTGGTTCTTAAGTTGGCATATGGACCCTTATTTCAACTTGAAGATAAAGCAAAACTAAATCCCATTAATTGGGTAAGCACAAACACAATTTGGTCAGCCAATACTACAAAGCATTGGGCCCTTATTTAAATAAAAGAAACTGCAACAACACGGCGCATTAGTCATCCTCCATTTGACCCATATGCAATTCACATCATACCCTCCTTCTTCGAGAAGATTTGTCCCGAATCTTAAGACACTAGTTTTAATGTAAGTTTATTATGATCTTGTGAGGGACTATTATTTTTTCACAAGTTGAAACTAATTCTCTTCTTCCAGGATCAAATTCAACTTTATATTTGTTACTTTCCAATGGTTGCAATCCGTCGATAACATTTCTTGGCAACAGTACACACCATGATATGTAACAACAAATAATTCCATGCATTGTGTTTGACGAATTTGCTTCTTATCGACGGACCAAATGCAGAATAAAGCACTATGAACAAGCTTCCTTTTTAAACATGGAAGTTGGTGTGTTTCATTCACATGCTTATCCTTTTGTTCCTATAAAATGACATCACAAACTGTAGAAGAAAAAACATTGACGAATAAACTTTCTCTAGTTCCATTTCTTTTTCTTTATTTTCCCTTCCTTCTGCAGTTTATATTACTTATTTTTCTATTCTTTCTTTTTCTGTTTTCTCCTTCAGCCTACGTTGATCCTTACTGACTTGTCTTGGTGTCATAAATTTCTACTTCTTTTGATGTCCCTCATGCCTCAAATAAAGGGAACGTTCATCAAGATGGAGTGTTTTAAAACGAAGCCATGCCCATCCCAAAAGAAGATGACAAGAGTCCATGGGAGCAATATCACATAATACTTCTTTCACACATTGCCATGTACTGAATTGGAACCATGCTTGATCCAGATGAAAGGTTGCTGGTAACTGGAGTTTCTCCACCAATCTTTGGCTCACAATATTGTTTTCGCTTCCGTATTCGGATGCAACTAAACATGGATGGCCTTCGGTTAAACACTTTGTATAATAAACTTCCTTTCCTATTCCAAATCTTGATAGCCAGGCTCTGAATAACAAATGATGTGAATCCACAGGGTTCAATTCGTTTGACTGATCTATCATTGTTGGAATGCTAACAAGCAAGAAATTTGAGAAATTATTTAAAACGAGAAAATGGAAACATAAAAGAAGATGGAACGGAAATTGTAGACCTCACACTTCCAAGAATGGAAGATAAGCCTAAGAGTTGAAACACACAAAGGGATAAAGGATATTTGATTTAACTCATGGATTCTTGAATCACTCAAGAACATAGGAGAATCACTCTCACTAAGATACATGACATAAAACTCGCTTATTTTCTGAATAAAACTCAGCTTGCCTTCATTGATGAAAATGGTTCAACTTATATAGGAGCTTTAACCGTCGGAATTACAAAAGACACAAGAATTTCAATATTGTCCCAACCATACCCAAGTAGACGGCCCCCAGAGAGCACAATGGTCGCCTACCACGCAGAGACGCCTTCACACAGAACCAGACGGACCCCAGAGAGCACAATAGCCGCCTACCATGCGGAGACGCCTTCGCACAGAACCAGACGGCCCCCAGAGAGCACAATAGCCGCCTACCACGCAAGAACCCCTCCGTATGGAGAACACGGCCCCCACCTAGCTCCACACCCCCTATTAAACCACACGGCCAGCAAACCAAAACCCGATGGCCGGTTACCACGCGAAAGGCACCTTTCCAAAAGAAAGCCACCCTTGGCGCATCTCATGGCCGAGTACCGGACACCGCCAACACCTGAAGGACCCCTTGGTAAATTCTCCCCTTTTACACTAGATCCAAGAATGGCTAAAGAAGGAATATTGGGCCAGAAAGCCCATCCCAGGTAGGACCCACAGGTAAAAAGGTATAAATAGCACACTATTCCATGCATTCATTACGCATTAATTATTCTCTGAAACCTTGACACCACCAGTGCTGACTTAGGCATCGGAGTGTCTTTTGCAGGTCTCCTGCGCCGCCCTCGAGTCCCTCCCCCTTTAGAAGAGAAGACCAACCCCGAGAAGACGTGTAAGACCCTTGGTTGATTTTTGGACTACAGACCTCGGTCCCATAAGAACAATTGGCGCCCACCGTGGGGCCCGAAGAGTATTTCACAGATCCAAGGTGAACCCCAGGAGCAAGATGGTGTCCACGCGAAGCAGAACAACAGATGTCCCCCCCTTGGTGCCGACTGTGGAAGTTGGCGACCCCGGCCCCGCCTCGGAGGTGTCGCGCATCCTGGAAGCTCAAGCGAGGATGCAGCAGGAGTTCGCGGAATACAAGAAGAGAAATGCAGAAGAGATGGAAGCACTAAGGGAAGAAAACTCCCACCTTAGGTGGAGAATTGAGACAGACAAAGTGGCTGGGGAGCCAAATCTCCCCCATTCGAGGATGGAGGCCCATCCTCAGTCGAGAAATGACCCCTCTCCCTATTCAAAACTTGACGTCCATCCTACTGAGGACGAGAGCGAATACAGGCCCACCGCTCCAACCTTGGGCGGCAACTACAGCTCCTTCGCCTCCAGAAGAAATCGCCGCCACCCCTTCGTGGGCGGGATAACGGAAACACCTTTACCCCATAAATGGAAGGCACCAACAGTTACCTACGACGGAACCACGGACCCAGATGAATTTGTGTCCATTTATACCAACCAAGTAAGCTTGTACTCCACTGATGACGCGGTGCTATGCAAATCATTCTCAGTAGCCCTCAGGGGGTCAGCTCTGGAGTGGTTCATGAGCCTCCCCCCTTACACTATCGACTCCTTCACCACGCTCACCTCTACCTTCACCACCCAATTTGATACAAGCAGACGACACGATCTAACCACAATCGCCCTCCTCAACCTCAGGCAAGAAGAAGGAGAACCCCTACGAGTTTATATTGATATTTTTCGGGGCCATCGCCATGAAAATCAAGGACCTCACCCCTAACCTCATCCTGATGTACATGATGACCTCTCTCAGGCCGGGACCCTTCGCAGACGAGCTGGCAATGCGCCCCCCTGAGTATGCAGGAACTTCGCAAGAGAGCGGCCATGTTTATAAGGGTTGAAGACATGAGACGTTACCAGAACAACGCCCAACCCGCCCCAACGCGGACAGAGACCAAAAGGACCAACAAAGAGCCCATTCCACGGGACCATAACCGTCCCTCAGAACGCAGACCAGCAAAATTCTCGAACTATGCCCCCCTCAACGCACCCCGGTCCCGCATACTCGATGAAGTCCTGCAAGCGGAGCTCCTCCCCCCACCCAGGAAGTATCAAAACCCGCCCAACGCAGATTTGAGCAAGTATTGTCACTACCATCGAAACAATGGCCACACCACCGACGAATGCGACACTCTGCGAGACAAAATAGAAGAACTCATCCAAGCCGGACATCTAAGGCACTATATAAGAGAAATTGGAGCAGGTCCACCCAGACCCCGCTACGACAGGAACGATAACAGGCGAACCGAGCGACACAATGACCAAAGAGTCGAGCGCAGAGAGCCCAGGAGAGAGCCAGCCAGAGCACAGAACGCAGAGCAAAGGGAACCACCGCAACCGCAACCGCGACGAGCAGATGACAGACCTCCCCTACGAGGAACGATCAATACAATATCAGGGGGATTCGCAGGAGGAGGGAGGTCCTCCTCATCGAGAAAGAGGCACCTGAGAGCCGTCCAGCAAATACACGTAGTATCCAGCCGAACGCAAAGAAGAATGCCGCCCATCACTTTCTCAGATTCCGACTTTCAGGGTACCGACCCCAACCAAGACGACCCCATGGTCATAACTGTGGAAGTCGAGAACTTCGCGGTAAAGAAGGTTCTCATCGATCAAGGGAGCTCCGTGGACATCTTGTATTGGAAAACATTCAACAAGATGCAAATACCCCTCGCTGATCTAACCCTTCACAATGAGCCCATATACGGATTCTCAGGTGAGAGAGTCCCCACCAAAGGGTACATCGACCTTCACACAACGTTCGGAGAGGGAAGACAAACCAAAACCATTCCTATCCGCTACTTGGTCGTCGACGCCCACACGTCCTACAACATCCTCCTTGGCCGTCCATCCATCAACGCGCTGGGTGCCATAGTATCCACCCCGCACCTTGCAATGAAGTTTCCATCCCCGGAAGGCGACATCATCACAGTACATGGCGACCAACGCGCAGCCAGAGAATGCTACATGGCAAGCCTGAGACTCCCACTCCCACCCTTGGCGACCCACAACATTGAACAATCCCAAGCCCACACCACTCTGTACGGCGATGACTTAGACCCCAGAATAAACTCCGAAACACGCCTCGAACCCGTGGGCGAAACAAGGCAACTCCCACTCGAACAACAAGGCCACTTCCTCCAGGTTGGGACTTCCCTTCCTGAAGGAGAGGTAGGCCACATCGAGTAAGTGCTTAGGCAGAACGCTGACTTCTTCGCCTGGTCGGCAGCCGATCTCCCCGGTGTTCACCCTAGGATAGCCGCCCACCGACTATCTGTTTTCCCTAACGCAAAACTCGTCTCCCAGAAAAAAAGGAAGCTTGGAGAAAGTAGAAGGCAAGCAGCTATAGCAGAGGCCGAAAAACTGAAACAAGCCAGTTTTGTCGGTGAAGCCCAATATACGACCTGGCTCGCCAATGTGGTGCTAGTCAAGAAACCCAATGGGAAATGGCGCATGTGTGTAGATTACACAGACCTGAACAAGGCCTGTCCCCGGGACGCTTACCCATTACCTAGCATAGACAGGCTCGTCGATGGAGCTGCGGGACATGCCATACTGAGCTTCTTAGACGCTTATTCCGGCTACAACCAAATACCCATGGCTGATGAAGACAAAATCAAAACCGCGTTCATAACCGAGGAGGCCAACCTTTACTACAAAGTCATGCCCTTTGGTCTCAAAAACGTCGGCGCTACATACCAACTCTTGATGGATTGAGTCTTCCAGCCACTCTTGGGCAAGACGGTAGAAGTATATGTCGACGACATCATCGCCAAGTCCCCCAACGCCCAACAACACTCCTCGGACCTAGCGCAAGTCTTCAAAGCCCTGCGCACATACAACATCAGACTCAACCCCGAAAAATGCACATTCGGAGTAGATGGCGGGAAATTTCTGGGCTTCATGCTCATGCAACGAGGAATCGAGGCCAACCCCGAAAAATGTCAAACCATCATCAACATGAGAAGCCCCGCGAATGTCAAAGAGGTGCAGCGACTAGTGGGCAGACTAACCGTCATCTCGCGCTTCCTCCCGAAGCTAGCGGACAAAATCAAACCAATGATCCAACTTCTGAAGAAGTCGACAAAGTTTACCTGGGACGACACCTGCGAACAAAATTTCAACACTTTGAAGCAACTCCTCACCACCCCCCCCCCCCCCCCCCCGATCTTGACCAAACCCGATCTTTCCCTCCCGCTTGTTATGTACATAGCTGCGTCAACAAACGCCATCAGCTCCGCGCTCGTCCAAGAAAGGGACAACACCCAACATCCAATATACTTCACCAGCCGCATCCTCCAAGACCCAGAAACACGGTATCAAATGGTAGAGAAAGTAGCCCTTGCAATCATAACAGCAGCACGTCGCCTACGACCATACTTCCAATCACACACGATTATCATCGGAACGGACCATCCCATACAAAAAATCCTGCAAAAACCCGATTTAGCAGGTCAGCTATCCTCGTGGGCCATCGAACTGTCAGAATTTACTATCCACTACGAACTGCATGGACCCATTCGAGCACAGTGCCTGGCCGACTTTGCCAACGACCTTCAAGAGCAAGCCCCCTGTGACACCTGGTGGACCATGCACGTAGACGGCTCCTCAAACCCGCTGGGAGCCGGCGCCGGAATAGTACTAGAAGGACCCGGCAACGTCCTCATAGAACAATCTCTACGTTTCACCTTCAAAACATCCAACAATCAAGCTGAGTACGAGGCCATCATCGTCGGCCTCAACTTAGCACGAGACGTCGGCGCACGTAAACTCCTGTGCAAGACAAACTCAAAGCTCACCGTAGGACACCTCAATGGTGAATACCAAATCAAAGATCCCACCCTCGCACAATACTACCACATAGTAGTATCCCTGACCAAGCACTTCGACACCTTCCAGATTCAACACGTCCCACGAAGCGACAATACCCGGGCAGACATTCTCTCAAAGCTCGCTAGTACCAAAAAGAAAGGTCGTTACAAGTCACTCCTCCAGCACACCCTAACCACACCCTCCATTGAGCAACAAAACCAATGCTTAAACATTACTACCACCAACACCTGGATGGAGCCTTTCATCAAATACTTAGAAGCAGGAGTTACCCCGCCAAACGAGGAAAAAGGATGGATCCGGAAAGCGGCGCGATACACCCTAATTGGGGGCGAACTATTCAGAAGAGGCTTCAGCAAGCCCCTGCTCAAGTGCATAACTAAAGAAAAAGCCGACTATGTCATACAAGAAATACACCAAGGCATCTGCGGCTACCACTCAGGACCCAAAACCATGGCCGCCAGGATATTACGCGCCGGATATTACTGGCCCACAATGGAAGAAGACTGCACCACGTACGTCCAAAAATGCGTTCAATGCCAAAAGCACGGACCGGTAACACACGTGCACCAGGAAGAATTGCACCACGTCTCCTCACCATGGCCATTCTCAAAATGGGGGATGGACATAATCGGCCCTTTTGCAGCAGGGAAGGGCCAAGTCAAGTTCCTTCTTATCGCGGTCGACTACTTCTCCAATTGGATCGAGGCAGAACCATTAGCCACCATCACGGCCAACCAAGTCCAGCGCTTCATTTGGAAAAACATCATCTGCCGCTACGGAATCCCCCACAATCATAACCGACAATGGTCGCCAGTTCATAGACAAGGGCCTCGCTGACTTTTACCAGAACCTGAACATTACCCACATAACGAGCTCCGTCGAACACCCTCAAACCAACGACCAAGCTGAGGCCGCCAACAAGATCATCCTTGGGCAATTAAAGAAACACTTAGATGGAGCCAAAGGCAAATGGCCAGAAGAATTACTTGAAGTGTTATGGGCGTATAGGTGCACCCCCCAATCTTCGACCCACGAAGCACCGTATACTCTAGTGTACGGAACAGACGCCGTCATACCAGTGAAAATCGGGGAACCCTCAATCCGACAACAACACCACGACACACAGATAAACGCCGACTGCATGGCCACACACATCGACCTCCTCTACGAGACAAGGGGAAGGCACGAATCTGGGACTTAGCGACCAAATTGAGGGCAGCAAGAAGGTACAACTCCAAGCCGAAACCGCGTTCTTTTCACAAAGGAGACCTCGTGTGGAGGATGGCTAGCAAAGCCCGCAAGCACGAAGGCAAGTTCTCGCCCAACTGGGAAGGACCTTTTCGAGTACTTAAAGAGGTCAGCAAAGGAGCCTATCGCCTGGAAAAACTATCCGGAGAGCCGCTTCCCAACACTTGGAACATCTCCCACCTCAAATTCTATTTTAGTTGAACCGCACTTGTAATCCGATGTACTCTTTCCTACCCCGGCATTTTTTCCCTAAGGAGGGTTTTGGTTGGGAAGGTTTTAATGAGGCATCACCCATCAATGAAATACAAGTTTATGTATATCTTATTCACCATAACTCCTAGCCACTACTCTAAGTGCCGCTGGTCGAACGAATTAACTCCCAGCCACTACTCTAAGTGCCGCTGGTCGAATAAATTAACTCCCAGCCACTACTTTAAGTGCCGCTGGTCGAACGAATTAACTCCCAGCCACTACTCTAAGTGCCGCTGGTCGAACGAATTAACTCCCAGCCACTACTCTAAGTGCCGCTGGTCGAATAAATTAACTCCCAGCCACTACTCTAAGCGCCGCTGGTCGAACGAACTAACTCCTAGCCACTACTCTAAGTGCCGCTAGTCGAACTCAACAACCATGGCCTGTGCCGCTAAGCAAAACAATCCTACCCGCCAGTCCAAAGTACCAACGGTCGACAACCGCAACCATGGCCGGCCGCTAATGCAAGCACCGCGTGATTTAACGAACACACGGCAATAAATCAAAAAGCACACATCACCACATTGAAATTAAATTTGCCATACCTAGCTAACACAACCGGATTCCAAAATAAAATATACGTTGATAACACTACCATTTCCACAAATTTGAAAATTATACATTACAATGATAATATCCCGGTCCCCAAAGTTCCATGCAGGCACATTCGCCCTAAAAACAAACCGGCAACACGCCGACACAACAAATTATAATCCATTCCCATGAACATACAAAAAAGAACAAACAAAACAAGTTTCGGCGTCCTCGCCCCCAATATCTACACTAATGTTACTCTTCAACTTCATCCACCTCCTCACCCGTCACGTCCTCTTCCGCGCCCTCGGCTTCCTCATCGACAACCTCCACCTGCCCCACCACCCCATCAACCATGGTGGCTGCTGGAGTCGTCACCACGGTATCTTCATTTGCAGTTGTGGCCGCCTCCTTCTCAGCCTTGAGCAGGCTAATCTCCGCAACATCCAACATGCGATCATCGTACACATCCAAATTGACGTTAAAGCGGCAGTCTGTCACAAACACTTCCCGGTACAAGGACTCGGCTTGCCTCAAGGCCTTCTGAAAACCGTTAACGTGTTCATTATACACGGCCTACTGAAGACCAAACACTTCGCTAGCGGCTTCCTCAGAAGTAGCTTCTTTGGCGGCATTCACCCCATCCAACTCCATTTGCTTAGCCTTCAATTGTTTCTCCAAACCCACAACACTCCCCTTCAATTTCTTCACCTCAGCCTCCAACTTCATCTTCTCATCCGCCCAAGCCACTTGTTCGCGATCCCTCTGGACCTTCAATGCAGCAACTTCCTCGGCCAATTTTTTCTTATCACCCGCAGCCAGCTCCTCCTGCAGCAAAGTCGCCACCCGCCGAATCAACACCATACCGCGCGCCAAATACTCACTCATAGCCCGCATAGTCAGCCCCGGATCAACAGCCTCCACGACGGCCACCTCCTCGTCACTCAACTTGAGCTCCAAACCCTTCCTCATTTGAATCTTCGCTTTCTCAAAGCCGCCAAGATCAGGATTGCTCGACCCACTCGACCCAACACCCTCGGTCTTCACAAGAGCCCTCAGCCTCTTACGATCCTTCCCAACTCCCTTCATCTTAGAAGGAGCCGATCTTTTGGCAACAGGAGGGCGGTAAGTATCCACAACCGGACCCACGAGATTCGGAGCCTGCGACTGCCCCTCCCCCTTCGCGGCATTCGCCATCTGGTCTCTAATCTTGGCAAATAGGTCCACTTCTCCACCAACCTTTTTCGCATGGTGAGCCATCACACCTGCACAAAACAAAATTTTTCAGATTAGTCCAACACAGAACCTACAACAATATCACAACATACCACATAAGTCGTGACCAGGATTGTCCGTCAAATAACAGCAAACAACCCACTTCCCCGGCACCCTAACCGGCAACATCTCCAACACCTCCACCACCCTCCGGCTATCCACATCCAAGGCCTCCTTCGCCAATGCATCCCTACGCGCCGGCGCACTCGTCCAATAGAAAGGAAATTTAGGCCGCCCCTCATCATCATAATATAACAGCCTCCCGGCAGGTAGCACCCGCACTCAAAAGAATCCATCCTTAAATTTCTTAAACGACTGCGTAAAGCCGTCTAACAAACTAATCTTCGCCCTGCCAACCAAAGATACCCATGACAGTGGATCCCTTGGACGCGTGACGTAGAAGTACAAAAAACTCTCGGGAGTCGGCGTCAAATAAAGCGCCTTACAAATCAACCGAAAAGCCTGCAGACTCCCCCAACTGTAGGATGCAATTGCGTCGGCGCAACATTTAACAGCCGCAGAACAACCATCATGAACTCGTCCAAAGGCAACCGAACATGAAGCTTTGTGAACATACATGCGTACATGTAGAAAAAATCACCTTCCAACCCCTCGCGACCATGACACATGGCCTCCACAGTACTCACCCTCTCAATAGCCACCATACTAGGATCCGCCCCCCTTTTAAACAGATAGATACTGTTCATCCAAAGATCTAAGCAATCTAGACCAACGATACTTTGAAGAGCACGACCTCACCCCCTCAGCCACCCACTCGTACCCACCCCTTCTCGGCCAGAGCGACTCTGTATGCTCATTAGCCGGATCTTCACGCACCTCCCGCTCAACCTCAATATGCAACGTCTCCGACGAACTCAAGAACTCTAATCTTAGCCCACCAAAGCTCGCACCCGAATCACCATAATTCGAACCACTAGAGGACGTAGTCGACATACCTCAAAAACCGGTTAAATAGAAGACGGCACACGAACACCAACAAACGCCCAAGCAACAACACAGCAGGCACAGCGAAACCAGGAACTAAGAGCGACGAAAAATGACAAATGAATCCACTCCTATTTAAAGAACTTAGCCAAAACCCTTCACCTCCCACCAAACCCCCTCAAAGCCCAAGGCCCAGCCACCAAAAATCGCCTCAACAAACCAACTCTGACACCAACCAGGCTAACCAACAGTCACGTCTTTTCACCTCACCTAACCCCTGACCAAATGTCAGATCAAACAGTACCACTCCCCTAACACCTCGTAAGAGATACCGGCCCAATTATCACAACAACGCAGCCGCTTACAAAATAGTCTACACGTCACTTCTTGCCTCTAGACTGAGAGGCTGGTATGCTGGTATGCTCACATGGTACAGGGCCAAGGACCACAGATGAAAATTACAAAATAGTCTACACGTCACTTCTTGCCTCTAGACTGGGAGGCTGATGTCCCAACCATACCCAAGTAGACGGCCCCCAAAGAGCACAATGGCCGCCTACCACGCAGAGACGCCTTCGCACAGAACTAGACGGCCCCTAGAGAGCACAATAGCCGCCTACCACGCAAGAACCCCTCCGTATGGAGAACACGACCCCCACCTAGCTCCACACCCCCTATTAAACCACACGGCCAGCAAACCAAAACCCGATGGCCGGTTACCACGCGAAAGGCACCTTTGCAAAAGAAAGCCACCCTCGGCGCATCTCATGGCCGAGTACCGGATCCAAGAATGGCTAAAGAAGGAATATTAGGCCAGAAAGCCCATCCCAGGTAGGACCCACAGGTAAAAAGGTATAAATAGCACACTATTCCATGCATTCATTACGCATTAATTATTCTCTAAAACTCTGACATCACCAGTGCTGACTTAGGCATCGGAGTGTCTTTTGCAGGTCTCCTACGCCGCCCTCGAGTCCCCCCCTTTACAAGAGAAGACCAACCCCGAGAAGACATCCAAGACCCTTGGTTGATTTGTGGACTACAGACCTCGGTCCCATAAGAACAAATATCATCCCGCTTAAAGCTATTAATTAATGATCCACTCAAGCTAATAACGATCCGCTACTTAATGGTTGATTGTAACTGAATTTAGGGTTACCAAAAGTCATCCACAAACTTTGAGCAAAGGTCCTCTTGATCTTCCAAAGGTTGGTTCTTAAGTTGGCATATGGACGCTTATTTCAACTTGAAGATAAAGCAAAACTAAAGCCCGTTAATTGGTTAAGCATAAACACAATTTGGTCAGCCAATTTCACAAAGCATTGGGCCCTTATTTAAATAAAAGAAACTGCATCAACGCGGCGCATTAGTCATCCTTCTTTTGACCCATATGCAATTCACATCATACCCTCCTTCTTCGAGAGGATTTGTCCCGAATCTTAAGACACTAGTTTTAATATATGTTTATTATGATCTTGTGAGGGACTTTTATTTTTTCACAAGTTGAAACTAATTCTCTTCTTCCAGGATCAAATTCAACTTGATATTTGTTACTTTCCAATGGTTGCAATCCGTCGATAACATTTCTTGGCAACAGTACCCCACCTTGATATGTAACAATAAATAATTCCATTCATTGTGTTTGACGAATTTGCTTCTGATCGACGGACCAAATGCATAATAAAGCACTATGAACAAGCTTCCTTTTTAAACATGGAAGTTGGTGTGTTTCATTCACATGCTTATCCTTTTGTTCCTGTAAAATGACATCACAAACTGTAGAAGAAAAAACATTGACGAATAAACTTTCTCTAGTTCCATTTCTTTTTCTTTATTTTCCCTTCCTTCTGCAGTTTATATTACTTATTTTTCTATTCTTTCTTTTTCTGTTTTCTCCTTCAGCCTACGTTGATCCTTACTGACTTGTCTTGGTGTCATAAATTTCTACTTCTTTTGATGTCCCTCATGCCTCAAATAAAGGGAACGTTCATCAAGATGGAGTGTTTTAAAACGAAGCCATGCCGATCCCAAAAGAAGATGACAAGAGTCCATGGCAGCAATATCACATAATACTTCTTTCACACATTGCCATGTACTGAATTGGAACCATGCTTGATCCAGATGAAAGGTTGCTGGTAACTGGAGTTTCTCCACCAATCTTTGGCTCACAACATTGTTTTCGCTTCTGTAATCGAATGCAACTAAACATGGATGGCCTTCGGTTAAACACTTTGTATAATAAACTTCCTTTCCTATTCCAAATCTTGATAGCCAGGCTCTGAATAGCAAATGATGTGAATCCACAGGGTTCGATTCGTTTGACTGATCCATCATTGTTGGAATGCTAACAAGCAAGAAATTTGAGAAATTATTTAAAACGAGAAAATGGAAACATAAAAGAAGATGGAACGGAAATTGTAGACCTCACACTTCCAAGAATGGAAGATAAGCCTAAGAGTTGAAACACACAAAGGGATAAAGGACATTTGATTTAACTCATGGATTCTTGAATCACTCAAGAACATAGGAGAATCACTCTCACTAAGATACATGACATAAAACTCGCTTATTTTCTGAATAAAACTCAGCTTCCCTTCATTGATGAAAATGGTTCAACTTATATAGGAGCTTTAACCGTCGGAATTACAAAAGACACAAGAATTTCAATATCATCCCGCTTAAAGCTATTAATTAATGATCCACTCAAGCTAATAACGATCTGCTACTTAATGGTTGATTGTAACTGAATTTAAGGCTACCAAAAGTCATCCACAAACTTTGAGCAAAGGTCCTCTTGATCTTCCAAAGGTTGGTTCTTAAGTTGGCATATGGACCCTTATTTCAACTTGAAGATAAAGCAAAACTAAATCCCATTAATTGGTTAAGCACAAACACAATTTGGTCAGCCAATTCTACAAAGCATTGGGCCCTTATTTAAATAAAAGAAACTACAACAACACGGCGCATCAGTCATCCTCCATTTGACCCATATGCAATTCACATCATACCCTCCTTCTTCGAGAAGATTTGTCCCGAATCTTAAGACACTAGTTTTAATGTAAGTTTATTATGATCTTGTGAGGGACTTTTATTTTTTCACAAGTTGAAACTAATTCTCTTCTTCCAGGATCAAATTCAACTTTATATTTGTTACTTTCCAATGGTTGCAATCCGTCGATAACATTTCTTGGCGACAGTACCCACCAAGATATGTAACAACAAATAATTCCATGCATTGTGTTTGACGAATTTGCTTCTGATCGACGGACCAAATGCATAATAAAGCACTATGAACAAGCTTCCTTTTTAAACATGGAAGTTGGTGTGTTTCATTCACATGCTTATCCTTTTGTTCCTGTAAAACGACATCACAAACTGTAGAAGAAAAAACATTGACGAATAAACTTTCTCTAGTTCCATTTCTTTTTCTTTATTTTCCCTTCCTTCTGCAGTTTATACTACTTATTTTTCTATTCTTTCTTTTTTTGTTTTCTCCTTCAGCCTACGTTGATCCTTACTGACTTGTCCTGGTGTCATAAATTTCTACTTCTTTTGATGTCCCTCATGCCTCAAATAAAGGGAACGTTCATCAAGATGGAGTGTTTTAAAACGAAGCCATGCCCATCCCAAAAGAAGATGACAAGAGTCCATGGGAGCAATATCACATAATACTTCTTTCACACATTGCCATGTACTGAATTGGAACCATGCTTGATCCAGATGAAAGGATGCTGGTAACTGGAGTTTCTCCACCAATCTTTGGCTCACAACATTGTTTTCGCTTCTGTAATCGAATGCAACTAAACATGGATGGCCTTCGGTTAAACACTTTGTATAATAAACTTCCTTTCCTATTCCAAATCTTGATAGCCAGGCTTTGAATAGCAAGTGATGTGAATCCACAGGGTTCGATTCGTTTGACTGATCTATCATTGTTGGAATGCTAACAAGCAAGAAATTTGAGAAATTATTTAAAACGAGAAAATGGAAACATAAAAGAAGATGGAACGGAAATTGTAGACCTCACACTTCCAAGAATGGAAGATAAGCCTAAGAGTTGAAACATACAAAGGGATAAAGGACATTTGCTTTAACTCCTGGATTCTTAAATCACTCAAGAACATAGGAGAATCACTCTCACTAAGATACATGAGATAAAACTCGCTTATTTTCTGAATAAAACTCAGCTTCCCTTCATTGATGAAAATGGTTCAACTTATATAGGAGCTTTAACCGTCGGAATTACAAAAGACACAAGAATTTCAATATCATCCCGCTTAAAGCTATTAATTAATGATCCACTCAAGCTAATAACGATCTGCTACTTAATGGTTGATTGTAACTGAATTTAAGGCTGCCAAAACTCATGCACAAACTTTGAGCAAAGGTCCTCTTGATCTTCCAAAGGTTGGTTCTTAAGTTGGCATATGGACCTTTATTTCAACTTGAAGATAAAGCAAAACTAAAGCCCATTAATTGGTTAAGCACAAACACAATTTGGTCAGCCAATTTTACAAAGCATTGGGCCCTTATTTAAATAAAAGAAACTACAACAACACGACGCATCAGTCATCCTCCATTTGACCCATATGCAATTCACATCATACCCTCCTTCTTCGAGAAGATTTGTCCCGAATCTTAAGACACTAGTTTTAATGTAAGTTTATTATGATCTTGTGAGGGACTTTTATTTTTTCACAAGTTGAAACTAATTCTCTTCTTCCAGGATCAAATTCAACTTTATATTTGTTACTTTCCAATGGTTGCAATCCGTCGATATCATTTCTTGGCGACAGTACCCACCAAGATATGTAACAACAAATAATTCCATGCATTGTGTTTGACGAATTTGCTTCTGATCGACGGACCAAATGCATAATAAAGCACTATGAACAAGCTTCCTTTTTAAACATGGAAGTTGGTGTGTTTCATTCACATGCTTATCCTTTTGTTCCTGTAAAATGACATCACAAACTGTAGAAGAAAAAACATTGACGAATAAACTTTCTCTACTTCCATTTCTTTTTCTTTATTTTCCCTTCCTTCTGCAGTTTATATTACTTATTTTTCTATTCTTTCTTTTTTTGTTTTCTCCTTCAGCCTACGTTGATCCTTACTGACTTGTCCTGGTGTCATAAATTTCTACTTCTTTTGATGTCCCTCATGCCTCAAATAAAGGGAACGTTCATCAAGATGGAGTGTTTTAAAACGAAGCCATGCCCATCCCAAAAGAAGATGACAAGAGTCCATGGGAGCAATATCACATAATACTTCTTTCACACATTGCCATGTACTGAATTGGAACCATGCTTGATCCAGATGAAAGGTTGCTAGTAACTGGAGTTTCTCCACCAATCTTTGGCTCACAACATTGTTTTCGCTTCCGTAATCGAATGCAACTAAACATGGATGACCTTCGGTTAAACACTTTGTATAATAAACTTCCTTTCCTATTCCAAATCTTGATAGCCAGGCTTTGAATAGCAAGTGATGTGAATCCATAGGGTTCGATTCGTTTCACAGATCTATCATTGTTGGAATGCTAACAAGCAAGAAATTTGAGAAATTATTTAAAACGAGAAAATGGAAACATAAAACAAGATGGAACGGAAATTGTAGACCTCACACTTCCAAGAATGGAAGATAAGCCTAAGAGTTGACACACAAAATGGGATAAAGGACCTTTGATTAAACTCATGGATTCTTGAATCACTCAAGAACTTAGGAGAATCACTCTCACTAAGATAGATGAGATAAAACTCGTTTATTTTCTGAATAAAACTCAGCTTCCCTTCATTGATGAAAATGGTTCAACTTATATAGGAGGTTTAACCGTCGGAATTACAAAAGACAAAAGAATTTCAATATCATCCCGCTTAAAGCTATTAATTAATGATCCACTCAAGCTAATAACGATCTGCTACTTAATGGTTGATTGTAACTGAATTTAAGGCTACCAAAAGTCATCCACAAACTTTGAGCAAAGGTCCTCTTGATCTTCCAAAGGTTGGTTCTTAAGTTGGCATATGGACCCTTATTTCAACTTGAAGATAAAGCAAAACTAAATCCCATTAATTGGTTAAGCACAAACACAATTTGGTCAGCCAATTCTACAAAGCATTGGGCCCTTATTTAAATAAAAGAAACTACGACAACACGGCGCATCAGTCATCCTCCATTTGACCCATATGCAATTCACATCATACACTCCTTCTTCGAGAAGATTTGTCCCGAATCTTAAGACACTAGTTTTAATGTAAGTTTATTATGATCTTGTGAGGGACTTATATTTTTTCACAAGTTGAAACTAATTCTCTTCTTCCAGGATCAAATTCAACTTTATATTTGTTACTTTCCATTGGTTGCAATCCGTCGATAACATTTCTTGGCAACAGTACCCACCATGATATGTAACAATAAATAATTCCATGCATTGTGTTTGACGAATTTGCTTCTTATCGACGGACCAAATGCATAATAAAGCACTATGAACAAGCTTCCTTTTTAAACATGCAAGTTGGTGTGTTTCATTCACATGCTTATCCTTTTGTTCCTGTAAAATGACATCACAAACTGTAGAAGAAAAAACATTCACGAATAAACTTTCTCTAGTTCCATTTCTTTTTCTTTATTTCCCTTCCTTCTGCAGTTTATATTTTACTTCTTTTTCTACTCTTTCTCTTTCTGTTTTCTCCTTCAGCCTACGTTGATCCTTACTGACTTGTCTTGGTGTCATAAATTTCTACTCCTTTTGATGTCCCTCATGCCTCAAATAAAGGGAATGTTCATCAAGATGGAGTGTTTTAAAACGAAGCCATGCCCATCCCAAAAGAAGATGACAAGAGTCCATAGGAGCAATATCACATAATACTTCTTTCACACATTGCCATGTACTGAATTTGATTCATGCTTGATCCAGATGAAAGGTTGCTGGTAACTGGAGTTTCTCCACCAATCTTTTATTTTTTCACAAGTTGAAACTAATTGTCTTCCTCCAGGATCAAATTCAACTTGATATTTGTTACTTTCCAATGGTTGCAATCCGTCGATAACATTTCTTGGCAACAGGACCCCACCTTGATATGTAACAATAAATAATTCCATGCATTGGGTTTGACGAATTTGCTTCTTATCGACGGACCAAATGCTTAATAAAGCACTATGAACAAGCTTCCTTTTTAAACATGGAAGTTGGTGTGTTTCATTCGCATGCTTATCCTTTTGTTCCTGTAAAATGACAACATCACAAACTGTAGAAGAAAAAACATTGACGAATAAACTTTCTCTCTTTTTCTTTACTTTCCCTTCCTTCTCCAGTTTATATTACTTCTTTTTCTATTCTTTCTTTTTCTGTTTTCTCCTTCAGCCTACGTTGATCCTTACTGACTTGTCTTGGTGTCAGAAATTTCTACTTCTTTTGATGTCCCTCATGCCTCAAATAAAGGGAACGTTCATCAAGATGGAGTGTTTTAAAATGAAGCCCTGCCCATCCCATAAGAAGATGACAAGAGTCCATGGGAGCAATATCACATAATACTTCTTTCACACATTGCCATGTACTGAATTTGATCCATGCTTGATCCAGATGAAAGGTTGCTGGTAACTGGAGTTTCTCCACCAATCTTTGGCTCACAACATTATTTTCGCTTCCGTAATCGAATGCAACTAAACATGGATGGCCTTCGGTTAAACACTTTGTATAATAAACTTCCTTTCCT
This sequence comes from Vigna unguiculata, assembly GCF_037176805.1. Lineage (NCBI taxonomy): Eukaryota > Viridiplantae > Streptophyta > Magnoliopsida > Fabales > Fabaceae > Vigna > Vigna unguiculata. Next base: position 12,591,495 of record NC_140793.1, on the reverse strand, counting down.
ATTCCAAATCTAGATAGCCATGCTCTGAATAGCAAATGATGTGAATCCACAAGGTTCGATTCGTTTGACTGATCTATCATTGTTCGAATGCTAACAAGCAAGAAATTTGAGAAATTATTTAAAATGGGAAAATGGAAACATAAAAGAAGATTAGCCTAAGAGTTGAAACACACAAAGGGATATAGGACCTTTGATTAAACTCATGGATTCTTGAATCACTCAAGAACATAGAAGAATCACTCTCACTAAGATACATGACATAAAAGTCTCTTATTTTATGAATAAAACTCAGCTTGCCTTCATTCATGAAAATGATTCAACTTATATAGGAGCTTTAACCATCAGAATTACAAAAGACACATATATTTCAATATCATCCCGCTTAAAGCTATAATTAATGATCCACTCAAGCTAATAACGATCTGCTACTTAATGGTTGATTGTAATTGAATTTAAGGCTACCAAAAGTCATCCACAAACTTTGAGCAAAGGTCCTCTTGATCTTCCAAAGGTTGGTTCTTAAGTTGGCATATGGACGCTTATTTCAACTTGAAGATAAAGCAAAACTAAAGCCCGTTAATTGGTTAAGCATAAACACAATTTGGTCAGCCAATTTTACAAAGCATTGGGCCCTTATTTAAATAAAAGAAACTGCATCAACGCGGCGCATTAGTCATCCTTCTTTTGACCCATATGCAATTCACATCATACCCTCCTTCTTCGAGAGGATTTGTCCCGAATCTTAAGACACTAGTTTTAATATATGTTTATTATGATCTTGTGAAGGACTTTTATTTTTTCACAAGTTGAAACTAATTGTCTTCCTCCAGGATCAAATTCAACTTGATATTTGTTACTTTCCAATGGTTGCAATCCGTCGATAACATTTCTTGGCAACAGGACCCCACCTTGATATGTAACAATAAATAATTCCATGCATTGGGTTTGACGAATTTGCTTCTTATCGACGGACCAAATGCTTAATAAAGCACTATGAACAAGCTTCCTTTTTAAACATGGAAGTTGGTGTGTTTCATTCGCATGCTTATCCTTTTGTTCCTGTAAAATGACAACATCACAAACTGTAGAAGAAAAAACATTGACGAATAAACTTTCTCTCTTTTTCTTTACTTTCCCTTCCTTCTCCAGTTTATATTACTTCTTTTTCTATTCTTTCTTTTTCTGTTTTCTCCTTCAGCCTACGTTGATCCTTACTGACTTGTCTTGGTGTCAGAAATTTCTACTTCTTTTGATGTCCCTCATGCCTCAAATAAAGGGAACGTTCATCAAGATGGAGTGTTTTAAAATGAAGCCCTGCCCATCCCAAAAGAAGATGACAAGAGTCCATGGGAGCAATATCACATAATACTTCTTTCACACATTGCCATGTACTGAATTTGATCCATGCTTGATCCAGATGAAAGGTTGCTGGTAACTGGAGTTTCTCCACCAATCTTTGGCTCACAACATTATTTTCGCTTCCGTAATCGAATGCAACTAAACATGGATGGCCTTCGGTTAAACACTTTGTATAATAAACTTCCTTTCCTATTCCAAATCTAGATAGCCATGCTCTGAATAGCAAATGATGTGAATCCACAAGGTTCGATTCGTTTGACTGATCTATCATTGTTCGAATGCTAACAAGCAAGAAATTTGAGAAATTATTTAAAATGGGAAAATGGAAACATAAAAGAAGATTAGCCTAAGAGTTGAAACACACAAAGGGATATAGGACCTTTGATTAAACTCATGGATTCTTGAATCACTCAAGAACATAGAAGAATCACTCTCACTAAGATACATGACATAAAAGTCTCTTATTTTATGAATAAAACTCAGCTTGCCTTCATTCATGAAAATGATTCAACTTATATAGGAGCTTTAACCATCAGAATTACAAAAGACACATATATTTCAATATCATCCCGCTTAAAGCTATAATTAATGATCCACTCAAGCTAATAACGATCTGCTACTTAATGGTTGATTGTAATTGAATTTAAGGCTACCAAAAGTCATCCACAAACTTTGAGCAAAGGTCCTCTTGATCTTCCAAAGGTTGGTTCTTAAGTTGGCATATGGACGCTTATTTCAACTTGAAGATAAAGCAAAACTAAAGCCCGTTAATTGGTTAAGCATAAACACAATTTGGTCAGCCAATTTTACAAAGCATTGGGCCCTTATTTAAATAAAAGAAACTGCATCAACGCGGCGCATTAGTCATCCTTCTTTTGACCCATATGCAATTCACATCATACCCTCCTTCTTCGAGAGGATTTGTCCCGAATCTTAAGACACTAGTTTTAATATATGTTTATTATGATCTTGTGAAGGACTTTTATTTTTTCACAAGTTGAAACTAATTGTCTTCCTCCAGGATCAAATTCAACTTGATATTTGTTACTTTCCAATGGTTGCAATCCGTCGATAACATTTCTTGGCAACAGGACCCCACCTTGATATGTAACAATAAATAATTCCATGCATTGGGTTTGACGAATTTGCTTCTTATCGACGGACCAAATGCTTAATAAAGCACTATGAACAAGCTTCCTTTTTAAACATGGAAGTTGGTGTGTTTCATTCGCATGCTTATCCTTTTGTTCCTGTAAAATGACAACATCACAAACTGTAGAAGAAAAAACATTGACGAATAAACTTTCTCTCTTTTTCTTTACTTTCCCTTCCTTCTCCAGTTTATATTACTTCTTTTTCTATTCTTTCTTTTTCTGTTTTCTCCTTCAGCCTACGTTGATCCTTACTGACTTGTCTTGGTGTCAGAAATTTCTACTTCTTTTGATGTCCCTCATGCCTCAAATAAAGGGAACGTTCATCAAGATGGAGTGTTTTAAAATGAAGCCCTGCCCATCCCATAAGAAGATGACAAGAGTCCATGGGAGCAATATCACATAATACTTCTTTCACACATTGCCATGTACTGAATTTGATCCATGCTTGATCCAGATGAAAGGTTGCTGGTAACTGGAGTTTCTCCACCAATCTTTGGCTCACAACATTATTTTCGCTTCCGTAATCGAATGCAACTAAACATGGATGGCCTTCGGTTAAACACTTTGTATAATAAACTTCCTTTCCTATTCCAAATCTAGATAGCCATGCTCTGAATAGCAAATGATGTGAATCCACAAGGTTCGATTCGTTTGACTGATCTATCATTGTTCGAATGCTAACAAGCAAGAAATTTGAGAAATTATTTAAAATGGGAAAATGGAAACATAAAAGAAGATTAGCCTAAGAGTTGAAACACACAAAGGGATATAGGACCTTTGATTAAACTCATGGATTCTTGAATCACTCAAGAACATAGAAGAATCACTCTCACTAAGATACATGACATAAAAGTCTCTTATTTTATGAATAAAACTCAGCTTGCCTTCATTCATGAAAATGATTCAACTTATATAGGAGCTTTAACCATCAGAATTACAAAAGACACATATATTTCAATATCATCCCGCTTAAAGCTATAATTAATGATCCACTCAAGCTAATAACGATCTGCTACTTAATGGTTGATTGTAATTGAATTTAAGGCTACCAAAAGTCATCCACAAACTTTGAGCAAAGGTCCTCTTGATCTTCCAAAGGTTGGTTCTTAAGTTGGCATATGGACGCTTATTTCAACTTGAAGATAAAGCAAAACTAAAGCCCGTTAATTGGTTAAGCATAAACACAATTTGGTCAGCCAATTTTACAAAGCATTGGGCCCTTATTTAAATAAAAGAAACTGCATCAACGCGGCGCATTAGTCATCCTTCTTTTGACCCATATGCAATTCACATCATACCCTCCTTCTTCGAGAGGATTTGTCCCGAATCTTAAGACACTAGTTTTAATATATGTTTATTATGATCTTGTGAAGGACTTTTATTTTTTCACAAGTTGAAACTAATTGTCTTCCTCCAGGATCAAATTCAACTTGATATTTGTTACTTTCCAATGGTTGCAATCCGTCGATAACATTTCTTGGCAACAGGACCCCACCTTGATATGTAACAATAAATAATTCCATGCATTGGGTTTGACGAATTTGCTTCTTATCGACGGACCAAATGCTTAATAAAGCACTATGAACAAGCTTCCTTTTTAAACATGGAAGTTGGTGTGTTTCATTCGCATGCTTATCCTTTTGTTCCTGTAAAATGACAACATCACAAACTGTAGAAGAAAAAACATTGACGAATAAACTTTCTCTCTTTTTCTTTACTTTCCCTTCCTTCTCCAGTTTATATTACTTCTTTTTCTATTCTTTCTTTTTCTGTTTTCTCCTTCAGCCTACGTTGATCCTTACTGACTTGTCTTGGTGTCAGAAATTTCTACTTCTTTTGATGTCCCTCATGCCTCAAATAAAGGGAACGTTCATCAAGATGGAGTGTTTTAAAATGAAGCCCTGCCCATCCCATAAGAAGATGACAAGAGTCCATGGGAGCAATATCACATAATACTTCTTTCACACATTGCCATGTACTGAATTTGATCCATGCTTGATCCAGATGAAAGGTTGCTGGTAACTGGAGTTTCTCCACCAATCTTTGGCTCACAACATTATTTTCGCTTCCGTAATCGAATGCAACTAAACATGGATGGCCTTCGGTTAAACACTTTGTATAATAAACTTCCTTTCCTATTCCAAATCTAGATAGCCATGCTCTGAATAGCAAATGATGTGAATCCACAAGGTTCGATTCGTTTGACTGATCTATCATTGTTCGAATGCTAACAAGCAAGAAATTTGAGAAATTATTTAAAATGGGAAAATGGAAACATAAAAGAAGATTAGCCTAAGAGTTGAAACACACAAAGGGATATAGGACCTTTGATTAAACTCATGGATTCTTGAATCACTCAAGAACATAGAAGAATCACTCTCACTAAGATACATGACATAAAAGTCTCTTATTTTATGAATAAAACTCAGCTTGCCTTCATTCATGAAAATGATTCAACTTATATAGGAGCTTTAACCATCAGAATTACAAAAGACACATATATTTCAATATCATCCCGCTTAAAGCTATAATTAATGATCCACTCAAGCTAATAACGATCTGCTACTTAATGGTTGATTGTAATTGAATTTAAGGCTACCAAAAGTCATCCACAAACTTTGAGCAAAGGTCCTCTTGATCTTCCAAAGGTTGGTTCTTAAGTTGGCATATGGACGCTTATTTCAACTTGAAGATAAAGCAAAACTAAAGCCCGTTAATTGGTTAAGCATAAACACAATTTGGTCAGCCAATTTTACAAAGCATTGGGCCCTTATTTAAATAAAAGAAACTGCATCAACGCGGCGCATTAGTCATCCTTCTTTTGACCCATATGCAATTCACATCATACCCTCCTTCTTCGAGAGGATTTGTCCCGAATCTTAAGACACTAGTTTTAATATATGTTTATTATGATCTTGTGAAGGACTTTTATTTTTTCACAAGTTGAAACTAATTGTCTTCCTCCAGGATCAAATTCAACTTGATATTTGTTACTTTCCAATGGTTGCAATCCGTCGATAACATTTCTTGGCAACAGGACCCCACCTTGATATGTAACAATAAATAATTCCATGCATTGGGTTTGACGAATTTGCTTCTTATCGACGGACCAAATGCTTAATAAAGCACTATGAACAAGCTTCCTTTTTAAACATGGAAGTTGGTGTGTTTCATTCGCATGCTTATCCTTTTGTTCCTGTAAAATGACAACATCACAAACTGTAGAAGAAAAAACATTGACGAATAAACTTTCTCTCTTTTTCTTTACTTTCCCTTCCTTCTCCAGTTTATATTACTTCTTTTTCTATTCTTTCTTTTTCTGTTTTCTCCTTCAGCCTACGTTGATCCTTACTGACTTGTCTTGGTGTCAGAAATTTCTACTTCTTTTGATGTCCCTCATGCCTCAAATAAAGGGAACGTTCATCAAGATGGAGTGTTTTAAAATGAAGCCCTGCCCATCCCATAAGAAGATGACAAGAGTCCATGGGAGCAATATCACATAATACTTCTTTCACACATTGCCATGTACTGAATTTGATCCATGCTTCATCCAGATGAAAGGTTGCTGGTAACTGGAGTTTCTCCACCAATCTTTGGCTCACAACATTATTTTCGCTTCCGTAATCGAATGCAACTAAACATGGATGGCCTTCGGTTAAACACTTTGTATAATAAACTTCCTTTCCTATTCCAAATCTAGATAGCCATGCTCTGAATAGCAAATGATGTGAATCCACAAGGTTCGATTCGTTTGACTGATCTATCATTGTTCGAATGCTAACAAGCAAGAAATTTGAGAAATTATTTAAAATGGGAAAATGGAAACATAAAAGAAGATTAGCCTAAGAGTTGAAACACACAAAGGGATATAGGACCTTTGATTAAACTCATGGATTCTTGAATCACTCAAGAACATAGAAGAATCACTCTCACTAAGATACATGACATAAAAGTCTCTTATTTTATGAATAAAACTCAGCTTGCCTTCATTCATGAAAATGATTCAACTTATATAGGAGCTTTAACCATCAGAATTACAAAAGACACATATATTTCAATATCATCCCGCTTAAAGCTATAATTAATGATCCACTCAAGCTAATAACGATCTGCTACTTAATGGTTGATTGTAATTGAATTTAAGGCTACCAAAAGTCATCCACAAACTTTGAGCAAAGGTCCTCTTGATCTTCCAAAGGTTGGTTCTTAAGTTGGCATATGGACGCTTATTTCAACTTGAAGATAAAGCAAAACTAAAGCCCGTTAATTGGTTAAGCATAAACACAATTTGGTCAGCCAATTTTACAAAGCATTGGGCCCTTATTTAAATAAAAGAAACTGCATCAACGCGGCGCATTAGTCATCCTTCTTTTGACCCATATGCAATTCACATCATACCCTCCTTCTTCGAGAGGATTTGTCCCGAATCTTAAGACACTAGTTTTAATATATGTTTATTATGATCTTGTGAAGGACTTTTATTTTTTCACAAGTTGAAACTAATTGTCTTCCTCCAGGATCAAATTCAACTTGATATTTGTTACTTTCCAATGGTTGCAATCCGTCGATAACATTTCTTGGCAACAGGACCCCACCTTGATATGTAACAATAAATAATTCCATGCATTGGGTTTGACGAATTTGCTTCTTATCGACGGACCAAATGCTTAATAAAGCACTATGAACAAGCTTCCTTTTTAAACATGGAAGTTGGTGTGTTTCATTCGCATGCTTATCCTTTTGTTCCTGTAAAATGACAACATCACAAACTGTAGAAGAAAAAACATTGACGAATAAACTTTCTCTCTTTTTCTTTACTTTCCCTTCCTTCTCCAGTTTATATTACTTCTTTTTCTATTCTTTCTTTTTCTGTTTTCTCCTTCAGCCTACGTTGATCCTTACTGACTTGTCTTGGTGTCAGAAATTTCTACTTCTTTTGATGTCCCTCATGCCTCAAATAAAGGGAACGTTCATCAAGATGGAGTGTTTTAAAATGAAGCCCTGCCCATCCCATAAGAAGATGACAAGAGTCCATGGGAGCAATATCACATAATACTTCTTTCACACATTGCCATGTACTGAATTTGATCCATGCTTCATCCAGATGAAAGGTTGCTGGAAACTGGAGTTTCTCCACCAATCTTTGGCTCACAACATTATTTTCGCTTCCGTAATCGAATGCAACTAAACATGGATGGCCTTCGGTTAAACACTTTGTATAATAAACTTCCTTTCCTATTCCAAATCTAGATAGCCATGCTCTGAATAGCAAATGATGTGAATCCACAAGGTTCGATTCGTTTGACTGATCTATCATTGTTCGAATGCTAACAAGCAAGAAATTTGAGAAATTATTTAAAATGGGAAAATGGAAACATAAAAGAAGATTAGCCTAAGAGTTGAAACACACAAAGGGATATAGGACCTTTGATTAAACTCATGGATTCTTGAATCACTCAAGAACATAGAAGAATCACTCTCACTAAGATACATGACATAAAAGTCTCTTATTTTATGAATAAAACTCAGCTTGCCTTCATTCATGAAAATGATTCAACTTATATAGGAGCTTTAACCATCAGAATTACAAAAGACACATATATTTCAATATCATCCCGCTTAAAGCTATAATTAATGATCCACTCAAGCTAATAACGATCTGCTACTTAATGGTTGATTGTAATTGAATTTAAGGCTACCAAAAGTCATCCACAAACTTTGAGCAAAGGTCCTCTTGATCTTCCAAAGGTTGGTTCTTAAGTTGGCATATGGACGCTTATTTCAACTTGAAGATAAAGCAAAACTAAAGCCCGTTAATTGGTTAAGCATAAACACAATTTGGTCAGCCAATTTTACAAAGCATTGGGCCCTTATTTAAATAAAAGAAACTGCATCAACGCGGCGCATTAGTCATCCTTCTTTTGATCCATATGCAATTCACATCATACCCTCCTTCTTCGAGAGGATTTGTCCCGAATCTTAAGACACTAGTTTTAATATATGTTTATTATGATCTTGTGAAGGACTTTTATTTTTTCACAAGTTGAAACTAATTGTCTTCCTCCAGGATCAAATTCAACTTGATATTTGATACTTTCCAATGGTTGCAATCCGTCGATCACATTTCTTGGCAACAGGACCCCACCTTGATATGTAACAATAAATAATTCCATGCATTGGGTTTGACGAATTTGCTTCTTATCGACGGACCAAATGCTTAATAAAGCACTATGAACAAGCTTCCTTTTTAAACATGGAAGTTGGTGTGTTTCATTCGCATGCTTATCCTTTTGTTCCTGTAAAATGACAACATCACAAACTGTAGAAGAAAAAACATTGACGAATAAACTTTCTCTCTTTTTCTTTACTTTCCCTTCCTTCTCCAGTTTATATTACTTCTTTTTCTATTCTTTCTTTTTCTGTTTTCTCCTTCAGCCTACGTTGATCCTTACTGACTTGTCTTGGTGTCAGAAATTTCTACTTCTTTTGATGTCCCTCATGCCTCAAATAAAGGGAACGTTCATCAAGATGGAGTGTTTTAAAATGAAGCCCTGCCCATCCCATAAGAAGATGACCAGAGTCCATGGGAGCAATATCACATAATACTTCTTTCACACATTGCCATGTACTGAATTTGATCCATGCTTGATCCAGATGAAAGGTTGCTGGTAACTGGAGTTTCTCCACCAATCTTTGGCTCACAACATTATTTTCGCTTCCGTAATCGAATGCAACTAAACATGGATGGCCTTCGGTTAAACACTTTGTATAATAAACTTCCTTTCCTATTCCAAATCTAGATAGCCATGCTCTGAATAGCAAATGATGTGAATCCACAAGGTTCGATTCGTTTGACTGATCTATCATTGTTCGAATGCTAACAAGCAAGAAATTTGAGAAATTATTTAAAATGGGAAAATGGAAACATAAAAGAAGATTAGCCTAAGAGTTGAAACACACAAAGGGATATAGGACCTTTGATTAAACTCATGGATTCTTGAATCACTCAAGAACATAGAAGAATCACTCTCACTAAGATACATGACATAAAAGTCTCTTATTTTATGAATAAAACTCAGCTTGCCTTCATTCATGAAAATGATTCAACTTATATAGGAGCTTTAACCATCAGAATTACAAAAGACACATATATTTCAATATCATCCCGCTTAAAGCTATAATTAATGATCCACTCAAGCTAATAACGATCTGCTACTTAATGGTTGATTGTAATTGAATTTAAGGCTACCAAAAGTCATCCACAAACTTTGAGCAAAGGTCCTCTTGATCTTCCAAAGGTTGGTTCTTAAGTTGGCATATGGACGCTTATTTCAACTTGAAGATAAAGCAAAACTAAAGCCCGTTAATTGGTTAAGCATAAACACAATTTGGTCAGCCAATTTTACAAAGCATTGGGCCCTTATTTAAATAAAAGAAACTGCATCAACGCGGCGCATTAGTCATCCTTCTTTTGACCCATATGCAATTCACATCATACCCTCCTTCTTCGAGAGGATTTGTCCCGAATCTTAAGACACTAGTTTTAATATATGTTTATTATGATCTTGTGAAGGACTTTTATTTTTTCACAAGTTGAAACTAATTGTCTTCCTCCAGGATCAAATTCAACTTGATATTTGTTACTTTCCAATGGTTGCAATCCGTCGATAACATTTCTTGGCAACAGGACCCTACCTTGATATGTAACAATAAATAATTCCATGCATTGGGTTTGACGAATTTGCTTCTTATCGACGGACCAAATGCTTAATAAAGCACTATGAACAAGCTTCCTTTTTAAACATGGAAGTTGGTGTGTTTCATTCGCATGCTTATCCTTTTGTTCCTGTAAAATGACAACATCACAAACTGTAGAAGAAAAAACATTGACGAATAAACTTTCTCTCTTTTTCTTTACTTTCCCTTCCTTCTCCAGTTTATATTACTTCTTTTTCTATTCTTTCTTTTTCTGTTTTCTCCTTCAGCCTACGTTGATCCTTACTGACTTGTCTTGGTGTCAGAAATTTCTACTTCTTTTGATGTCCCTCATGCCTCAAATAAAGGGAACGTTCATCAAGATGGAGTGTTTTAAAATGAAGCCCTGCCCATCCCATAAGAAGATGACAAGAGTCCATGGGAGCAATATCACATAATACTTCTTTCACACATTGCCATGTACTGAATTTGATCCATGCTTGATCCAGATGAAAGGTTGCTGGTAACTGGAGTTTCTCCACCAATCTTTGGCTCACAACATTATTTTCGCTTCCGTAATCGAATGCAACTAAACATGGATGGCCTTCGGTTAAACACTTTGTATAATAAACTTCCTTTCCTATTCCAAATCTAGATAGCCATGCTCTGAATAGCAAATGATGTGAATCCACAAGGTTCGATTCGTTTGACTGATCTATCATTGTTCGAATGCTAACAAGCAAGAAATTTGAGAAATTATTTAAAATGGGAAAATGGAAACATAAAAGAAGATTAGCCTAAGAGTTGAAACACACAAAGGGATATAGGACCTTTGATTAAACTCATGGATTCTTGAATCACTCAAGAACATAGAAGAATCACTCTCACTAAGATACATGACATAAAAGTCTCTTATTTTATGAATAAAACTCAGCTTGCCTTCATTCATGAAAATGATTCAACTTATATAGGAGCTTTAACCATCAGAATTACAAAAGACACATATATTTCAATATCATCCCGCTTAAAGCTATAATTAATGATCCACTCAAGCTAATAACGATCTGCTACTTAATGGTTGATTGTAATTGAATTTAAGGCTACCAAAAGTCATCCACAAACTTTGAGCAAAGGTCCTCTTGATCTTCCAAAGGTTGGTTCTTAAGTTGGCATATGGACGCTTATTTCAACTTGAAGATAAAGCAAAACTAAAGCCCGTTAATTGGTTAAGCATAAACACAATTTGGTCAGCCAATTTTACAAAGCATTGGGCCCTTATTTAAATAAAAGAAACTGCATCAACGCGGCGCATTAGTCATCCTTCTTTTGACCCATATGCAATTCACATCATACCCTCCTTCTTCGAGAGGATTTGTCCCGAATCTTAAGACACTAGTTTTAATATATGTTTATTATGATCTTGTGAAGGACTTTTATTTTTTCACAAGTTGAAACTAATTGTCTTCCTCCAGGATCAAATTCAACTTGATATTTGTTACTTTCCAATGGTTGCAATCCGTCGATAACATTTCTTGGCAACAGGACCCCACCTTGATATGTAACAATAAATAATTCCATGCATTGGGTTTGACGAATTTGCTTCTTATCGACGGACCAAATGCTTAATAAAGCACTATGAACAAGCTTCCTTTTTAAACATGGAAGTTGGTGTGTTTCATTCGCATGCTTATCCTTTTGTTCCTGTAAAATGACAACATCACAAACTGTAGAAGAAAAAACATTGACGAATAAACTTTCTCTCTTTTTCTTTACTTTCCCTTCCTTCTCCAGTTTATATTACTTCTTTTTCTATTCTTTCTTTTTCTGTTTTCTCCTTCAGCCTACGTTGATCCTTACTGACTTGTCTTGGTGTCAGAAATTTCTACTTCTTTTGATGTCCCTCATGCCTCAAATAAAGGGAACGTTCATCAAGATGGAGTGTTTTAAAATGAAGCCCTGCCCATCCCATAAGAAGATGACCAGAGTCCATGGGAGCAATATCACATAATACTTCTTTCACACATTGCCATGTACTGAATTTGATCCATGCTTGATCCAGATGAAAGGTTGCTGGTAACTGGAGTTTCTCCACCAATCTTTGGCTCACAACATTATTTTCGCTTCCGTAATCGAATGCAACTAAACATGGATGGCCTTCGGTTAAACACTTTGTATAATAAACTTCCTTTCCTATTCCAAATCTAGATAGCCATGCTCTGAATAGCAAATGATGTGAATCCACAAGGTTCGATTCGTTTGACTGATCTATCATTGTTCGAATGCTAACAAGCAAGAAATTTGAGAAATTATTTAAAATGGGAAAATGGAAACATAAAAGAAGATTAGCCTAAGAGTTGAAACACACAAAGGGATATAGGACCTTTGATTAAACTCATGGATTCTTGAATCACTCAAGAACATAGAAGAATCACTCTCACTAAGATACATGACATAAAAGTCTCTTATTTTATGAATAAAACTCAGCTTGCCTTCATTCATGAAAATGATTCAACTTATATAGGAGCTTTAACCATCAGAATTACAAAAGACACATATATTTCAATATCATCCCGCTTAAAGCTATAATTAATGATCCACTCAAGCTAATAACGATCTGCTACTTAATGGTTGATTGTAATTGAATTTAAGGCTACCAAAAGTCATCCACAAACTTTGAGCAAAGGTCCTCTTGATCTTCCAAAGGTTGGTTCTTAAGTTGGCATATGGACGCTTATTTCAACTTGAAGATAAAGCAAAACTAAAGCCCGTTAATTGGTTAAGCATAAACACAATTTGGTCAGCCAATTTTACAAAGCATTGGGCCCTTATTTAAATAAAAGAAACTGCATCAACGCGGCGCATTAGTCATCCTTCTTTTGACCCATATGCAATTCACATCATACCCTCCTTCTTCGAGAGGATTTGTCCCGAATCTTAAGACACTAGTTTTAATATATGTTTATTATGATCTTGTGAAGGACTTTTATTTTTTCACAAGTTGAAACTAATTGTCTTCCTCCAGGATCAAATTCAACTTGATATTTGTTACTTTCCAATGGTTGCAATCCGTCGATAACATTTCTTGGCAACAGGACCCCACCTTGATATGTAACAATAAATAATTCCATGCATTGGGTTTGACGAATTTGCTTCTTATCGACGGACCAAATGCTTAATAAAGCACTATGAACAAGCTTCCTTTTTAAACATGGAAGTTGGTGTGTTTCATTCGCATGCTTATCCTTTTGTTCCTGTAAAATGACAACATCACAAACTGTAGAAGAAAAAACATTGACGAATAAACTTTCTCTCTTTTTCTTTACTTTCCCTTCCTTCTCCAGTTTATATTACTTCTTTTTCTATTCTTTCTTTTTCTGTTTTCTCCTTCAGCCTACGTTGATCCTTACTGACTTGTCTTGGTGTCAGAAATTTCTACTTCTTTTGATGTCCCTCATGCCTCAAATAAAGGGAACGTTCATCAAGATGGAGTGTTTTAAAATGAAGCCCTGCCCATCCCATAAGAAGATGACCAGAGTCCATGGGAGCAATATCACATAATACTTCTTTCACACATTGCCATGTACTGAATTTGATCCATGCTTGATCCAGATGAAAGGTTGCTGGTAACTGGAGTTTCTCCACCAATCTTTGGCTCACAACATTATTTTCGCTTCCGTAATCGAATGCAACTAAACATGGATGGCCTTCGGTTAAACACTTTGTATAATAAACTTCCTTTCCTATTCCAAATCTAGATAGCCATGCTCTGAATAGCAAATGATGTGAATCCACAAGGTTCGATTCGTTTGACTGATCTATCATTGTTCGAATGCTAACAAGCAAGAAATTTGAGAAATTATTTAAAATGGGAAAATGGAAACATAAAAGAAGATTAGCCTAAGAGTTGAAACACACAAAGGGATATAGGACCTTTGATTAAACTCATGGATTCTTGAATCACTCAAGAACATAGAAGAATCACTCTCACTAAGATACATGACATAAAAGTCTCTTATTTTATGAATAAAACTCAGCTTGCCTTCATTCATGAAAATGATTCAACTTATATAGGAGCTTTAACCATCAGAATTACAAAAGACACATATATTTCAATATCATCCCGCTTAAAGCTATAATTAATGATCCACTCAAGCTAATAACGATCTGCTACTTAATGGTTGATTGTAATTGAATTTAAGGCTACCAAAAGTCATCCACAAACTTTGAGCAAAGGTCCTCTTGATCTTCCAAAGGTTGGTTCTTAAGTTGGCATATGGACGCTTATTTCAACTTGAAGATAAAGCAAAACTAAAGCCCGTTAATTGGTTAAGCATAAACACAATTTGGTCAGCCAATTTTACAAAGCATTGGGCCCTTATTTAAATAAAAGAAACTGCATCAACGCGGCGCATTAGTCATCCTTCTTTTGACCCATATGCAATTCACATCATACCCTCCTTCTTCGAGAGGATTTGTCCCGAATCTTAAGACACTAGTTTTAATATATGTTTATTATGATCTTGTGAAGGACTTTTATTTTTTCACAAGTTGAAACTAATTGTCTTCCTCCAGGATCAAATTCAACTTGATATTTGTTACTTTCCAATGGTTGCAATCCGTCGATAACATTTCTTGGCAACAGGACCCCACCTTGATATGTAACAATAAATAATTCCATGCATTGGGTTTGACGAATTTGCTTCTTATCGACGGACCAAATGCTTAATAAAGCACTATGAACAAGCTTCCTTTTTAAACATGGAAGTTGGTGTGTTTCATTCGCATGCTTATCCTTTTGTTCCTGTAAAATGACAACATCACAAACTGTAGAAGAAAAAACATTGACGAATAAACTTTCTCTCTTTTTCTTTACTTTCCCTTCCTTCTCCAGTTTATATTACTTCTTTTTCTATTCTTTCTTTTTCTGTTTTCTCCTTCAGCCTACGTTGATCCTTACTGACTTGTCTTGGTGTCAGAAATTTCTACTTCTTTTGATGTCCCTCATGCCTCAAATAAAGGGAACGTTCATCAAGATGGAGTGTTTTAAAATGAAGCCCTGCCCATCCCATAAGAAGATGACAAGAGTCCATGGGAGCAATATCACATAATACTTCTTTCACACATTGCCATGTACTGAATTTGATCCATGCTTGATCCAGATGAAAGGTTGCTGGAAACTGGAGTTTCTCCACCAATCTTTGGCTCACAACATTATTTTCGCTTCCGTAATCGAATGCAACTAAACATGGATGGCCTTCGGTTAAACACTTTGTATAATAAACTTCCTTTCCTATTCCAAATCTAGATAGCCATGCTCTGAATAGCAAATGATGTGAATCCACAAGGTTCGATTCGTTTGACTGATCTATCATTGTTCGAATGCTAACAAGCAAGAAATTTGAGAAATTATTTAAAATGGGAAAATGGAAACATAAAAGAAGATTAGCCTAAGAGTTGAAACACACAAAGGGATATAGGACCTTTGATTAAACTCATGGATTCTTGAATCACTCAAGAACATAGAAGAATCACTCTCACTAAGATACATGACATAAAAGTCTCTTATTTTATGAATAAAACTCAGCTTGCCTTCATTCATGAAAATGATTCAACTTATATAGGAGCTTTAACCATCAGAATTACAAAAGACACATATATTTCAATATCATCCCGCTTAAAGCTATAATTAATGATCCACTCAAGCTAATAACGATCTGCTACTTAATGGTTGATTGTAATTGAATTTAAGGCTACCAAAAGTCATCCACAAACTTTGAGCAAAGGTCCTCTTGATCTTCCAAAGGTTGGTTCTTAAGTTGGCATATGGACGCTTATTTCAACTTGAAGATAAAGCAAAACTAAAGCCCGTTAATTGGTTAAGCATAAACACAATTTGGTCAGCCAATTTTACAAAGCATTGGGCCCTTATTTAAATAAAAGAAACTGCATCAACGCGGCGCATTAGTCATCCTTCTTTTGACCCATATGCAATTCACATCATACCCTCCTTCTTCGAGAGGATTTGTCCCGAATCTTAAGACACTAGTTTTAATATATGTTTATTATGATCTTGTGAAGGACTTTTATTTTTTCACAAGTTGAAACTAATTGTCTTCCTCCAGGATCAAATTCAACTTGATATTTGTTACTTTCCAATGGTTGCAATCCGTCGATAACATTTCTTGGCAACAGGACCCCACCTTGATATGTAACAATAAATAATTCCATGCATTGGGTTTGACGAATTTGCTTCTTATCGACGGACCAAATGCTTAATAAAGCACTATGAACAAGCTTCCTTTTTAAACATGGAAGTTGGTGTGTTTCATTCGCATGCTTATCCTTTTGTTCCTGTAAAATGACAACATCACAAACTGTAGAAGAAAAAACATTGACGAATAAACTTTCTCTCTTTTTCTTTACTTTCCCTTCCTTCTCCAGTTTATATTACTTCTTTTTCTATTCTTTCTTTTTCTGTTTTCTCCTTCAGCCTACGTTGATCCTTACTGACTTGTCTTGGTGTCAGAAATTTCTACTTCTTTTGATGTCCCTCATGCCTCAAATAAAGCGAACGTTCATCAAGATGGAGTGTTTTAAAATGAAGCCCTGCCCATCCCATAAGAAGATGACAAGAGTCCATGGGAGCAATATCACATAATACTTCTTTCACACATTGCCATGTACTGAATTTGATCCATGCTTGATCCAGATGAAAGGTTGCTGGTAACTGGAGTTTCTCCACCAATCTTTGGCTCACAACATTATTTTCGCTTCCGTAATCGAATGCAACTAAACATGGATGGCCTTCATCATACCCTCCTTCTTCGAGAGGATTTGTCCCGAATCTTAAGACACTAGTTTTAATATATGTTTATTATGATCTTGTGAAGGACTTTTATTTTTTCACAAGTTGAAACTAATTGTCTTCCTCCAGGATCAAATTCAACTTGATATTTGTTACTTTCCAATGGTTGCAATCCGTCGATAACATTTCTTGGCAACAGGACCCCACCTTGATATGTAACAATAAATAATTCCATGCATTGGGTTTGACGAATTTGCTTCTTATCGACGGACCAAATGCTTAATAAAGCACTATGAACAAGCTTCCTTTTTAAACATGGAAGTTGGTGTGTTTCATTCGCATGCTTATCCTTTTGTTCCTGTAAAATGACAACATCACAAACTGTAGAAGAAAAAACATTGACGAATAAACTTTCTCTCTTTTTCTTTACTTTCCCTTCCTTCTCCAGTTTATATTACTTCTTTTTCTATTCTTTCTTTTTCTGTTTTCTCCTTCAGCCTACGTTGATCCTTACTGACTTGTCTTGGTGTCAGAAATTTCTACTTCTTTTGATGTCCCTCATGCCTCAAATAAAGGGAACGTTCATCAAGATGGAGTGTTTTAAAATGAAGCCCTGCCCATCCCATAAGAAGATGACAAGAGTCCATGGGAGCAATATCACATAATACTTCTTTCACACATTGCCATGTACTGAATTTGATCCATGCTTGATCCAGATGAAAGGTTGCTGGTAACTGGAGTTTCTCCACCAATCTTTGGCTCACAACATTATTTTCGCTTCCGTAATCGAATGCAACTAAACATGGATGGCCTTCGGTTAAACACTTTGTATAATAAACTTCCTTTCCTATTCCAAATCTAGATAGCCATGCTCTGAATAGCAAATGATGTGAATCCACAAGGTTCGATTCGTTTGACTGATCTATCATTGTTCGAATGCTAACAAGCAAGAAATTTGAGAAATTATTTAAAATGGGAAAATGGAAACATAAAAGAAGATTAGCCTAAGAGTTGAAACACACAAAGGGATATAGGACCTTTGATTAAACTCATGGATTCTTGAATCACTCAAGAACATAGAAGAATCACTCTCACTAAGATACATGACATAAAAGTCTCTTATTTTATGAATAAAACTCAGCTTGCCTTCATTCATGAAAATGATTCAACTTATATAGGAGCTTTAACCATCAGAATTACAAAAGACACATATATTTCAATATCATCCCGCTTAAAGCTATAATTAATGATCCACTCAAGCTAATAACGATCTGCTACTTAATGGTTGATTGTAATTGAATTTAAGGCTACCAAAAGTCATCCACAAACTTTGAGCAAAGGTCCTCTTGATCTTCCAAAGGTTGGTTCTTAAGTTGGCATATGGACGCTTATTTCAACTTGAAGATAAAGCAAAACTAAAGCCCGTTAATTGGTTAAGCATAAACACAATTTGGTCAGCCAATTTTACAAAGCATTGGGCCCTTATTTAAATAAAAGAAACTGCATCAACGCGGCGCATTAGTCATCCTTCTTTTGACCCATATGCAATTCACATCATACCCTCCTTCTTCGAGAGGATTTGTCCCGAATCTTAAGACACTAGTTTTAATATATGTTTATTATGATCTTGTGAAGGACTTTTATTTTTTCACAAGTTGAAACTAATTGTCTTCCTCCAGGATCAAATTCAACTTGATATTTGTTACTTTCCAATGGTTGCAATCCGTCGATAACATTTCTTGGCAACAGGACCCCACCTTGATATGTAACAATAAATAATTCCATGCATTGGGTTTGACGAATTTGCTTCTTATCGACGGACCAAATGCTTAATAAAGCACTATGAACAAGCTTCCTTTTTAAACATGGAAGTTGGTGTGTTTCATTCGCATGCTTATCCTTTTGTTCCTGTAAAATGACAACATCACAAACTGTAGAAGAAAAAACATTGACGAATAAACTTTCTCTCTTTTTCTTTACTTTCCCTTCCTTCTCCAGTTTATATTACTTCTTTTTCTATTCTTTCTTTTTCTGTTTTCTCCTTCAGCCTACGTTGATCCTTACTGACTTGTCTTGGTGTCAGAAATTTCTACTTCTTTTGATGTCCCTCATGCCTCAAATAAAGGGAACGTTCATCAAGATGGAGTGTTTTAAAATGAAGCCCTGCCCATCCCATAAGAAGATGACAAGAGTCCATGGGAGCAATATCACATAATACTTCTTTCACACATTGCCATGTACTGAATTTGATCCATGCTTGATCCAGATGAAAGGTTGCTGGTAACTGGAGTTTCTCCACCAATCTTTGGCTCACAACATTATTTTCGCTTCCGTAATCGAATGCAACTAAACATGGATGGCCTTCGGTTAAACACTTTGTATAATAAACTTCCTTTCCTATTCCAAATCTAGATAGCCATGCTCTGAATAGCAAATGATGTGAATCCACAAGGTTCGATTCGTTTGACTGATCTATCATTGTTCGAATGCTAACAAGCAAGAAATTTGAGAAATTATTTAAAATGGGAAAATGGAAACATAAAAGAAGATTAGCCTAAGAGTTGAAACACACAAAGGGATATAGGACCTTTGATTAAACTCATGGATTCTTGAATCACTCAAGAACATAGAAGAATCACTCTCACTAAGATACATGACATAAAAGTCTCTTATTTTATGAATAAAACTCAGCTTGCCTTCATTCATGAAAATGATTCAACTTATATAGGAGCTTTAACCATCAGAATTACAAAAGACACATATATTTCAATATCATCCCGCTTAAAGCTATAATTAATGATCCACTCAAGCTAATAACGATCTGCTACTTAATGGTTGATTGTAATTGAATTTAAGGCTACCAAAAGTCATCCACAAACTTTGAGCAAAGGTCCTCTTGATCTTCCAAAGGTTGGTTCTTAAGTTGGCATATGGACGCTTATTTCAACTTGAAGATAAAGCAAAACTAAAGCCCGTTAATTGGTTAAGCATAAACACAATTTGGTCAGCCAATTTTACAAAGCATTGGGCCCTTATTTAAATAAAAGAAACTGCATCAACGCGGCGCATTAGTCATCCTTCTTTTGACCCATATGCAATTCACATCATACCCTCCTTCTTCGAGAGGATTTGTCCCGAATCTTAAGACACTAGTTTTAATATATGTTTATTATGATCTTGTGAAGGACTTTTATTTTTTCACAAGTTGAAACTAATTGTCTTCCTCCAGGATCAAATTCAACTTGATATTTGTTACTTTCCAATGGTTGCAATCCGTCGATAACATTTCTTGGCAACAGGACCCCACCTTGATATGTAACAATAAATAATTCCATGCATTGGGTTTGACGAATTTGCTTCTTATCGACGGACCAAATGCTTAATAAAGCACTATGAACAAGCTTCCTTTTTAAACATGGAAGTTGGTGTGTTTCATTCGCATGCTTATCCTTTTGTTCCTGTAAAATGACAACATCACAAACTGTAGAAGAAAAAACATTGACGAATAAACTTTCTCTCTTTTTCTTTACTTTCCCTTCCTTCTCCAGTTTATATTACTTCTTTTTCTATTCTTTCTTTTTCTGTTTTCTCCTTCAGCCTACGTTTCTTTTTCTTTATTTTCCCTTCCTTCTGCATTTTATGTTACTTCTTTTTCTATTCTTTCTTTTTCTGTTTTCTCCGTCAGCCTACGTTGATCCTTACTGACTTGTCTTGGTGTCATAAATTTATACTTCATTTGATGTCCCTCATGCCTCCAATAAAGGGAACGTTCATCAAGATGGAGTGTTTTAAAACGAATCCATGCCCATGCCAAAAGAAGATGACAAGAGTCCATGGGAGCAATATCAAATAATACTTCTTTCACACATTGCCATGTACTGAATTTGATCCATGCTTGATCCAGATGAAAGGTTGCTGGTAACTGGAGTTTCTCCACCAATCTTTGGCTCACAACATTATTTTCGCTTCCGTAATCGAATGCAACTAAACATGGATGACCTTCGGTTAAACACTATGTATAATAAACTTCATTTGCTATTCCAAATCTAGATAGCCAGGCTCTGAATAGCACATGATGTGAATCCACAAGGTTCGATTCGTTTGATAGATCTATCGTTGTTGGAATGCTAACAACCAAGAAATTTGAGAAATTATTTAAAACGAGAAAATAGAAACATAAAAGAAGATGGAATGGAAATTGATAGACATCACACTTCCAAGAATGGAAGATAAGCCTAAGAGTTGAAACACACAAAGGGATAAAGGACCTTTGATTAAACTTATGGATTCTTGGAATCACTCAAGAACTTAGGAGAATCACTCTCACTAAGATAGATGAGATAAAACTCGTTTATTTTCTGAATAAAACTCAGCTTACCTTCATTGATGAAAATGGTTCAACTTATAGAGAAGCTTTAACCATCAGAATTACGGAAGACACATAAATTTCAATATCATCCCGCTTAAAGCTATTAATTAATGATCCACTCAAGCTAATAACGATCTACTACTTAATGATTGATTGTAACTGAATTTAAGGCTACCAAAAGTCATCCACAAACGTTGAGCAAAGGTCCTCTTGATCTTCCAAAGGTTGGTTCTTAAGTTGGCATATTGACCCTTATATCAAGTTGAATATAAAGCAAAACTAAAGCCCATTAATTGGTTAAGCACAAACAGAATTTGGTCAGCCAATTTTACAAGGCATTGGGCCCTAATTTAAATAAAAGAAACTGCATCAACACGACGCATTAGTCATCCTCCATTTGACCCATATGCAATTCACATCATACCCTCCTTCTTCGACAAGATTTGTCCCGAATCTTAAGACACTAGTTTTAATGTAAGTTTATTATGATCTTGTGAAGGACTTTTATTTTTTCACAAGTTGAAACTAATTCTCTTCTTCCAAGATAAAATTTAACTTTATATTTGTTACTTTCCAGTGGTCGCAATACGTCGATAAGATTTTTTGGCAATAGTACCCCACCTTGATATGTAACAATAAATAATTCCATGCATTGTGTTTGACGAATTTGCTTCTTATCGACGGACCAAATGCATAATAAAGCACTATGAACAAGCTTCCTTTTTAAACATGGAAGTTGGTGTGTTTCATTAACATGCTTATCCTTTTGTTCCTGTAAAATGACATCACAAACTGTAGAAGAAAAAACATTGACGAATAAACTTTCTCTAGTTCCATTTCTTTTTCTTTATTTTCCCTTCCTTTTGCATTTTATATTACTTCTTTTTCTATTCTTTCTTTTTCTGTTTTCTCCTTCAGCCTACGTTGATCCTTATTGACTTGTCTTGGTGTAATTAATTTATACTTCATTTGATTTCCCTCATGCCTCCAATAAAGGGAACGTTCATCAAGATGGAGTGTTTTGGAACGAAGCCATGCCCATCCCAAAAGAAGATGACAAGAGTACATGGGAGCAATATCACATAATACTTCTTTCACACATTGCCATGTACTGAATTTGATCCATGGTTGATCCAGATGAAAGGTTGCTGGTAACTGGAGTTTTTCCACCAATCTTTGGCTCACAACATTGTTTTCGCTTCCGTAATCGAATGCAACTAAACATGGATGGCCTTCGGTTAAACACTTTGTATAATAAACTTCCTTTCCTATTCCAAATCGAGATAGCCAGGCTCTGAATAGCACATGATGTGAATCCACAAGGTTCGATTCGTTTGATAGATCTATCGTTGTTGGAATGCTAACAACCAAGAAATTTGAGAAATTATTTAAAACGAGAAAATAGAAACATAAAAGAAGATGGAATGGAAATTGATAGACATCACACTTCCAAGAATGGAAGATAAGCCTAAGAGTTGAAACACACAAAGGGATAAAGGACCTTTGATTAAACTTATGGATTCTTGGAATCACTCAAGAACTTAGGAGAATCACTCTCACTAAGATAGATGAGATAAAACTCGTTTATTTTCTGAATAAAACTCAGCTTACCTTCATTGATGAAAATGGTTCAACTTATAGAGAAGCTTTAACCATCAGAATTACAGAAGACACATAAATTTCAATATCATCCCGCTTAAAGCTATTAATTAATGATCCACTCAAGCTAATAACGATCTACTACGTAATGATTGATTGTAACTGAATTTAAGGCTACCAAAAGTCATCCACAAACTTTGAGCAAAGGTCCTCTTGATCTTCCAAAGGTTGGTTCTTAAGTTGGCATATGGACCCTTATATCAAGTTGAATATAAAGCAAAACTAAAGCCCATTAATTGGTTAAGCACAAACAGAATTTGGTCAGCCAATTTTACAAAGCATTTGGCCCTAATTTAAATAAAAGAAACTGCATCAACACGACGCATTAGTCATCCTCCATTTGACCCATATGCAATTGACATCATACCCTCCTTCTTCGATAAGATTTGTCCCGAATCTTAAGACACTAGTTTTAATGTAAGTTTATTATGATCTTTTGAAGGACTTTTATTTTTTCAGAAGTTGAAACTAATTCTCTTCATCCAGGATCAAATTTAACTTGATATTTGTTACTTTCCAATGGTTGCAATCCGTCGATAACATTTTGTCCCAACCATACCCAAGTAGACGGCCCCCAGAGAGCACAATGGCTGCCTACCACGCAGAGACGCCTTCGCACAGAACCAGACGGCCCCCAGAGAGCACAATAGCCGCCTACCACGCAAGAACCCCTCCGTATGGAGAACACGGCCCCCACCTAGCTCCACACCCCCTATTAAACCACACGGCCAGCAAACCAAAACATGATGGCACGTTTCCACGCGAAAGGCACCTTTCCAAAAGAAAGCCACCCTCGGCGCATCTCATGGCCGAGTACCGGACACCGCCAACACCTGAAGGACCCCTTGGTAAATTCTCCCCTTTTACACTAGATCCAAGAATGGCTAAAGAAGGAATATTGGGCCAGAAAGCCCATCCCAGGTAGGACCCACAGGTAAAAAGGTATAAATAGCACATTATTCCATGCATTCATTACGCATTATTTATTCTCTGAAACCCTGACATCACCAGTGCTGACTTAGGCATCGGAGTGTCTTTTGTAGGTCTCCTGCGTCGCCCTCGAGTCCCCCCCCTTTACAAGAGAAGACCAACCCCGAGAAGACGTGCAAGACCCTTGGTTGATTTGTGGACTACAGACCTCGGTCCCATAAGAACAATTGGCGCCCACCGTGGGGCCCGAAGAGTATTTCACAGATCCAAGGTGAACCCCAGGAGCAAGATGGTGTCCACGCGAAGCAGAACAGCAGATGTCCCCCCTTGGTGCCGACTGTGGAAGTTGGCGACCCCGGCCCCGCCTCGGAGGTGTCGCGCATCCTGGAAGCTCAAGCCAGGATGCAGCAGGAGTTCGCGGAATACAAGAAGAGAAATGCAGACAGAAGAGATGGAAGCACTAAGGGAAGAAAACTCCCGCCTTAGGCGGAGAATTGAGACAGACAAAGTGGCTGGGGAGCCAAATCTCCCCCATTTGAGGATGGAGGCCCCTCCTCAGTCGAGAAATGACCCCCCTCCCTATTCAAAACTTGACGTCCATCCTACTGAGGATGAGAGCGAATACATGTCCACCGCTCTAACCTTGGGCGGCAACTACAGCTCCTTCGCCTCTAGAAGAAATCGCCGCCACCCCTTCGTGGACGGGATAACAGAAACACCTTTACCCCATAAATGGAAGGCACCAACAGTTACCTACGACGGAACCACGGACCCAGACGAATTTATGTCCATTTATACCAACCAAGTAAGCTTGTACTCCACTGATGACGCGGTGCTATGCAAATCATTCTCAGTAGCCCTCAGGGGGTCAGCTCTGGAGTGGTTCATGAGCCTCCCCCCTTACACTATCGACTCCTTCACCACGCTCACCTCTACCTTCACCACCCAATTTGATACAAGCAGACGGCACGATCTAACCACAATCGCCCTCCTCAACCTCAGGCAAGAAGAAGGAGAACCCCTACGAGTTTTCATTGATAGGTTCGGGGCCATCGCCATGAAAATCAAGGACCTCACCCCTAACCTCATCCTGATGTACATGATGACCTCTCTCAGGCCGGGACCCTTCGCCGACAAGCTGGCAATGCGCCCCCCCTGAGTATGCAGGAACTTCGCAAGAGAGCGGCCATGTTTATAAGGGTTGAAGACATGAGACGTTACCAGAACAATGCCCAACCCGCCCCAGCGCGGACAGAGACCAAAAGGACCAACAAAGAGCCCATTCCACGGGACCATAACCGTCCCTCAGAACGCAGACCAGCAAAATTCTCGAACTATGCCCCCCTCAACGCACCCCGGTCCCGCATACTCGATGAAGTCCTGCAAGCGGAGCTCCTTCCCCCACCCAGGAAGTATCAAAACCCTCCCAACGCAGATTTGAGCAAGTATTGTCACTACCATCGAAACAATGGCCACACCACCGACGAATGTGACACTCTGCGAGACAAAATAGAAGAACTCATCTGAGCCGGACATCTAAGGCACTATATAAGAGAAATTGGAGCAGGTCGACCCAGACCCCGCTACGACAGGAACGATAACAGGCGAACCGAGTGACACAATGACCAAAGAGTCGAGTGTAGAGAGCCCAGGAAAGAGCCAGCCAGAGCACAGAACGCAGAGCAAAGGGAACCACCGCAACCGCGACGAGCAGATGACAGACCTCCCCTACGAGGAACGATCAATACAATATCGGGGGGATTCGCAGGAGGAGGGAGGTCCTCCTCATCGAGAAAGAGGCACCTGAGAGCCGTCCAGCAAATACACGTAGTATCCAGTCGAACACAAAGAAGAATGCCGCCCATCACTTTCTCAGATTCCGATTTTCAGGGTACCGACCCCAACCAAGACGACCCCATGGTCATAACTGTGGAAGTCGAGAACTTCGCGGTAAAGAAGGTTCTCATCGATCAAGGGAGCTCCGTGGACATCTTGTATTGGAAAACATTCAACAAGATGCAAATACCCCTCGCTGATCTAACCCCTCACAATGAGCCTATATACGGATTCTCAGGTGAGAGAGTCCCCACCAAAGGGTACATCGACCTTCACACAACGTTCGGAGAGGGAAGACAAACCAAAACCATTCCCATCCGCTACTTGGTCGTCGACGCCCACACGTCCTACAACATCCTCCTTGGCCGTCCATCCATCAACGCGCTGGGTGCCATAGTATCCACCCCGCACCTTGCAATGAAGTTTCCATCCCCGGAAGGCGACATCATCACAGTACATGGCGACCAACGCGCAGCCAGAGAATGCTACATGGCAAGCCTGAGACTCCCACTCCCACCCTTGACAACCCACAACATTGAACAATCCCAAGCCCACACCACTCTGTACGACGATGACTTAGACCCCAGAATAAACTCCGAAAGACGCCTCGAACCCGTGGGCGAAACAAGGCAACTCCCACTCAAACAACAAGGCCACTTCCTCCAGGTTGGAACTTCCCTTCCTGAAGGAGAGGTAGGCCACATCGAGCAAGTGCTTAGGCAGAACGCTGACCTCTTCGCCTGGTCGGCAGCCGATCTCCCCGGTGTTCACCCTAGGATAGCCGCCCACCGGCTATCTGTTTTCCCTAACGCAAAACCCATCTCCCAGAAAAAAAGGAAGCTTGGAGAAAGTAGAAGGCAAGCAGCTATAGCAGAGGCCGAAAAACTGAAACAAGCCGGTTTTGTCGGTGAAGCCCAATATACCACCTGGCTCGCCAACGTGGTGCTAGTCAAGAAACCCAATGGGAAATGGCGCATGTGTGTAGATTACACAGACCTGAACAAGGCCTGCCCCCGGGACGCTTACCCATTACCTAGCATAGACAGGCTCGTCGATGGAGCCGCGGAACATGCCATACTGAGCTTCTTAGACGCTTATTCCGGCTACAACCAAGTACCCATGGCTGATGAAGACAAAATCAAAACCGCGTTCATAACCGAGGAGGCCAACCTTTACTACAAAGTCATGCCCTTTGGTCTCAAAAACGCCGGCGCTACATACCAACGCTTGATGGATAGAGTCTTCCAGCCACTCTTGGGCAAGACGGTAGAAGTATATGTCGACGACATCATCGTCAAGTCCCCCAACGCCCAACAACACTCCTCGGACCTAGCGCAAGTCTTCAAAGCCCTGCGCACATACAACATCAGACTCAACCCCGAAAAATGCACATTCGGAGTAGATGGCGGGAAATTTCTGGGCTTCATGCTCACGCAACGAGGAATCGAGGCCAACCCCGAAAAATGTCAAACAATCATCGACATGAGAAGCCCTAAGAATGTTAAAGAGGTGCAGCGACTAGTGGGCAGACTAACCGCCATCTCGCGCTTCCTCCCGAAGCTAGCGGACAAAACCAAACCAATGATCCAACTCCTGAAGAAGTCGACAAAGTTTACCTGGGACGACACCTGCGAACAAAATTTCAACACTTTGAAGCAACTCCTCACCACCCCCCCGATCCTGACCAAACCTGATCTTTCCCTCCCGCTTGTTATGTACATAGCTGCGTCAACAAACGCCATCAGCTCCGCGCTCGTCCAAGAAAGGGACAACACCCAACATCCAATATACTTCACCAGCCGCATCCTCCAAGACCTAGAAACACGGTATCAAATGGTAGAGAAAGTAGCCTTTGCAATCATAACAGCAGCACGTCGCCTACGACCATACTTCCAATCACACACGATTATCATCAGAACGGACCATCCCATACAAAAAATCCTGCAAAAACCCGATTTAGCAGGTCGGCTATCCTCCTGGGCCATCGAACTGTCAGAATTTACTATCCACTACGAACCGCATGGACCCATCCGAGCACAGTGCCTGGCCGACTTTGCCAACGACCTTCAAGAACAAGCCCTTTGTGACACCTGGTGGACCATGCACGTAGACGGCTCCTCAAACCCGCTGGGAGCCGGCGCCAGAATAGTACTAGAAGGACCCGGCAACGTCCTCATAGAACAATCTCTACGTTTCACCTTCAAAACATCCAACAATCAAGCTGAGAGTACGAGGCCATCATCGCCGGCCTCAACTTAGCACGAGACGTCGGCGCACGTAAACTCCTGTGCAAGACAGACTCAAACCTCACCGTAGGACACCTCGATGGTGAATACCAAATCAAAGATCCCACCCTTGCACAATACTACCACATAGTAGTATCCCTGACCGAGCACTTCGACACCTTCCAGATTCAACACGTCCCACGAAGCGACAATACCCGGGCAGACATTCTCTCAAAGCTCGCTAGTACCAAAAAGAAAGGTCGTTACAAGTCACTCCTCCAGCACACCCTAACCACACCCTCCATTGAGCAACAAAACCAATGCTTAAACATTACTATCACCAACACCTGGATGGAGCCTTTCATCAAATACTTAGAAGCAGGAGTTACCCCGCCAAACGAGGAAAAAGGATGGATCCGGAAAGCGGCGCGATACACCCTAATTGGGGGTGAACTATTCAGAAGAGGCTTCAGCAAGCCCCTGCTCAAGTGCATAACTAAAGAAAAAGCCGACTATGTCACACAAGAAATACACCAAGGCATCTGCGGCTACCACTCAGGACCCAAAACCATGGCCGCCAGGATATTACGCGCCGGATATTACTGGCCCACAATGGAAGAAGACTGCACCACGTACGTCCAAAAATGCGTTCAATGCCAAAAGCACGGACCGGTAACACACGTGCACCAGGAAGAATTGCACCACGTCTCCTCACCATGGCCATTCTCAAAATGGAGGATGGACATAATCGGCCCTTTTGCAGCAGGGAAGGGCCAAGTCAAGTTCCTTCTTGTCGCGGTCGACTACTTCTCCAAGTGGATCGAGGCAGAACCATTAGCCACCATCACGGCCAACCAAGTCCGGCGCTTCGTTTGGAAAAACATCATTTGCCGCTACGGAATCCCCCACACAATCATAACCGACAATGGTCGCCAGTTCATAGACAAGGGCCTCGCTGACTTTTACCACAACCTGAACATTACGCACATAACGAGCTCCGTCGAACACCCTCAAACCAACAGCCAAGCTGAGGCCGCCAACAAGATCATCCTTGGGCAATTAAAGAAACGCTTAGATGGAGCCAAAGGCAAATGGCCAGAAGAATTACTCGAAGTGTTGTGGGCGTATAGGTGCACCCCCCAATCTTCGACCCACGAAGCACCGTATACTCTAGTATACGGAACAGACGCCGTCATACCAGTGGAAATCGGGGAACCCTCAATCCAACAACAACACCACGACACACAGATAAACGCCGACTGCATGGCCACACACCTCGACCTCCTCTACGAGACAAGGGAAAAGGCACGAATCCGGGACTTAGCGACCAAATTGAGGGCAGCAAGAAGGTACAACTCCAAGCTGAAACCGCGTTCTTTTCATAAAGGAGACCTCGTGTGGAGGATGGCTAGCAAAGCCCGCAAGCACGAAGGCAAGTTCTCGCCCAACTGGGAAGGACCTTTCCGAGTACTTAAAGAGGTCGGCAAAGGAGCCTATCGCCTGGAAAAACTATCCGGAGAGCCACTTCCCAACACTTGGAACATCTCCCACCTCAAATTCTATTTTAGTTGAACCGCACTTGTAATCCGATGTACTCTTTCCTACCCCGGCATTTTTTCCCTAAGGAGGGTTTTGGCTGGGAAGGTTTTAATGAGGCATCACCCATCAATGAAATACAAGTTTATGTATATCTTATTCACCATAACTCCCAGCCACTACTCTAAGTGCCGTTGGTCGAACGAATTAACTCCCAGCCACTACTCTAAGTGCCGCTGGTCGAACGAATTAACTCCCAGCCACTACTCTAAGTGCCGCTGGTTGAACGAATTAACTCCCAGCCACTACTCTAAGTGCTGCTGGTCGAATAAATTAACTCCCAGCCACTACTCTAAGTGCCGCTGGTCGAACGAACTAACTCCTAGCCACTACTCTAAGTGCCGCTAGTCGAACTCAACAACCATGGCCTGTGCCGCTAAGCGAAACAATCCTACCCGCTAGTCCAAAGTACCAACGGTCGACAACCGCAACCATGGCCGGCCGCTAACACAAGCACCGCGTGATTTAACGAACACACGACAATAAATCAAAAAGCACACATCACCACATTGAAATTAAATTTGCCATACCTAGCTAACACAACCGGATTCCAAAACAAAATATACGTTGATAACACTGCCATTTCCACAAATTTGAAAATTATACATTACAATGATAATATCCCGGTCCCCAAAGTTCCATGCAGGCACATTCGCCCTAAAAACAAACCGGCAACACGCCGACACAACAAATTATAATCCATTCCCATGAACATACAAAAAAGAACAAACAAAACAAGTTTCAGCATCCTCGCCCCCAATATCTACACTAATGTTACTCTTCAACTTCATCCACCTCCTCACCCGCCGCGTCCTCTTTCGCGCCCTCGGCGTCCTCATCGACAACCTCCACCTGCCCCACCACCCTATCAACCATGGTGGCTGCTGGAGTCGTCACCACGGTATCTTCATTTGCAGTTGTGGCCGCCTCCTTCTCAGCCTTAAGCTGGCTAATCTCCGCAACATCCAACATGCGATCATCGTACACATCCAAATTGACGTTAAAGCGGCAGTCTGTCACAGACACTTCCCGATACAAGGACTCGGCTTGCCTCAAGGCCTTCTGAAAACCGTTAACGTGTTCATTATACACGGCCTGCTGAAGACTAAACACTTCGCTAGCAGCTTCCTCAACAGCAGCTTCTTTGGCGGCATTCACCCCATCCAACTCCATTTGCTTAGCCTTCAATTTTTTCTCCAAACCCACAACACTCCCCTTAAATTTCTTCACCTCAACCTCCAACTTCATCTTCTCATCTGCCCAAGCCACTTGTTCGCGATCCCTCTGGACCTTCAATGCAGCAACTTCCTCGGCCAATTTTTTCTTATCACCCGCAGCCAGCTCCTCCTGCAGCAAAGTCACCACCCGCCGACTCAACACCATACCGCGCGCCAAATACTCACTCATAGCCCGCATAGTTAGCCCCGGATCAGCAGCCTCCACGACGGCCACCTCCTCGTCACTCAACTTGAGCTCCAAACCCTTCCTCATTTGAATCTTCGCTTTCTCAAAGCCGCCAAGATCAGGATTGCTCGACCCACTCGACCCAACACCCCCGATCTACGCAAGAGCCCTCAGCCTCTTACAATCCTTCCCAACTCCCTTCATCTTAGAAGGAGTCGGTCTTTTGGCAACAGGAGGGCGGTAAGTATCCACAACCGGACCCACGAGATTCAGAGCCTGTGACTGCCCCTCCCTCTTCGCGGCATTCGCCATCTGGTCTCTAATCTTGGCAAATAGGTCCACTTCTCCACCAACCTTTTTCGCATGGTGAGCCATCACACCTGCACAAAACAAAATTTTTCAGATTAGTCCAACACAGAACCTACAACAATATCACAACATACCACATAAGTCGGGACCAGGATTTTCCGTCAAATAACAGCAAACAACCCACTTCCCCGGCACCCTAACCGGCAACATCTCCAACACCTCCACCACCCTCCGGCTATCCACATCCAAGGCCTCCTTCGCCAATGCATCCCTACGCGCCGGCGCACTCGTCCAATAGAAAGGAAATTTAGGCCGCCCCTCATCATCATAATATAACAGCCTCCCGGCAGGTACCACCCGCACTCGAAAGAATCCATCCTTAAATTTCTTAAACGACTGCGTAAAGCCGTCTAACAAACTAATCTTCGCCCTGCCAACCAAAGATACCCATGACAGCGGATCCCTTGGACGCGTGACGTAGAAGTACAAAAAACTCTCGGGAGTCGGCGTCAAATAAAGCGCCTTACAAATCAACCGAAAAGCCTGCAGACTCCCCCAACTGTTAGGATGCAATTGCGTCGGCGCAACATTTAACAGCCGCAGAACCCCCATCGTGAACTCGTCCAAAGGCAACCGAACATGAAGCTTTGTGAACATACATGCGTACATGTAGAAAAAATCACCTTCCAACCCCTCGCGACCATGACACACGGCCTCCACAGCACTCACCCTCTCAATAGCCACCATACTAGGATCCGCCCCCCTTTCAAACAGATAGATACTGTTCATCCAAAGATCTAAGCAATCTAGACCAACGATACTTTGAAGAGCACGACCTCACCCCCTCAGCCACCCACTCGTACCCACCCCTTCTCGGCCAGAGCGACTCTGCATGCTCATTAGTTGGATCTTCACGCACCTCCCGCTCAACCTCAATATGCAACGTCTCCGACGAACTCAAGAACTCTAATCTTAGCCCACCAAAGCTCGCACCCGAATCACCATAATTCGAACCACTAGAGGACGTAGTCGACATACCTCAAAAACCGGTTAAATAGAAGACGGCACACGAACACCAACAAACGCCCAAGCAACAACACAACAGGCACAACGAAACCAGGAACTAAGAGCGACGAAAAATGACAAATGAATCCACTCCTATTTAAAGAACTTAGCCAAAACCCTTCACCTCCCACCAAACCCCCTCAAAGCCCAAGGCCCAGCCACCAAAAATCGCCTCGACAAACCAACTCTGACACCAACCAGGCTAACCAACAGTCACGTCTTTTCACCTCACCTAACCCCTGACCAAATGTCAGATCAAACAGTGCCACTCCCCTAACACCTCGTAAGAGATATCGGCCCAATTATCACAACAACGCAGCCGCTTACAAAATAGTATACACGTCACTTCTTGCCTCTAGACTGGGAGGCTGGTATGCTGGTATGCTCACATGGTACACGACCAAGGACCACAAATGAAAATTACAAAATAGTCTACACATCACTTCTTGCCTCTAGACTGGGAGGCTGATGTCCCAACCATACCCAAGTAGACGGCCCCCAGAGAGCACAATGGCCGCCTACCACGCAGAGACGCCTTCGCACAGAACCAGACGGCCCCCAGAGAGCACAATAGCCGCCTACCACGCGGAGACGCCTTCGCACAGAACCAGACGGCCCCCAGAGAGCATAATAGCCGCCTACCATGCAAGAACCCCTCCGTATGGAGAACACGGCCCCCACCTAGCTCCACACCCCCTATTAAACCACACGGCCAGCAAACCAAAACCCGATGGCCGGTTACCACGCGAAAGGCACCTTTCCAAAAGAAAGCCACCCTCGGCGCATCTCATGGCCGAGTACCGAACACCGCCAACACCTGAAGGACCCCTTGGTAAATTCTCCCCTTTTACACTAGATCCAAGAATGGCTAAAGAAGGAATATTGGGCCAGAAAGCCCATCCCAGGTAGGACCCACAGGTAAAAAGGTATAAATAGCACACTATTCCATGCATTCATTACGCATTAATTATTCTCTAAAACCCTGACATCACAAGTGCTGACTTAGGCATCAGAGTGTCTTTTGCAGGTCTCCTGCGCCGCCCTCGAGTCCCCCCCCCCCCCTTTACAAGAGAAGACCAACCCCGAGAAGACGTGCAAGACCCTTGGTTGATTTGTGGACTACAGACCTCGGTCCCATAAGAACACATTTCTTGGCAACAGTACCCCACCTTGATGAATAATTCCATGCATTGTGTTTGACGAATTTGCTTCTTATCGACATACCAAATGCATAATAAAGCACTATGAACAAGCTTCCTTTTTAAACATGGAAGTTGGTGTGTTTCATTAACATGCTTATCCTTTTGTTCCTGTAAAATTACATCACAAACTGTAGAAGAAAAAACATTGACGAATAAACTTTCTCTAGTTCCTTATCTTTTTCTTTATTTTCCCTTCCTTCTGCATTTTATGTTACTTCTTTTTCTATTCTTTCTTTTTCTGTTTTCTCCTTCAGCCTACGTTGATCCTTATTGACGTGTCTTGGTGTCATAAATTTATACTTCATTTGATGTCCCTCATGCCTCAAATAAAGGGAACGTTCATCAAGATGGAGTGTTTTAAAACGAAGCCATGCCCATCCCAAAAGAAGATGATAAGAGTCCATGCGAGCAATATCACATAGTACTTCTTTCACACATTGCCATGTACTGAATGTGATTCATCCTTGATCCAGATGAAAGGTTGTTGGTAACTAGAGTTTCTCCACCAATCTTTGGCTCACAACTTTGTTTTCGCTTCCGTAATCGAATGCAACTAAACATGGATGGCCTTCCGTTAAACACTATGTATAATAAACTTCCTTTCCTATTCCAAATCTAGATAGCCATGCTCTGAATATCAAATGATGTGAATTCACAAGGTTCGATTCGTTTGACTGATCTATCATTGTTGGAATGCTAACAAGCAAGAAATTTGAGAAATTATTTAAAACGAGAAAATAGAAACATAAAAGAAGATGGAATGAAAATTGATCGACATCACACTTCCAAGAATGGAAGATAAGCCTAAGAGTTGAAACACACAAAGGGATAAAGGACCTTTGATTAAACTCATGGATTCTTGAATCACTCAAGAACTTAGGAGAATCACTCTCACTAAGATAGATGAGATAAAACTTGTTTATTTTCTGAATAAAACTCAGCTTGCCTTCATTGATGAAAATGGTTCAACTTATATAGGAGCTTTAACCATCAGAATTACAAAAGACACATAAATTTCAATATCATCCCGCTTAAAGCTATTAATTAATGATCCACTCAAGCGAATAATGATCCGCTACTTAATGGTTGATTGTAACTGAATTTAAGGCTACCAAAAGTCATCCACAAACTTTGAGAAAAGGTCCTCTTGATCTTCCAAAGGTTGCTTCTTTAGTTGGCATATGGACCCTTATTTCAACTTGAAGATAAAGCAAAACTAAAGCCCATTAATTGGTTAAGCACAAACACAATTTGGTCAGCCAATTTTACAAAGCATCGGGCCCTTGTTTAAATAAAAGAAACTGCAATAACACGGCGCATTAGTCATCCTCTATTTGACCCATATGCAATTCACATCATACCCTCCTTCTTCGACAAGATTTGTCCCGAATCTTAAGACACTAGTTTTAATGTAAGTTTATTATGATCTTCTGAAGGACTTTTATTTTTTCACAAGTTGAAACTAATTCTCTTCTTCCAGGATCAAATTTAACTTGATATTTGTTACTTTCCAATGGTTGCAATACGTCGATAACATTTCTTGGCAACAGTACCCCACCTTGATATGTAACAATAAATAATTCCATGCATTGTGTTCGACAAATTTGCTTCTTATCGACAGACCAAATGCATAACAAATCACTATGAACCAGCTTCCTTTTTAAACATGGAAGTTGGTGTGTTTCATTCACATGCTTATCCTGTTGTTCCTGTAAAATGACATCAAAAACTGTTGAGGAAAAACATTGACGGATAAACTATCCCCAGTTCCATTTCTTTTTCTTTATTTTCCCTTCCTTCTGCAGTTTATATTACTTCTTTTCCTTTCTTTTACTGTTTTCTCCTTCAGCCTACGTTGATTCTTACTGACTTGTCTTGGTGTCTTAAATTTGTACTTCATTTTCCCGCATGCCTCAAATAAAGGAAACGTTCATCAAGATGGAGTGTTTTAAAACGAAGCCATGCCCATCCCAAATGAAGATGACAGGAGTCCATGGGAGCAATATCACATAATACTTCTTTCCCACATTGCCATGTACTGAATTTGATCCATGCTTGATCCAGAAGAAAGGTTGCTGGTAACTGGAGTTTCTCCACCAATCTTTGGCTCACAACATTGATTTCGCTTCTGTCATCGAATGCAACTAAACATGGATGGCCTTCGGTTAAACACTTTGTATAATAAACTTCCTTTCTTATTCCAAATCTAGATAGCTAGGCTCTGAATAGCAAATGATGTGAATCCACAACGTTCGATTCGTTTGACTGATTTATCATTGTTGGAATGCTAACAAGCAAGAAATTTGAGAAATTATTTAAAACGAGAAAATGGAAACATAAAAGAAGATGGAACGGAAATTGATAGACATCACACTTCCAAGAATGGAAGATAAGCCTATGAGTTGAAACACCCAAAGGGATAAAGGACCTTTGATTAAACTCACGGATTCTTGAGTCACTCAAAAACTTAGGAGAATCACTCTCACTAAGATAGATGAGATAAAACTCGTTTATTTTCTGAATAAAACTCAGCTTGCCTTCATTGATGAAAATGGTTCAACTTATATAGGAGCTTTAACCATCAGAATTACAAAAGACACACAAAGTTCAATATCAACCCTCTTAAAGCTCTTAATTAATGATTCACTCAAGCTAATAACGATCCGCTACTTAATGGTTGATTGTAACTAAATTTAGGGCTACCAAAAGTCATCCACAAACTTTGAGCAAAAGTCCTCTTGATCTTCCAAAGGTTGGTTGTTTAGTTGGCATATGGACCCTTATTTCAACTTGAAGATAAAGCAAAACTAAAGCCCATTATTTGGTTAAGCACAAACACATTTTGTCAGCCAATTTTACAAAGCATTGGGCCCTTGTTTAAATAAAAGAAACTGCATCAACACGGCGCATTAGTCATCCTCCATTTGACCCATATGCAATTCACATCATACCCTCCTTCTTCGAGAAGATTTATCCCGAATCTTAAGACACCATTTTTAATGTAAGTTTATTATGATCTTGTGAAGGACTTTTATTTTTTTACAAGTTGAAACTAATTCTCTTCTTCTAGGATCAAATTCAACTTGATATTTGTTACTTTCCAATGGTTGCATTCCGTCCATAACATTTCTTGGCAACAGTACCCCACCTTGATATGTAGCAATAAATAATTGCATGCATTGTGTTCGACGAACGTGCTTCTTATCGACGGACCAAATGCAAAATAAAGCACTATGAACTAGCTTCCTTTTTAAACATGGAAGTTGGTGTGTTGCATTCACATGCCTATCCTTTTTTTCCTCTAAAATGACATCACAAACTGTAGAAGAAAAAACATTCAAGAATAAACTTTCTCTAGTTCCATTTCTTTTTCTTTATTTTCCCTTCCTTCTGCAGTTTATATTACTTCTTTTTCTATTCTTTCTTTTTCTGTTTTCTCCTTCAGCCTACGTTGATCCTTACTGACTTGTCTTGGTGTCATAAATTTCTACTTCTTTTGATGTCCCTCATGCCTCAAATAAAGGGAACGTTCATCAAGATGGAGTGTTTTAAAACGAAGCCATGCGCATCCCAAATGAAGATGACAGGAGTCCATGGGAGCAATATCACATAATACTTCTTTCACACATTTCCATGTACTGAATTTGATCCATGCTAGATCCAGATGAAAGGTTGCTGGTAACTGGAGTTTTTCCACCAATCTTTGGCTCACAACATTGTTTTCGCTTCTGTAATCGAATGCAACTAAACATGGATGGCCTTCTGTTAAACACTTTGTATAATAAACTTCCTTTCCTATTCCAAATCTAGATAGCCAGGCCCTGAATAGCAAATGATGTGAATCCACAACGTTCAATTTGTTTGACTGATCTATCATTGGTTGAATGCTAACAAGCAAGAAATTTGAGAAATTATTTAAAACGAGAAAATGGAAACATAAAAGAAGATGGAACGGAAATTGATAGACATCACACTTCCAAGAATGGAAGATAAGCCTAAGAGTTGAAACACCCAAAGGGATAAAGGACCTTTGATTAAACTCATGGATTCTTGAATCACTCAAGAACTTAGGAGAATCACTCTCACTAAGATAGATGAGATAAAACTCGTTTATTTTCTGAAAAAAACTCAGCTTGCCTTCATTGATGAAAATGGTTCAACTTATATAGGAGCTTTAACCATCAGAATTACAAAAGACACATAAAGTTCAATATCAACCCTCTTAAAGCTACTAATTAATTATTCAGTCAAGCTAATAACGATCCGCTACTTAATGGTTGATTGTAACTAAATTTAGGGCTACCAAAAGTCATCCACAAACTTTGAGCAAAGGTCCTCTTGATCTTCCAAAGGTTTGTTCTTTAGTTGGCATATGGACCCTTATTTCAACTTGAAGATAAAGCAAACCTAAAGCCCATTATTTGGTTAAGCACAAACACATTTGGTCAGCCAATTTTACAAAGCATTGGGCCCTTGTTTAAATAAAAGAAACTGCATCAACATGGCGCATTAGTGATCCTCCATTTGACCCATATGCAATTCACATCATACCCTCCTTCTTCGAGAACATTTGTCCCGAATCTTAAGGCACCATTTTTAATGTAAGTTTATTATAATCTTGTGAAGGACTTTTATTTTTTCACAAGTTGAAACTAATTCTCTTCTTCCAGGATCAAATTCAACTTGATATTTGTTACTTTCCAATGGTTGCATTCCGTCCATAACATTTCTTGGCAACAGTACCCCACCTTGATATGTAGCAATAAATAATTGCATGCATTGTGTTCGACGAACTTGGTTCTTATCGACGGACCAAATGCAAAATAAAGCACTATGAACTAGATCCTTTTTGAACATGGAAGTTGGTGTGTTGCATTCACATACTTATCCTTTTTTTCCTGTAAAATGACATCACAAACTGTAGAAGAAAAAACATTGACGAATAAACTTTCTCTAGTTCCATTTCTTTTTCTTTATTTTCCCTTCCTTCTGCAGTTTATATTACTTCTTTTTCTGTTTTCTCCTTCAGCCTACGTTGATCCTTACAGACTTGTCTTGGTATCATAAATTTCTACTTCTTTTGATGTCCCTCATGCCTCAAATAAAGGGAACGTTCATCAAGATGGAGTATTTTAAAACGAAGCCATGCCCATACCAAAAGAAGATGACAAGAGTCCTTGGGAGCAATATCACATAATACTTCTTTCACACATTGCCATGTACTGAATTTGATCCATGCTTGATCCAAATGAAAGGTTGCTGGTAACTGGAGTTTCTCCACCAATCTTTGGCTCACAGCATTGTTTTCGCTTCCTTAATCGAATGCAACTAAACATGGATGGCCTTCGGTTAAACAATTTTTATAATAAACTTCCTTTCCTATTCGAAATCTAGATAGCTAGGCTCTGAATATCAAATGATGTGAATCAACAGGGTTCGATTCGTTTGACTGATCTATCATTGTTGGAATGCTAACAAGCAAGAAATTTGAAAAATTATTTAAAACGAGAAAATGGAAACTTAAAAGAAGATGGAACGAAAATTGATAGACATCACACTTCCAAGAATGGAAGATAAGCCTAAGAGT
The DNA here is from genome assembly GCF_037176805.1 of Vigna unguiculata. NCBI lineage: Eukaryota > Viridiplantae > Streptophyta > Magnoliopsida > Fabales > Fabaceae > Vigna > Vigna unguiculata. The sequence continues at coordinate 12,552,300 of NC_140793.1, read as the reverse complement.
TGAAACACACAAAGGGATAAAGGACCTTTGATTAAACTCAAGGATTCTTGAATCACTCAAGAACTTAGGAGAATCACTCTTACTAAGATAGATCAGATAAAACTCGTTTATTTTCTGAATAAAACTCAGCTTGCCTTCATTGGTGAAAATGGTTCAAGTTGTAATGGAGCTTTAACCATCAGAATTACAAAAAACACATAAATTTCAATATCAGCACGCTTAAAGATATTAATTAATGATCCACTCAAGCTAATGACGATCCGCTACTTAATGGTTGATTGTAACTGAATTTAAGGCTAGCAAAAGTAATCCACAAACTTTGAGCAAAGGTCCGCTTGATCTTCCAAAGGTTGGTTCTTAAGTGGGCATATGGACCCCTATTTCTACTTGAAGATAAAGGAAAACTAAAGCCCGTTAAATGGTTAAGCACAAACACAATTTGGTCAGCCAATTTTACAAAGCATTAGGCCGTTATTTAAACAAAAGAAACTGCATAACCACGGCGCATTAGTCATCCTCCATTTGACCCATATGCAATTCACATCATACCCTCCTTCTTCGAGAAGATTTCTCCCGAATCTTAAGACACTAGTTTTAACAAAAGTTTATTATAATCTTGTGGAGGACTTTTATTTTTTCACAAGTTGAAACTAATTCTCTTCTTCCAGGATCAAATTCAACTTGATATTTGTTACTTTCCAATGGTTGCAATCCGTCGATAACATTTCTTGGCAACAGTACTCCACCTTGATATGTAATAATAAATAATTCCATGCATTGTGTTTGACGAATTTGCTTCTTATCGACGGACCAAACGCATAATAAAGCACTATGAACAAGCTTCCTTTTTAAACATGGAAGTTGGTGTGTTTCATTCGCATGCTTATCCTTTTGTTCCTGCAAACTGACATCACAAACTGTAGAGGAAAAAACATTGACGAATAAACTTTCTCTAGTTCCATTTCTTTTTCTTTATTTTCCCTTCCTTCTGTAGTTTATATTACTTCTTTTTCTATTCTTTCTTTTTCTGTTTTCTCCTTTAGCCTACGTTGATCCTTACTGACTTGTCTTGGTGTCATAAATTTCTACTTCATTTGATGTCCCTCATGCCTCAAATAAAGGGAACGTTCATCAAGATGAAGTGTTTTAAAACGAAGCCATGGCCACCCCAAAAGAAGATGACAAGAGTCCATGGGAGCATTATCACATAATACTTCTTTCCCACATTGCCATGTACTGAATTTGATCCATGCTTGATCCAGAAGAAAGGTTGCTGGTAACTGGAGATTCTCCACCAATCTTTGGCTCACAACATTGATTTCGCTTCTGTCATCGAATGCAACTAAACATGGATGGCCTTCGGTTAAACACTTTGTATAATAAACTTCCTTTCCTATTCCAAATCTAGATAGGCAGGCTCTGAATACCAAATGATGTGAATCCACAGGGTTCGATTCGTTTGACTGATCTATCATTGTTGGAATGGTAACAAGCAAGAAATTTGAGAAATTATTTAAAACGAGAAATTGGAAACATAAACGTAGATGGAACGGAAATTGATAGACATCACACTTCCAAAAATGGAAGATAAGCCTATGAGTTGAAACACACAATGGGATAAAGGACCTTTGATTAAACTCATGGATTCTTGAATCATTCAAGAACTTAGGAGAATCACTCTCACTAAGATACATGAGATAAAACTCGTTTATTTTCTGAATAAAACTCAGCTCGCCATCATTGATGAAAATGGTTCAACTTATGTAGGAGCTTTAAGAATCAGAAATACAAAAGACACATAAATTTCAATATCATCCCGGTTAAAGCTATTAATTAATGATCCACTCAAGCTAATAACGATCCGCTACTTTATGGTTGATTGTAACTGAATTTAAGGCTACCAAAAGTCATCCACAAACTTTGAGCAAAGGTCCTCTTGATCTTCCAAAGGTTGGTTCTTAAGTTGGCATATGGACCCTTGTTTCAACTTGAAGATAAAGCAAAACTAAAACTCGTTAATTGGTTATGCACAAACACAATTTGGTCAGCCAATTTTACAAAGCATTGGGCCCTTATTTAAATAAAAGAAACTGCATCAATACGGCGCATTAGTTATCCTCCATTTGACCCATATGTAATTCACATCATACCTTCCTTCTTCGAGAGGATTTGTACCGAATCTTAAGACACTAGTTTTAATATAACATTATTATGATCTTGTGAAGGACTTTTATTTTTTCACAAGTTGAAACTAATTCTCTTCCTCCAGGATCAAATTCAACTTGATATATGTTACTTTCCAATGGTTGCAATCCGTCGCTAACATTTCTTGGCAACAGTACCCCGCCTTGATATGTAACAATAAATAATTCCATGCATTGTGTTTGACGAATTTGCTTCTTATCGACGAACCAAATGCATAATAAAGCACTATGAACAAGCTTCCTTTTTAAACATGGAAGTTGGTGTGTTTCATTCACATACTTATCCTTTTGTTCCTGTAAAATGACATCATAAACTGTAGAAGAAAAACATTGACGAATAAAATTTCTCTACTTCCATTTCTTTTTCTTTATTTTCCCTTCGTTCTGCAGTTTATATTAGTTCTTTATTTTCTAGTATTTCTACTTCTTTTGATGTCCCTCATGCCTCAAATAACGGGAACGTTCATCAAGATGGAGTGTTTTAAAACGAAGCCATGCCCTTCCCAAAAGAAGATGACAAGAGTCCATGGGAGCATTATCACATAATACTTCTTTCCCACATTGCCATGTACTGAATTTGATCCATGCTTGATCCAGAAGAAAGGTTGCTGGTAACTGGAGTTTCTCCACCAATCTTTGGCTCACAACATTGATTTCGCTTCTGTCATCGAATGCAACTAAACATGGATGGCCTTCGGTTAAACACTTTGATTATAAACTTCCTTTCCTATTCCAAATCTAGATAGGCAAGCTCTGAATACCAAATGATGTGGATCCACAGGGTTCGATTCGTTTGACTAATCTATCAAGGTGGGAATGCTAATAAGTAAGAAATTTGAGAAATTATTTAAAACGAGAAAATGGAAACATAAAAGAAGATGGAACGAAATTTGATAGACATCACACTTCCAAGAATGGAAGATAAGCCTAAGAGTTGAAACACACGAAGGGATAAAGGACCTTTGATTAAACTCATGGATTCTTGAATCAATCAATAACTTAGGAGAATCATTCCCACTATGATAGATGAGATAAAACTCGTTTATTTTCTGTATAAAACTCAAGTTGCCTTCATTGATGAAAATGGTTCAAGTTATATAGGAGCTTTAACCATCAGAATTACAAAAGACACATAAATTTCAATTACAACCCCTTTTAAAGCTATTAATTAATGATCCGCTCAAGCTAATAGCGATACGCCCCTTAATGGTTGATAGTAACTGAATTTAAAGCTACCAAAAGTCATCCACAAACTTTGAGCAAAGGTCCTCTTGATCTTCCGAAGGTTGGTTCTTAAGTTGGCATATGGACCCTTGTTTCAACTTGAAGATAAAGCAAAACTAAAACTCGTTAATTGGTTATGCACAAACACAATTTGGTCAGCCAATTTTACAAAGCATTGGGCCCTTATTTAAATAAAAGAAACTGCATCAATACGGCGCATTAGTTATCCTCCATTTGACCCATATGTAATTCACATCATACCTTCCTTCTTCGAGAGGATTTGTACCGAATCTTAAGACACTAGTTTTAATATAACATTATTATGATCTTGTGAAGGACTTTTATTTTTTCACAAGTTGAAACTAATTCTCTTCCTCCAGGATCAAATTCAACTTGATATATGTTACTTTCCAATGGTTGCAATCCGTCGCTAACATTTCTTGGCAACAGTACCCCGCCTTGATATGTAACAATAAATAATTCCATGCATTGTGTTTGACAAATATGCTTCTTATCGACGGACCAAATGCATAATAAAGTACTATGAACAAGCTTCCTTTTTAAACATGGAAGTTGGTGTGTTTCATTCGCATGCTCATCCTTTTGTTCCTGTAAAATGACAAAATCACAAATTGTAGAAGAAAAAACATTGACGAATAAACTTTCTCTAGTTCCATTTCTTTTTCTTTATTTTCCCTTCCCTCTACAGTTTATATTACTTCTTTTTCTATTCTTTCTTTTCCTGATTTCTCCTTCAGCCTACGTTGATCCTTACTGACTTGGCTTGGTATCATAAATTTCTACTTCTTTTGATGTCTCTCATGCCTCAAATAAAGGGAACGTTCATCAAGATGGAGTGTTTTAAAGCGAAGCCATGCCCATCCCAAAAGAAGATGACAGGAGTCCATGTGAGCAATATCACATAATACTTCTTTCACACATTGCCATGTACTGAATTTGATCCATGTTGATCCAGATGAAAGGTTGCTGGTAACTGGAGTTTCTCCACCAATCATTGGCTCACAACATTGTTTTCGCTTTAGTAATCGAATGCAACTAAACATGGATGCCCTTCGCTTAAATACTTTGTATAATAAACTTCCTTTCCTGTTCCAAATCTAGATAGCCAGACTTTGAATACCAAATGATGTGGATCCACAGGGTTCGATTCGTTTGACTGATCTATCATTGTTGGAAAGCTAACAAGCAAGAAATTTGAGAAATTATTTAAAACGAGAAAATGGAAATATAAAAGAAGATGGAACAGAAATTGATAGACATCACACTTCCAAAAATGGAAGATAAGCCTAAGAGTTGAAACACACAAAGGGCTAAAGGACCTTTGACTAAACTCATGGATTCTTGAATCACTCAAGAACTTAGGAAAATCACTCTCACTAAGATAGATGAGATAAAACTCGTTTATTTTCTGAATAAAACTCAGCTTGCCTTCATTGATGAAAATAGTTCAACTTATATAGGAGCTTTAACCATCAGAATTACAAAAGACACATAAATTTCAATATCATCCCGCTTAAAGCTATTAATTAATGATCCACTCAAGCTAATAACGATCCGCAACTTAATGGTTGATTGTAACTGAATTTAAGGCTACCAAAAGTCATCCCCAAACTTTGAGCAAAGGTTCTCTTGATCTTCGACAGGTTGGTTTTTAAGTTGGCATATATGGACACTTATTTCAACTTGAAAATAAAGCAAAACTAAAGCCCATTAATTGGTTAAGCCAAAACACAATTTGGTCAGCCAATTTTACAAAGGATTGGGCCCTTATTTAAGTAAAAGAAACTGCATCAACATGACGCATTAGTCATCCTCCATTTGACCCATATGCAATTCAGATCATACCCTCCTTCGTCGAGAAGATTTGTCCCGAATCTTAAGACACTAGTTTTAATGTAAGTTTATTATGATCTTGTGAAGGACTTTTATTTTTTCACAAGTTGAAACTAATTCTCTTCCTCCAGGATCAAATTCAACTTGACATTTGTTACTTTCCAATGGTTGCAATCCGTTGATAACATTTCTTGGCAACAGTACCCCACCTTATATGTAACAATAAATAATTCCATGCATTGTGTTTGACGAATCTACTTCTTATCGACGGACCAAATGCATAATAAAGCACTAGGAACAAGCTTCCTTTTTAAACATCGAAGTTGGTGTGTTTCATTCACATGCTTATCCTTTTGTTCTTGTAAAATGACATCACAAATTGTAGAAGAAAAAACATTCTCTAGTTCCATTTCTTTTTCTTTATTTTCCCTTCCTTCTGCAGTTTATATTACTTCTTTTTCTATTCTTTCTTTTTTTGTTTTCTCCTTCAGCCTACGTTGATCCTAACTGACTTGTCTTAGTGTCATAAATTTCTACTTCTTTTGATGTCCCTCATGCCTCAAATAAAGGGAACGTTAATCAAGATTAGTGTTTTAAAACGAAGCAATGCCCATCCCAAAAGAAGACGACAAGAGTCCATGGGAGCAATATCACATAATACTTCTTTCACACATTGCCATGTACTGAATTTGATCCATGCTTGATCCAGATGAAAGGTTACTGGTAACTGGAGTTTCTCTACCAATCTTTGGCTCACAACATTGTTTTCGCTTCCGTAATCGAATGTAACTAAACATGGATGGCCTTCGGTTAAACACTTTGTATAATAAACTTCCTTTCCTATTCCAAATCTAGATAGCCAGGCTCTGAATACCAAATGATGTGGATCCACAGGGTTCGATTCGTTTGACTAATCTATTATTGTTGGAATAACAAGCAAGAAATTTGAGAAATTATTTAAAACGAGAAAATGGAAACATAAAAGAAGATGGAACAGAATTTGATACACATCACACTTCCAAGAATGGAAGATAAGCCTAAGAGTTTAAACACACAAAGGGATAAAGGAACTTTGATAAAACTCGCGGATTCTTGAATCACTCAAGAACTTAGGTTATTCACTCTCACTAAGATAGATGAGATAAAACTCGTTTATTTTCTGAATAAAACTCAGCATGCCTTCATTGATGAAAATGGTTCAACTTATACAGGAGCCTTAAGCATCAGAATTACAAAAGACACGTAAATTTCAATAACAACCCACTTAAAGCTATTAATTGATGATCCACTCAAGCTAGTAATGATCCGCTAATTAATGGTTGATTGCAACTGAATCTTAAGGCTACCAAAAGTCATCCACAAACTTTCAGCAATGGTCCTCATGATATTCCAAAGGTTGGTTCTTAAGTTGGCATATATGGACCCTTATTTCAACTTGAAATAACGCAAAACTAAAGCCCATTAATTCGTTAAGCGAAAACACAATTTGGTCAGCCCATTTTACAAAGCATTTGGCCATTATTTAAATAAAAGAAACTGCATCAACACGGCGCATTAGTCATCCTCCATTTGACCCATATGCAATTCACATCATACCCTCCTTCTTCGAGAAGATTTGTCCCAAATCTTAAGACACTAGTTTTGATGTAAGTTTATTATGATCTCTTGAAGGACTTTAATTTTTTTCACAAGTTGAAACTAATTCTTTTCCTCCAGGATCAAATTCAACTTGATATTTGTTACTTTCCAATGATTGCAATCCGTCGATAACATTTCTTGGCAACCGTACCCCACCTTGATATGTAATAATAAATAATTCCATGCATTGTGTTTGACGAATCTGCTTCTTATCGACGGACCAAATGCATAATAAAGCACTATGAACAAACTTCCTTTTCAAACATGGAAGTTGGTGTGTTTCCTACACATGCTTATCCTTTTGTTCCTGTAAAATGACATCACAAACTGTAGAAGAAAAAACATTGACGAATAAACTTTCTCTAGTTCCATTTCTTTTTCTTTATTTTCCCTTCCTTCTACAGTTTATATTACTCCTTTTCCTATTCTTTCTTTTTTTGTTTTCTCCTTCAGCCTACGTTGATCCTTACTGACTTGTCTTGGTGTCATAAATTTCTACTTCTTTTGATGTCCCTCATGCCTCAAATCAAGGGAACGTTCATCAAGATGGAGTGTTCTAAAACGAATCCATGCCCATCCCAAAAGAAGATGACAAGAGTCCATGGGAGCAATATCACATAATACTTCTTTCACACATTGCCATGTACTGAATTTGATCCACGCTTGATTCAGATTTAAGGTTGTTGGTAACTGGAGTTTCTCCAACAATCTTTGGCTCACAACATTGTTTTCGCTTTCGTAATCGAATGCAACTAAACATGGGTGGCCTTCGGTTAAACACCTTGTATAATAAACTTCTATTCCTATACCAAATCTACATAGCCAGGCTCTGAATACCAAATGATGTGAATCCAAAGTGTGCGATTCGTTTTACTGATCTTTCATGTTTGGAATGCTAATAAGCAAGAAATTTGAGAAATTATTTAAAACGAGAAAATGGAAACATAAAAGAAGATGGAACAGAATTTGATACACATCACACTTCCAAGAATGGAAGATAAGCCTAAGAGTTTAAACACACAAAGGGATAAAGGAACTTTGATAAAACTCGCGGATTCTTGAATCACTCAAGAACTTAGGTTATTCACTCTCACTAAGATAGATGAGATAAAACTCGTTTATTTTCTGAATAAAACTCGGCTTGCCTTCATTGATGAAAATGGTTCAAGTTATATAGGAGCTTTAAGCATCAGAATTACAAAAGACACATAAATTTCAATTACAACCCACTTAAAGCTATTAATTAATGATCCACTCAAGCTAGTAATGATCCGCTACTTAATGGTTGATTGTAATTGAATTTAAGGCTATCAAACGTCATTCACAAACTTTTAGCATAGGTCCTCTTGATCTTCCAAAGGTTGGTTCTTAAGTTGGCATATGGACCCTTATTTCAACTTGAAGATAAAGCAAAACTAAAGCTCGTTAATTGGTTAAGCACAAACACAATGTGGTCAGCCAATTTTACAAAGCATTGGGCCCTTATTTAAATAAAAGAAACTGCATCAACACGGCGCATTAGTCATCCTCCATTTGACCCATATGCAATTCACATCATACCCTCCTTCTTCGAGAAGATTTGTCCCAAATCTTAAGAAACTAGTTTTGATGTAAGTTTATTATGATCTCTTGAAGGACTTTTATTTTTTCACAAGTTGAAACTAATTCTCTTCCTCCAGGATCAAATTCAACTTGATATTTGTTACTTTCCAATGGTTGTAATCCGTCGATAACATTTCTTGGCAACTGTACCCCACCTTGATATGTAACAATAAATAATTCCATGCATTGTGTTTGACGAATCTGCTTCTTATCGACAGACCAAATGCATAATAAAGCACTATAAACAAGCTTCCTTTTCAAATATGGAAGTTGGTGTGTTTCCTTCACATGATGATCCTTTTGTTCTTGTAAAATGACATCACAAACTGTAGAAGAAAAAACATTGACGAATAAACTTTCTCTAGTTCCATTTCTTTTTCTTTATTTTCCCCTCCTTCTGCAGTTTATATTACTTCTTTTTCTATTCTTTCTTTTTTTGTTTTCTCCTTCAGCCTACGTTGATCCTAACAGACTTGTCTTGGTGTCACAAATCTCTACTTCTTTTGATGTCCCTCATGCCTCAAATAAAGGGAACGTTCATCAAGATCGAATGTTTTAAAACGAAGCCATGCCCATCCCAAAAGAAGATGACAAGAGTCCATGTGAGCAATATCACATAATACTTCTTTCACACATTGCCATGTACTGAATTTGATCCATGCTTGATCCAGATGAAAGGTTGTTGATAATTGGAGTTTCTCCACCAATCTTTGGCTCACAACATTGTTTTCGCTTCCGTAATCGAATGCAGCTAAACATGGATGGCCTTCGGTTAAACACTTTGTATAATAAACTTCCTTTCCTATTCCAAATCTAGATAGGCAGGCTCTGAATACCAAATGATGTGGATCCACAGGGTTCGATTCGTTTGACTCATCTATCATTGTTGGAATAACAAGCAAGAAATTTGAGAAATTATTTAAAACGAGAAAATGGAAACATAAAAGAAGATGGAACGAAATTTGATAGACATCACACTTCCAAGAATGGAAGATAAGCCTAAGAGTTGAAACACACAAAGGGATAAAGGACCTTTGATTAAACTCATGGATTCTTGAATCAATCAAGAACTTAGGAGAATCATTCCCACTAAGATAGATGAGATTAAACTCGTTTATTTTCTGTATAAAACTCAACTTGCCTTCATTGATGAAAATGGTTCAAGTTATATAGGAGCTTTAACCATCAGAATTACAAAAGACACATAAATTTCAATTACAACCCCTTTAAAGCTATTAATTAATGATCCACTCAAGCTAATGGTGATCCGCTCCTTAATGGTTGATGGTAACTAAATTTAAAGCTACCAAAAGTCATCCACAAACTTTGAGCAAAGGTCCAAATGATATCCCAAAGGTTGCTTCTTTAGTTGGCATATATGGACCCTTATTTCAACTTGAAAATAACGCAAAACTAAAGCCCATTAATTGGTTAAGCCAAAACACAATTTGGTCAGCCGATTTTACAAATCATTGAGCCATTATTTAAATAAAAGAAACTGCATCAACACGGCGCATTAGTCATCCTCCATTTGACCTATATGCAATTCACATCATACCCTCCTTCTTCGAGAAGATTTGTCCCGAATCTTAAGACACTAGTTTTGATGTAAGTTTATTATGATCTCTTGAAGGACTTTAATTTTTTTCACAAGTTGAAACTAATTCTCTTCCTCCAGGATCAAATTCAACTTGATATTTGTTACTTTCCAATGGTTGTAATCCGTCGATAACATTTCTTGGCAACTGTACCCCACCTTGATATATAACAATAAATAATTCCATGCATTGTGTTTGACGAATCTGCTTCTTATCGACGGACCAAATGCATAATAAAGCACTATGAACAAGCTTCCTTTTCAAACATGGAAGTTGGTGTGTTTCCTACACATGCTTATCCTTTTGTTCCTGTAAAATGACATCACAAACTGTAGAAGAAAAAACATTGACGAATAAACTTTCTCTAGTTCCATTTCTTTTTCTTTATTTTCCCTTCCTTCAGCAGTTTATATTACTTCTTTTTCTATTCTTTCTTTTTCTGTTTTCTCCTTCAGCCTACGTTGATTCTTGCTGACTTGTCTTGGTGTGCTAAATTTCTACTTCTTTTGATGTCCCTCATGCCTCAAATAAAGGGAACGTTCATCAAGATGGAGTGTTTTAAAACGAAGCATGCCCATCCCGAAAGAAGATGACCAGAGTTCATGGGAGCAATATCACATAATACTTCTTTCACACATTGCCATGTACTGAATTTGATCCATGCTTGATTCAGATGAAAGGTTGTTGGTAACTGGAGTTTCTCCACCAATCTTTGGCTCACAACATTGTTTTCGCTTTCGTAATCGAATGCAACTAAACATGGGCGGTCTTCGGTTAAACACCTTCTATAATAAACTTCCATTCCTATACCAAATCTACATAGCTAGGCTCTGAATACCAAATGATGTGAATCCAAAGTGTTCGATTCGTTTTACTAAGCTTTGAAGGTTGAAATGCTAATAAGCAAGAAATTTGAGAAATTATTTAAAACGAGAAAATGGAAACTTATAAGAAGATGGAGCGGAAATTGATAGACATCACACTTCCAAGAATGGAAAATAAGCCTAAGAGTTTAAACACACAAAAGGACAAAGGAACTTTGATAAAACTCGAGGATTCTTGAATCACTCAAGAGAATCACTCTCACTAAGATAGATGAGATAAAACTGGTTTATTTTCTGAATAAAACTCAGCCTGCCTTCATTGATGAAAATTGTTCAACTTATATAGGAGCTATAAGCATCAGAATTACAAAAGACACATAAATTTCAATTACAACCCACTTAAAGCCATTAACTAATGATCCACTCAAGCTAGTAATGATCCGCTACTTAATGGTTGATTGTATCTGAATTTAAGGCTACCAAAAGTCATCCTCAAACTTTCAGCATAGGTCCTCTTGAGCTTCCAAAGGTTGGTTCTTAAGTTGGCATATATGGACCCTTATTTCATCTTGAAAATAAAGCAAAACTAAAGTCCATTAATTGGTTAGGCCAAAACACAATTTGGTCAGCCAATTTTACAAAGCATTGGGCCCTTATTTTAAATAAAGGAAACTGCATCAACACGACGCATTAGTCATCCTCCATTTGACCCATATGCAATTCACATCATACCCTCCTTCTTCGAAAAGATTTGTCCAGAATCTTAAGACACTAGTTTTGATGTAAGTTTATTATGATCTTGTGAATGACTTTTATTTTTGACAAGTTGAAACTAATTCTCTTCCTCCAGGATCAAATTCAACTTGATATTTGTTACTTTCCAATGGTCGTAATCCATCGATAACATTGCTTGGCAACAGTACCCCACCTTGATATGTAACAATAAATAATTCCATTCGTTGTGTTTGACGAATCTGCTTCTTATCGACGGACCAAATGCATAATAAAGCACTATGAACAAGCTTCCTTTTCAAAAATGGAAGTTGGTGTGTTTCCTTCACATGCTTACCATTTTGTTCCTTTAAAATGACAACACAAACTGTAGAAGAAAAAACATTGACGAATAAACTTTCTCTAGTTCGATTTCTTTTTCTTTATTTTCCCTTCCTTCTACAGTTTATATTACTTCTTTTTCTATTACTTCTTTTTCTGTTTTCTCCGTCAGCCTACGTTGATTCTTGCTGACTTGTCTTGGTGTTCTAAATTTCTACTTCTTTTGCTGTCCCTCATGCCTCAAATAAAGGGAACGTTCATCAAGATCGAGTGTTTTAAATCGAAGTCATGCCCATCCCAACAGAAGATGACCAGAGTTCATGGGAGCAATATCACATAATACTTCTTTCACACATTGCCATGTACTAAATTTGATCCATGCTTGATTCAGATGAAAGGTTGTTGGTAACTGGAGTTTCTTCACCAATCTTTGGCTCACAACATTGTTTTCGCTTTCGTAATCGAATGCAACTAAACATGGGCGGCCTTCGGTTAAACACCTTGTATAATAAACTTACATTCCTATACCAAATCTACATAGCCAGGCTCTGAATACCAAATGATGTGAATCCAAAGTGTTCGATTCGTTTTACTGAGCTTTCAAGCTTGGAATGCTAATAAGCAAGAAATTTGAGAAATTATTTAAAACGAGAAAATGGAAACTTATAAGAAGATGGAGTGGAAATTGATAGACATCACACTTCCAAGAATGGAAGATAAGCCTAAGAGTTTAAACACACAAAGGGATAAAGGAACTTTGATAAAACTCGAGGATTCTTGAATCACTCAAGAACTTAGGAGAATCACTCTCACTAAGATAGATGAGATAAAACTCGTTTATTTTCTGAATAAAACTCAGCTTACCTTCATTGATGAAAATGGTTCAACTTATATAGAGGCTATAAGCATCAGGATTACAAAAGACACATAAATTTCAATTACAACCCACTTAAAGCCATTAACTAATGATCCACTCAAGCTAGTAATGATGCGCTACTTAATGGTTGATTGTAACTGAATTTAAGGCTCCCAAAAGTCATCCACAAACTTTCAGCGTAGGTCCTCTTGATCTTCCAAAGGTTGGTTCTTAAGTTGGCATATATGGACCCTTATTTCAACATGAAAATAAAGCAAAACTAAAGCCTATTAATTGGTTAAGCCAAAACACAATTTGGGCAGCCAATTTTACAAAGCATTGGGCCCTTATTTTAAATAAAGGAAACTGCATCAACACGGCGCATTAGTCGTCCTCCATTTGACCCATATGCAATTCACATCATACCCTCCTTCTTCGAGAAGATTTGTCCCGAATCTTAAGACACTAGTTTTGATGTAAGTTTATTATGATCTTGTGAATGACTTTTATTTTTGACAAGTTGAAACTAATTCTCTTCCTCCAGGATCAAATTCAACTTGATATTTGTTACTTTCCAATGGTCGCAATCCATCGGTAACATTGCTTGGCAACAGTACCCCACCTTGATATGTAACAATAAATAATTCCATTCGTTGTGTTTGACGAATCTGCTTCTTATCGACGGACCAAATGCATAATAAAGCACTATGAACAAGCTTCCTTTTCAAAAATGGAAGTTGGTGTGTTTCCTTCACATGCTTACCATTTTGTTCCTTTAAAATGACAACACAAACTGTAGAAGAAAAAACATTGACGAATAAACTTTCTCTAGTTCGATTTCTTTTTCTTTATTTTCCCTTCCTTCTACAGTTTATATTACTTCTTTTTCTATTACTTCTTTTTCTGTTTTCTCCATCAGCCTACGTTGATTCTTGCTGACTTGTCTTGGTGTTCTAAATTTCTACTTCTTTTGATGTCCCTCATGCCTCAAATAAAGGGAACGTTCATCAAGATCGAGTGTTTTAAATCGAAGTCATGCCCATCCCAACAGAAGATGACCAGAGTTCATGGGAGCAATATCATATAATACTTCTTTCACACATTGCCATGTACTAAATTTGATCCATGCTTGATTCAGATGAAAGGTTGTTGGTAACTGGAGTTTCTTCACCAATCTTTGGCTCACAACATTGTTTTCGCTTTCGTAATCGAATGCAACTAAACATGGGCGGCCTTCGGTTAAACACCTTGTATAATAAACTTACATTCCTATACCAAATCTACATAGCCAGGCTCTGAATACCAAATGATGTGAATCCAAAGTGTTCGATTCGTTTTACTGAGCTTTCAAGCTTGGAATGCTAATAAGCAAGAAATTTGAGAAATTATTTAAAACGAGAAAATGGAAACTTATAAGAAGATGGAGCGGAAATTGATAGACATCACACTTCCAAGAATGGAAGATAAGCCTAAGAGTTTAAACACACAAAGGGATAAAGGAACTTTGATAAAACTCGAGGATTCTTGAATCACTCAAGAACTTAGGAGAATCACTCTCACTAAGATAGATGAGATAAAACTCGTTTATTTTCTGAATAAAACTCAGCTTACCTTCATTGATGAAAATGGTTCAACTTATATAGAGGCTATAAGCATCAGGATTACAAAAGACACATAAATTTCAATTACAACCCACTTAAAGCCATTAACTAATGATCCACTCAAGCTAGTAATGATCCGCTAGTTAATGGTTGATTGTAACTGAATTTAAGGCTACCAAAAGTCATCCACAAACTTTCAACATAGGTCCTCTTGATCTTCCAAAGGTTGGTTCTTAAGTTGGCATATATGGACCCTTATTTCAACATGAAAATAAAGCAAAACTAAAGCCTATTAATTGGTTAAGCCAAAACACAATTTGGGCAGCCAATTTTACAAAGCATTGGGCCCTTATTTTAAATAAAGGAAACTGCATCAACACGGCGCATTAGTCGTCCTCCATTTGACCCATAGGCAATTCACATCATACCCTCCTTCTTCGAGAAGATTTGTCCCGAATCTTAAGACACTAGTTTTGATGTAAGTTTATTATGATCTTGTGAAGGACTTTTATTTTTTCACAAGTTGAAACTAATTCTCTTCCTCCAGGATCAAATTCCACTTGATATTTGTTCCTTTCCAATGGTTGCAATCCATCGATAACATTGCTTGGCAACAGTACCCCACCTTGATATGTAACATTAAATAATTCCATGCATTGTGTTTGATGAATCTCCTTCTTATCGACGGACCAAATGCATGATATAGCACTACGAACAAGCTTCCTTTTCAAAAATGGAAGTTGGTGTGTTTCCTTCACATGCTTATCATTTTGTTCCTCTAAAATAACATCACAAGCTGTAGAAGAAAAAACGAATAAATTTTCTCTAGTTCCATTTCTTTTTCTTTATTTTCCCTTCCTTCTGCAGTTTATATTACTTCTTTTTCTGTTTTCTCCTTCAACCTACGTTGATTCTTGCTGACTTGTCTTGGTGTGCTAAATTTCTACTTCTTTTGATGTCCGTCATGTCTCATATAAAGGGAACGTTCATCAAGATCGAGTGTTTTAAAACGAAGTCATGCCCATCCCAACAGAAGATGACCAGAGTTCATGGGAGCAATATCACATAATACTTCTTTCACACATTGCCATGTACTGAATTTGATCCATGCTTGATTCAGATGAAAGGTTGTTGGTAACTGGAGTTTCTCCACCAATCTTTGGCTCACAACATTGTTTTCGCTTTCGTAATCGAATGCAACTAAACATGGGCGGCCTTCGGTTAAACACCTTGTATAATAAACTTCCATTCCTATACCAAATCTACATAGCCAGGCTCTGAATACCAAATGATGTGAATCCAAAGTGTTCGATTCGTTTTACCGAGCTTTCATGCTTGGAATGCTAATAAGCAAGAAATTTGAGAAATTATTTAAAACGAGAAAATGGAAACTTATAAGAAGATGGAGCGGAAATTGATAGATATCACACTTCCAAGAATGGAAGATAAGCCTAAGAGTTTAACCACACAAAGGATAAAGGAACTTTGATAAAACTCGAGGATTCTTGAATCACTCAAGAACTTAGGAGAATCACTCTCCCTAAGATAGATGAGATAAAACTCGTTTATTTTCTGAATAAAACTCAGCTTGCCTTCATTGATGAAAATGGTTCAACTTATATAGGAGTTATAAACATCAGAATTACAAAAGACACATAAATTTCAATTACAACCCACTTAAAGCTATTAACTATTGATCCACTCAAGCTAGTAATGATCCGCTACTTAATGGTTGATTGTAACTGAATTTAAGGCTACCAAAAGTCATCCACAAACTTTCAACATAGGTCCTCTTGATCTTCCAAAGGTTGGTTCTTAAGTTGGCATATATGGACCCTTATTTCAACTTGAAAATAAAGCAAAACTGAAGCCATAAATTGGTTAAGCCAAAACACAATTTGGTCAGCCAATTTTACAAAGCATTGGGCCCTTATTATAAATAAAGGAAACTCTATCAACACGGCGTATTAGTCATCCTCCATTTGACCCATATGCAATTCACATCATACCCTCCTTCTTCGAGAAGATTTGTCCCGAATCTTAAGACACTAGTTTTGATATAAGTTTATTATGATCTTGTGAAGGACTTTTATTTCTTCACAAGTTGAAACTAATTCTCTTCCTCCAGGATCAATTCAACTTGATATTTGTTAGTTTCTAGTGGTTGCAATCCATCGATAACTAAGCTTGGCAACAGTACCCCACCTTCATATGTAACAATAAATAATTCCATGCATTGTGTTTGACGAATCTGCTTCTTGTCGACGGACCAAATTTATAATAAAGCTCTATGAACAAGCTTCCTTTTCAAACACGGAAGTTGGTGTGTTTCCTTCACATGCTTATCATTTTGTTCCTCTAAAATGACATCACAAACTGTAGAAGAAAAAACATTGACGAATAAACTTTCTCTAGTTCCATTTCTTTTTCTTTATTTTCCCTTCCTTCTGCAGTTTATATTACTTCTTTTTCTATTTTCTCCTTCAGCCTACGTTGATTCTTGCTGACTTGTTTTGGTGTCCTAAATTTCTACTTCTTTTGATGACCCTCACGCCTCAAATAAAGGGAACGTTCATCAAGATGGAGTGTTTTAAAACGAAGCCATGCCCATCCCAAAAGAAGATGACCAGAGTTCATGGGAGCAATATCACATAATACTTCTTTCACACATTGCCATGTACTGAATTTGATCCATGCTTGATTCAGATGAAAGGTTGTTGGTAATTGGAGTTTCTCCACCAATCTTTGGCTCATAACATTGTTTTCGCTTTCGTAATCGAATGCAACTAAACATGGGTGGCCTTCGGTTAAACACCTTGTATAATAAACTTCCATTCCTATACCAAATCTACATAGCCAGGCTCTGAATACCAAATGATGTGAATCCAAAGTGTTCGATTCGTTTTACTGATCTTTCAAGGTTGGAATGCTAATAAGCAAGAAATTTGAGAAATTATTTAAAACGAGAAAATGGAAACATATAAGATGATGGAGCGGAAATTGATAGACATCACACTTCCAAGAATGGAAGATAAGCCTAAGAGTTTAAACACACAAAGGGATAAAGGAACTTTGATAAAATTCGGGAATTCTTGAATCACTCAAGAACATAGGAGAATCACTCTCACTAAGATAGATGAGATAAAACTCGTTTATTTTCTGAATAAAACTCAGCTTGCCTTCATTGATGAAAGTGGTTCAACTTATATAGGAGCTTTAAGCATCAGAATTACAAAAGACACATAAATTTGAATTACAACCCACTTAAAGCTATTAATTAATGATCCACTCAAGCTAGTAATGATGCGCTACTTAATGGTTGATTGTAACTGAATTTAAGGCTACCAAAAGTCATCCACAAACATTCAGCATAGGTCCTCTTGATCTTCCAAAGGTAGGTTCTTAAGTTGGCATATGAGGACCCTTATTTCAACTTGAAAATAAAGCAAAACTGAAGCCCATTAATTGGTTAAGCCAAAACACAATTTGGTCAGCCAATTTTACAAAGCATTGGGCCCTTATTATAAATAAAGGAAACTCCATCAACACGGCGTATTAGTCATTCTCCATTTGACCCATATGCAATTCACATCATACCCTCCTTCTTCGAGAAGATTTGTCCCGAATCTTAAGACACTAGTTTTGATGTAAGTTTATTATGATCTTGTGAAGGACTTTTATTTTTTCACAAGTTGAAACTAATTCTCTTCCTCCAGGATCAATTCAACTTGATATTTGTTAGTTTCCAATGGTTGCAATCCATCGATAACCAGGCTTGGCAACAGTACCCCACCTTTGATGGCTTCTTCTTGTCTCCATTGATGTTTGCATGAAGAATGGAGGCTCCATGGATGGTGTTGGATGCAGAAGCATGAAGGAAAGAAGATTAAGGTGTTTGGTTTGGTGTAGGTGAAAAGATTCTTAAGAGAGGTGAGGCCAAATCCTAAGGAAGAAGACTAGAGTAAACTAGAGAAGAGTTTACTCTAAGGTGAGCTCAAAAGAGATTTGTGCACAAATTTGGGCAGCAATTCATTACTCAATTTCAAGCTGAAAAATACATCTCCTAAGCCTTTTATTTTTTAGGCTAAAATGAGACCAAGGGGTCTCCAAAAAGTGGAGGGAAAAAGGAGTCTAGAAAGTTGAATTTTGGAGCCAAAAAGGAGCATGTGGGAGGTGTGACTTGCCACCTAAGCAAGTCACACTTGTCTTGCCATGGGAAGCTAACTCTCATGCTTGGAGAGCAAGTTTGAGAAGCTTCTAGGCTTTTCTAGAGTAGACACACTACTCTTGGCCCATTTGGCCCAATTCCCCTTTTTGGTCCAAAATTACTTCTAAAGCCCAATTTCCTCTAAGGCCCAATACATGGCCCAAAGAAAATCCTATTCTACTGGGCCCAAAATACAAAGCCCAAAATAAAATCCTAATCTAGTATTTACAAGCAAAATGTCCTAGGCTAGGTCTTCACATCTTCCTTGGCCCATGTGAAGTTCATCTTGGGTCTTGCATGCGCATTTAAGGCCCATTCCTCTTGTATTCTCCTAGCCATGGCTCTTGTTGTAGGTCCCTTGGCTCGAGGCTTCTCATCATCCCCTCCCTCTTGAGAAGGATTTGTCCTCAAATTTGTAGTCTCTGCCTCATCATTTGTACCACCTGCAAAAGCTATTAAGTCAGCAACATTAAAGGTGGCATGCACATCATAGCCTTCAGGCAACTCTAGCCTATACGCATTATCATTTACTCTTTTCAGCACTTTAAAGGGACCATCACCTCAAGGACTAAGTTTAGACTTCCTTTGCTTAGGAAATCTATCTTTTCTAAGGAGTAGCCACACCCAATCCCCTTCTTCAAAAATCATTTCCCTCTTCCCCTTATTGTTGTACTTAGCATACCTCTCTGTTTGTTGCTGGATTTGGCTTTTAATCTTTTCATGCATTTTTTTAACAAAATCAGATTTTGCCACCCCTTCTTTATGAATAAAATCAAAAGATGTAGGAAGTGGTAGCAAGTCCATGGGAGTGAGAGGATTAAAGCCATAAACAACTTCAAATGGAGAGATTTTAGTAGTCCTATGAACTACTCTATTGTAGGCAAACTCAATATGGGGAAGGCATTCATCCCAAGATTTGTGGTTCCCTTTCAAAATTGCCCTTAACATAGTAGACAGAGACCTATTAACAACTTCAGTTTGCCCATCAGTTTGTGGGTGACATGAAGTAGAGAAATTAAGCTTAGTTCCTAACCTTGACCAAAGTGTTTTCCAAAAGTGGCTAAGGAACTTGGTGTCTCTATCAGAAACTATGGTGCGGGGTATACCATGAAGCTTGACCACATCTCTAAAGAAAAGCCTAGCAATGTTGCTAGCATCATCCACTTTGTGGCAGGGTATAAAGTGTGTCATTTTGCTAAAACGATCTACCACCACAAAAATGGAATCAAAACCCCTTTGTGTTCTTGGGAGTCCTAAGACAAAATCCATACTTATATCTCTCCAAGGGGCTGAAGCAACAGGCAAGGGGGTGTATAATCCGTGAGGCATTATTTTAGACTTAGATTGTAAGCATGAAATACATCTATTAAATGCCTTTGGACATCCTTCCTCATATGGGGCCAAAAGAATTTCTCTTTTAAAAGACCCAGGATTTTTTCTACCCCAAAATGACCCATTAATCCCCCTTCATGTGTTTCTTGAACAAGGAGTTTTCTTTGTGAACATTGGGGAATACAAATTTTTCCTTCTTTAAACAAATACCCCTCATTCACATAGAAACCTCCTTGAGGTCTTTCCATACATTCAGCATAAGTAGAGGAAAACTCAGAATCTTGATTATACATTTCTGGAATGTGATCAAATCCAAGAATTTGGGCTCCCAATTTTGAAAGCAAGGTGTGCCTTCTAGACAAGGCATCAGCCACCACATTACTTTTGCCTTTCTTGTACTTTATCACATAAGGAAATTGTTCCAAGAATTCCATCCACTTAGCATGTCTTTTATTCAGCTTATGTTGGCCCTTCAAATATTTTAGCGACTCATGGTCACTATGAATGACAAACTCTTTGGACACAAGGTAGTGTTCCCAAGTTTGAAGGGCCCTAACTAAGGCATACAATTCCTTATCATAGGTGGGATAGTTGAGGGAGGCACCATGAAGTTTTTCACTGAAATAAGCAATTGGGTGCCCTCCTTGCAACAACACAGCACCTATTCCTACACCGGATGCATCACACTCTAGCTCAAAGGTTTTTGAAAAGTTTGGTAAAGCTAGAATGGGTGCATTGGTGAGATTTTCCTTGAGTTGTTGAAAAGCAGACTCTTGTTTTTCACCCCAATTAAAAGATACATCTTTCTTGACAAGTTCATTGAGGGGTGAAGCCAAAGTAGAGAAGTTAGGAACAAACCTCCTATAAAAGCTTGCCAAACCATGGAAGCTCCTAACCTCTCCAACATTTTTAGGAGTAGGCCATTCTTGGATGGCCTTTATTTTTGTAGGGTCAACATGGACCCCATTTTTGTTCACAACAAAACCTAAGAAAACTACACTATCTACACAGAAAGTACATTTCTCTTTATTAGCAAACAAATTATTTACCCTAAGGATGGTAAGGACAGACCTCAGATGGTCTATGTGCTCATGCAAGCTCTTGCTATAAATCAAGATATCATCAAAATAGACAACCACAAACTTTCCTATGCACTCTCTAAGGACATGGTTCATTAGCCTCATGAATGTGCTAGGTGCATTAGTAAGCCCAAAGGGCATCACTAACCACTCATATAGTCCAAATTTGGTCTTAAAAGCGGTTTTCCACTCATCACCTTCTTTGATTCTTATTTGGTGATAACCACTCTTTAGATCAATTTTAGAAAACATGAGGGACCCATGCAACTCATCAAGCATGTCATCAAGCCTAGGGATTGGATGCCTATATTTAATGGTGATGTTATTTATGGCTCTACAATCACAGCACATTCTCCATTTCCCATCCTTTTTAGGTACTAACAAAACAGGCACAGCACAAGGGCTAAGGCTCTTTTGAACCCAACCCTTCTCCAACAACTCTTGGACTTGAGACTCTATCTCCTTTGTTTCTTGAGGATTTGTCCTATAGGCTGGTCTATTTGGTAAACTAGCCCCAGGCACTAAATCTATTTGATGTTCAATTCCTCTAAAGGGAGGAAGCCCAATAGGCCCTTCCTTAGGGAATATATCCTCAAACTCTTTCAAAAGATTTTCAATTTTAGGAGATAGATTCTTACGTTCAAGAGTTGTGGCAGTACATGTGAGTGTTCCTTTACACAACAAGAGGCATGAAGGTTGTTCATCATTGAGAACTTGGTTCAAAGATTTTATAGTCAAAATGTTCTCATGTTGAATGACCTTGGGAGAAGGAACACCAATCTCTCCCACCTCAGATTCATCTTTAGTTACTTTTTTTGGGAGAGAGGGAGGACTTTTTTTTTATCCTCTTTTCTCTCCTTTTCCAACTTCTTTCTCATTTGGATTTGATCCTCTACCACTTGGGATGGTGATAAAGGATGCAAGACAAATTTTCTATCCTTGTGAGTGAAGGTGATTTCATTGGTAAGACCATTATGCATGGTTTTCTTGTCAAATTGCCAAGGTCTTCCCAATAAAACATGGCAAGCTTCCATAGGTACTACATCACATAGCACACTATCTTCATATTTCCCTATGGATAACTTGACCTTCACTTGATGTTGGACTGTCAAATCCCAACTTTCATTAAGCCAATGCAATTTGTAAGGTTTTGGATGGGGAATGATAGTCAAAGCCAACTTATCAACCAACCTTGTACTACAACAATTGCAACATGAACCACTATCAACAATGAGAGAACAAGTGTTTTCTAAAATTTTACATCTTGTATGAAAGATGTTCTCTCTTTGTGTTGGCTCTTTTGGAATGGGTTGGTTGCTAAGAAGTCTTCTAATCATTAGAAGGTCTCCTTCACAAGGATAGGCAATTTCCTTAGCCTCATCATTAGACTCCTCACTATAAGTCTCACTCTCACTTTCTTGCTCATCTTGGCTACTATAGTGGTCAACACCCCTTAAGATCATGGTCTTTTTGGTGGGGCATTGAGATGCAACATGACCTCTACCAAGACACTTCAAACATTTGATTTCACTAGTGCGAGTGTGTGAAGATGTGCCTTCCCTTGGTTTGTCCTTTTCCTTGAAACTTTTGGAGGGTTCCTCTTTGACTTGTTTACCCTCCCTCTTGAATTCTTTCTTGGTATAAGAGTTAGAGTAGTCATTTCGAAAATTTTTCCTTAGAATTTGTTGCTCTACCTTTATGCAAAGTTGAACCAAGTCATTTAAGTCTTGGTAGGGCAACAATTCTACTCTATCTCTTATCTCAAGACTTAAACCACTAAGGAACCTTGCAATGGTGGTATCCTCGGACTCCCTAATCCCAGCCCTCATCATATATAACTCCATCTTTTGTCTATATTCTTCCACTTTCATTTTATTTTGATGGAGTCTTTGGAGCTTATCCATTAGCTCTCTATGATAATAGGAGGGAATATGTCTTCTCCTAAGAGCTCCTTTGAGGTCATTCCAATATTTGACCTCAGGACTTTGATTGATTCTCCTATCTCTTTCAAGGGCAGTCCACCAATACATAGCATTGCCCTGGAAGCTAAGGGTAGCTAAGGGTACTTTCCTCTCCTCACTTATTTGATGGCAAGCAAAGAGTTGCTCAACCTTCATTTCCCAATCAAGATAAGCTTCAACATCATCTTTCCCATAAAAGTGAGGGAGGTCTATTCTAATGGCTCTTGGTTCCCTAGGCTCTCTTCTTTCTCTTCTTAGAGGAGGAGGAGGTTGATAGAAGTTGTCAACTAGTCTACTATCTTCTTCATAGTGTGTGACTAGTGTTGGAGTGTGGGAGTACAAATGTTGACTCCTATTACTCATCCTCTCATGCAACCTTTCCATATTTCTTGTTCCCCTCCTCTCTTCATCTAAAAGTTGATGAAATCTATCTCTTTCTCGTTTTTCCCTTTCCCTTGCAATTATTTCATCTTCCTTCCAACGTAGTAGTGCTCTCAAATCAAAGGCAATTTGTTTCAAACTTATTTCTTCTTCATTTGAAGCACTCATACATTGAGAAGGAGGTTGAGACATTTTTTTTTTAAGATTTTGGTCTTTAAAAGAAAATTTCAAAGAAGAAGTAGATAGCAAAAACTTTTAGTTCTCCTCCAGAAAAGAGAGGTGAATCACTTGGATTGCTTACATACCAAGTCTTTCCTAGCCAAGGGAACTTGAAACTTTGGTACAAAACTTCTTAAATGAAATTAATTCAAAGACTAAGTTGACACACACTAAACTATCAAACAAGAAAATTAAAAACAAGAAAGATTATAAGCTATATGCGGCCTAAGTTTTGGTAGAAGTAGAAGGCACTTGGAACCTTCAAACTTCACCACTAAAAGCGCTTCACTAATGTATAGAAGAGGTTCTAGTTAGGAGATGGGATTGAGTACCTAAGACTCCCCCAAGACACCTAACTAGGCCATGAACACAAGAAGGAAAGCATTACAATTTTACAACTCAATTTGAATATAATCAAAGTGCGCAAAATGTAAAAGGTCTTCTTGGCTTGGTCCTCACAAGTGTTTCACTCTTGCACTTCCTCTTGATCTCACCAAAGAGGATTCTCTTTCGGGACTAGGTACTCCACCTCCTAGGATGCTACCTTAGGAAAATTAGATCACCTCCAAAAAGAAGTATGCACCAAATATAGAAACCAAACCAAAAGAGGTCAAGAAATAAAGCAAGAAAAGCACAAAATTATAATTGCTAAACCAAAAGTGAATAATGCCATGACAAACTCAAAGGATTACCAAAGAAATGACAAACTAGAAATAAGGTAAAGAAAAAAGATAAGCACTCAAATGAATTACCTAATGAATGGCACTAGAATGGATGAAAAACAACCAAAATAAGCTAGAAAATTGCACTGAAATTTGATTTTTCACTCACTGCCAGTCCAAAAACGTGAATTTAGGCCTCTGCTTTAGATATTTTTCATTTTTTCATTTCTCAACATTTTTCAATGATTCTTTTTTTCACTTTTTCGTCTATGTCTTAGCTAAAAGAGGCAAAAATTAGATTTGGATTTGCACCGGCCAATTTTTTATGATAAATCAAATACAAACAATGTGCAGTCAGACAGAAACTGGAACAGCAGTAAAATGCAACAAAATAATGCTCTCAAACTCAAGTGATGGTAGTGATTCTAGTGTACTTCTTTTGCCACTTTCTTTTGATCTTTTCTTTTGATTCTTTTTGGCACTTGCTTGTATTCTTTTTGTGCTCTTTTTCTTTCTTTTTATTGCTGTTACAGCAGCTAGTTTCCACCACAAAATAGAATCACCACCACACTATGCTTGATCATTTGCATTTTAATGGAAACAAAAAGCACAAAAGAGAAGGAAACTTAAAGGAATCAAAAGAAGATCATGAAACACAATGAAACACAATGGAAATTGACTCTAAGACATTGCTAAGATCTAAATAGCAATCTGAACTCAAAAACAAAAATGAAAAAGCACCAAAGCACAATTAATTGAAAGAAAATTTAGTGTGGTTTATGGTGATTTTAAGCAAGCACAAGGAAAATTCCCACTGGACATTAAGATAACTAAGGTTATCTAGATGTGAAGGTTCATTTCCAAGGCTCAAAGAGAGAAGAGAGTGTTAATTTTTAAGGATTAAAAACTGCACTCAAATCTGAAAAAAAAATTCAGCAACACATCACCAACAAATTCAAAGAAAATTAAAAGCTAAACAAGGAATTAATGACATATATGGACTAAACATGACTCTAGACAAAACATATGGATCTTAAAATCAAAATAAACTCAAGAATCAAGAGAATGAACTGAACAAAAAAAACAAATACTCAATTAAAATGAAAAGTAAATGGTAGAAACCAAATAGAACACCTAAAGCACACAAGCATGGTTCAAGATGAAGCAAATGAAGATGAACCAAAGTAAAAAGACATTAATACTCAAAATAAAATGAACAAAAACAGCAAGACAAGTAGAAGAAGTGATGAACAACACGGAATTGAAAAAAAAATGGAGAAGAAGCACTTAACTCACTAAAACCAAGGCTCATGATACCACATGATGGCTTCTTCTTGTCTCCATTGATGCTTGCATGAAGAATGGAGGCTCCATGGATGGTGTTGGATGCGGAAGCATGAAGGAAAGAAGCTTAAGGTGTTTGGTTTGGTGTAGGTGAAAAGATTCTTGAGAGAGGTGAGGCCAACTCCTAAGGGAGAAGACTAGAGTAAACTAGAGAAGAGTTTACTCTAAGGTGAGCTCAAAAGAGATTTGTGCACAAATTTGGGCAGCAATTCATTACTCAATTTCAAGCTGAAAAATACATCTCCTAAGCCTTTTATTTTTTAGGCTAAAATGAGACCAAGGGGTCTCCAAAAAGTGGAGGGAAAAAGGAGTCTAGAAAGTTGAATTTTGGAGCCAAAAAGGAGCATGTGGGAGGTGTGACTTGCCACCTAAGCAAGTCACACTTGTCTTGCCATGGGAAGCTAACTCTCATCAGTGGAGAGCAAGTTTGAGAAGCTTCTAGGCTTTTCTAGAGTAGACACATTACTCTTGGCCCATTTGGCCCAATTCCCCTTTTTGGTCCAAAATTACTTCTAAAGCCCAATTTCCTCTAAGGCCCAATACATGGCCCAAAGAAAATCCTATTCTACTGGGCCCAAAATACAAAGCCCAAAATAAAATCCTAATCTAGTATTTACATGCAAAATGTCCTAGGCTAGGTCTTCACATCTTCCTTGGCCCATGTGAAGTTCATCTTGGGCCTTGCATGCGCATTTAAGGCCCATTCCTCTTCTATTCTCCTAGCCATGACTCTTGTTGTAGGTCCCTTGGCTCGAGGCTTCTCATCAACCTTGATATGTAACAATAAATAATTTCATGCATTGGGTTTGACGAATCTGCTTCTTGTCGACGGACCAAATTCATAATAAAGCTCTATGAACAAGCTTCCTTTTGAAACACGGAAGTTGGTGTGTTTCCTTCACATGCTTATCATTTTGTTCCTCTAAAATGACATCACAAACTGTAGAAGAAAAAACATTGATGAATAAACTTTCTCTAGTTCCATTTCTTTTTCTTTATTTTCCCTTCCTTCTGCAGTTTATATTACTTCTTTTTCTTTTCTTTCTTTTTCTATTTTCTCCTTCAGCCTACGTTGATTCTTCCTGACTTGTCTTGGTGTCCTAAATTTCTACTTCTTTTGATGACCGTCATGCCTCAAATAAAAGGGAACGTTCATCAAGATTGAGTGTTTTAAAACGAAGCCATGCCCATCCCGAAAGAAGATGACCAGAGTTCATGGGAGCAATATCACATAATACTTCTTTCACACATTGCCATGTACTGAATTTGATCCATGCTTGATTCAGATGAAAGGTTGTTGGTAACTGGAGTTTCTCCACCAATCTTTGGCTCACAACATTGTTTTCGCTTTCGTAATCGAATGCAACTAAACATGGGCGGCCTTCGGTTAAACACCTTGTATAATAAACTTCCATTCCTATACCAAATCTACATAGCCAGGCTCTGAATACCAAATGATGTGAATCCAAAGTGTGCGATTCGTTTTACTGATCTTTCATGTTTGGAATGCTAATAAGCAAGAAATTTGAGAAATTATTTAGAACGAGAAAATGGAAACATAGAAAAGGATGGAGCGGAAATTGATAGACATCACACTTCCAAGAATGAAAGATAAGCCTAAGAGTTTAAACACACAAAGGGATAAAGGAACATTGATAAAACTCGGGGATTCTGGAATCACTCAAGAACATAGGAGAATCACTCTCACTAAGATAGATGAGATAAAACTCGTTTATTTTCTGAATAAAACTCGGCTTGCCTTCATTGATGAAAATGGTTCAAGTTATATAGGAGCTTTAAGCATCAGAATTACAAAAGACACATAAATTTCAATTACAACCCACTTAAAGCTATTAATTAATGATCCACTCAAGCTAGTAATGATCCGCTACTTAATGGTTGATTGTAATTGAATTTAAGGCTATCAAACGTCATTCACAAACTTTTAGCATAGGTCCTCTTGATCTTCCAAAGGTTGGTTCTTAAGTTGGCATATGGACCCTTATTTCAACTTGAAGATAAAGCAAAACTAAAGCTCGTTAATTGGTTAAGCACAAACACAATTTGGTCAGCCAATTTTACAAAGCATTGGGCCCTTATTTAAATAAAAGAAACTGCATCAACACGGCGCATTAGTCATCCTCCATTTGACCCATATGCAATTCACATCATACCCTCCTTCTTCGAGAAGATTTGTCCCAAATCTTAAGAAACTAGTTTTGATGTAAGTTTATTATGATCTCTTGAAGGACTTTTATTTTTTCACAAGTTGAAACTAATTCTCTTCCTCCAGGATCAAATTCAACTTGATATTTGTTACTTTCCAATGGTTGTAATCCGTCGATAACATTTCTTGGCAACTGTACCCCACCTTGATATGTAACAATAAATAATTCCATGCATTGTGTTTGACGAATCTGCTTCTTATCGACAGACCAAATGCATAATAAAGCACTATAAACAAGCTTCCTTTTCAAATATGGAAGTTGGTGTGTTTCCTTCACATGATGATCCTTTTGTTCTTGTAAAATGACATCACAAACTGTAGAAGAAAAAACATTGACGAATAAACTTTCTCTAGTTCCATTTCTTTTTCTTTATTTTCCCCTCCTTCTGCAGTTTATATTACTTCTTTTTCTATTCTTTCTTTTTTTGTTTTCTCCTTCAGCCTACGTTGATCCTAACAGACTTGTCTTGGTGTCACAAATCTCTACTTCTTTTGATGTCCCTCATGCCTCAAATAAAGGGAACGTTCATCAAGATCGAATGTTTTAAAACGAAGCCATGCCCATCCCAAAAGAAGATGACAAGAGTCCATGTGAGCAATATCACATAATACTTCTTTCACACATTGCCATGTACTGAATTTGATCCATGCTTGATCCAGATGAAAGGTTGTTGATAATTGGAGTTTCTCCACCAATCTTTGGCTCACAACATTGTTTTCGCTTCCGTAATCGAATGCAGCTAAACATGGATGGCCTTCGGTTAAACACTTTGTATAATAAACTTCCTTTCCTATTCCAAATCTAGATAGGCAGGCTCTGAATACCAAATGATGTGGATCCACAGGGTTCGATTCGTTTGACTCATCTATCATTGTTGGAATAACAAGCAAGAAATTTGAGAAATTATTTAAAACGAGAAAATGGAAACATAAAAGAAGATGGAACGAAATTTGATAGACATCACACTTCCAAGAATGGAAGATAAGCCTAAGAGTTGAAACACACAAAGGGATAAAGGACCTTTGATTAAACTCATGGATTCTTGAATCAATCAAGAACTTAGGAGAATCATTCCCACTAAGATAGATGAGATTAAACTCGTTTATTTTCTGTATAAAACTCAACTTGCCTTCATTGATGAAAATGGTTCAAGTTATATAGGAGCTTTAACCATCAGAATTACAAAAGACACATAAATTTCAATTACAACCCCTTTAAAGCTATTAATTAATGATCCACTCAAGCTAATGGTGATCCGCTCCTTAATGGTTGATGGTAACTAAATTTAAAGCTACCAAAAGTCATCCACAAACTTTGAGCAAAGGTCCAAATGATATCCCAAAGGTTGCTTCTTTAGTTGGCATATATGGACCCTTATTTCAACTTGAAAATAACGCAAAACTAAAGCCCATTAATTGGTTAAGCCAAAACACAATTTGGTCAGCCGATTTTACAAATCATTGAGCCATTATTTAAATAAAAGAAACTGCATCAACACGGCGCATTAGTCATCCTCCATTTGACCTATATGCAATTCACATCATACCCTCCTTCTTCGAGAAGATTTGTCCCGAATCTTAAGACACTAGTTTTGATGTAAGTTTATTATGATCTCTTGAAGGACTTTAATTTTTTTCACAAGTTGAAACTAATTCTCTTCCTCCAGGATCAAATTCAACTTGATATTTGTTACTTTCCAATGGTTGTAATCCGTCGATAACATTTCTTGGCAACTGTACCCCACCTTGATATATAACAATAAATAATTCCATGCATTGTGTTTGACGAATCTGCTTCTTATCGACGGACCAAATGCATAATAAAGCACTATGAACAAGCTTCCTTTTCAAACATGGAAGTTGGTGTGTTTCCTACACATGCTTATCCTTTTGTTCCTGTAAAATGACATCACAAACTGTAGAAGAAAAAACATTGACGAATAAACTTTCTCTAGTTCCATTTCTTTTTCTTTATTTTCCCTTCCTTCAGCAGTTTATATTACTTCTTTTTCTATTCTTTCTTTTTCTGTTTTCTCCTTCAGCCTACGTTGATTCTTGCTGACTTGTCTTGGTGTGCTAAATTTCTACTTCTTTTGATGTCCCTCATGCCTCAAATAAAGGGAACGTTCATCAAGATGGAGTGTTTTAAAACGAAGCATGCCCATCCCGAAAGAAGATGACCAGAGTTCATGGGAGCAATATCACATAATACTTCTTTCACACATTGCCATGTACTGAATTTGATCCATGCTTGATTCAGATGAAAGGTTGTTGGTAACTGGAGTTTCTCCACCAATCTTTGGCTCACAACATTGTTTTCGCTTTCGTAATCGAATGCAACTAAACATGGGCGGTCTTCGGTTAAACACCTTCTATAATAAACTTCCATTCCTATACCAAATCTACATAGCTAGGCTCTGAATACCAAATGATGTGAATCCAAAGTGTTCGATTCGTTTTACTAAGCTTTGAAGGTTGAAATGCTAATAAGCAAGAAATTTGAGAAATTATTTAAAACGAGAAAATGGAAACTTATAAGAAGATGGAGCGGAAATTGATAGACATCACACTTCCAAGAATGGAAGATAAGCCTAAGAGTTTAAACACACAAAAGGACAAAGGAACTTTGATAAAACTCGAGGATTCTTGAATCACTCAAGAGAATCACTCTCACTAAGATAGATGAGATAAAACTGGTTTATTTTCTGAATAAAACTCAGCCTGCCTTCATTGATGAAAATGGTTCAACTTATATAGGAGCTATAAGCATCAGAATTACAAAAGACACATAAATTTCAATTACAACCCACTTAAAGCCATTAACTAATGATCCACTCAAGCTAGTAATGATCCGCTACTTAATGGTTGATTGTATCTGAATTTAAGGCTACCAAAAGTCATCCTCAAACTTTCAGCATAGGTCCTCTTGAGCTTCCAAAGGTTGGTTCTTAAGTTGGCATATATGGACCCTTATTTCATCTTGAAAATAAAGCAAAACTAAAGTCCATTAATTGGTTAGGCCAAAACACAATTTGGTCAGCCAATTTTACAAAGCATTGGGCCCTTATTTTAAATAAAGGAAACTGCATCAACACGACGCATTAGTCATCCTCCATTTGACCCATATGCAATTCACATCATACCCTCCTTCTTCGAAAAGATTTGTCCAGAATCTTAAGACACTAGTTTTGATGTAAGTTTATTATGATCTTGTGAATGACTTTTATTTTTGACAAGTTGAAACTAATTCTCTTCCTCCAGGATCAAATTCAACTTGATATTTGTTACTTTCCAATGGTCGTAATCCATCGATAACATTGCTTGGCAACAGTACCCCACCTTGATATGTAACAATAAATAATTCCATTCGTTGTGTTTGACGAATCTGCTTCTTATCGACGGACCAAATGCATAATAAAGCACTATGAACAAGCTTCCTTTTCAAAAATGGAAGTTGGTGTGTTTCCTTCACATGCTTACCATTTTGTTCCTTTAAAATGACAACACAAACTGTAGAAGAAAAAACATTGACGAATAAACTTTCTCTAGTTCGATTTCTTTTTCTTTATTTTCCCTTCCTTCTACAGTTTATATTACTTCTTTTTCTATTACTTCTTTTTCTGTTTTCTCCATCAGCCTACGTTGATTCTTGCTGACTTGTCTTGGTGTTCTAAATTTCTACTTCTTTTGATGTCCCTCATGCCTCAAATAAAGGGAACGTTCATCAAGATCGAGTGTTTTAAATCGAAGTCATGCCCATCCCAACAGAAGATGACCAGAGTTCATGGGAGCAATATCATATAATACTTCTTTCACACATTGCCATGTACTAAATTTGATCCATGCTTGATTCAGATGAAAGGTTGTTGGTAACTGGAGTTTCTTCACCAATCTTTGGCTCACAACATTGTTTTCGCTTTCGTAATCGAATGCAACTAAACATGGGCGGCCTTCGGTTAAACACCTTGTATAATAAACTTACATTCCTATACCAAATCTACATAGCCAGGCTCTGAATACCAAATGATGTGAATCCAAAGTGTTCGATTCGTTTTACTGAGCTTTCAAGCTTGGAATGCTAATAAGCAAGAAATTTGAGAAATTATTTAAAACGAGAAAATGGAAACTTATAAGAAGATGGAGCGGAAATTGATAGACATCACACTTCCAAGAATGGAAGATAAGCCTAAGAGTTTAAACACACAAAGGGATAAAGGAACTTTGATAAAACTCGAGGATTCTTGAATCACTCAAGAACTTAGGAGAATCACTCTCACTAAGATAGATGAGATAAAACTCGTTTATTTTCTGAATAAAACTCAGCTTACCTTCATTGATGAAAATGGTTCAACTTATATAGAGGCTATAAGCATCAGGATTACAAAAGACACATAAATTTCAATTACAACCCACTTAAAGCCATTAACTAATGATCCACTCAAGCTAGTAATGATCCGCTAGTTAATGGTTGATTGTAACTGAATTTAAGGCTACCAAAAGTCATCCACAAACTTTCAACATAGGTCCTCTTGATCTTCCAAAGGTTGGTTCTTAAGTTGGCATATATGGACCCTTATTTCAACATGAAAATAAAGCAAAACTAAAGCCTATTAATTGGTTAAGCCAAAACACAATTTGGGCAGCCAATTTTACAAAGCATTGGGCCCTTATTTTAAATAAAGGAAACTGCATCAACACGGCGCATTAGTCGTCCTCCATTTGACCCATAGGCAATTCACATCATACCCTCCTTCTTCGAGAAGATTTGTCCCGAATCTTAAGACACTAGTTTTGATGTAAGTTTATTATGATCTTGTGAATGACTTTTATTTTTGACAAGTTGAAACTAATTCTCTTCCTCCAGGATCAAATTCAACTTGATATTTGTTACTTTCCAATGGTCGTAATCCATCGATAACATTGCTTGGCAACAGTACCCCACCTTGATATGTAACAATAAATAATTCCATTCGTTGTGTTTGACGAATCTGCTTCTTATCGACGGACCAAATGCATAATAAAGCACTATGAACAAGCTTCCTTTTCAAAAATGGAAGTTGGTGTGTTTCCTTCACATGCTTACCATTTTGTTCCTTTAAAATGACAACACAAACTGTAGAAGAAAAAACATTGACGAATAAACTTTCTCTAGTTCGATTTCTTTTTCTTTATTTTCCCTTCCTTCTACAGTTTATATTACTTCTTTTTCTATTACTTCTTTTTCTGTTTTCTCCATCAGCCTACGTTGATTCTTGCTGACTTGTCTTGGTGTTCTAAATTTCTACTTCTTTTGATGTCCCTCATGCCTCAAATAAAGGGAACGTTCATCAAGATCGAGTGTTTTAAATCGAAGTCATGCCCATCCCAACAGAAGATGACCAGAGTTCATGGGAGCAATATCATATAATACTTCTTTCACACATTGCCATGTACTAAATTTGATCCATGCTTGATTCAGATGAAAGGTTGTTGGTAACTGGAGTTTCTTCACCAATCTTTGGCTCACAACATTGTTTTCGCTTTCGTAATCGAATGCAACTAAACATGGGCGGCCTTCGGTTAAACACCTTGTATAATAAACTTACATTCCTATACCAAATCTACATAGCCAGGCTCTGAATACCAAATGATGTGAATCCAAAGTGTTCGATTCGTTTTACTGAGCTTTCAAGCTTGGAATGCTAATAAGCAAGAAATTTGAGAAATTATTTAAAACGAGAAAATGGAAACTTATAAGAAGATGGAGCGGAAATTGATAGACATCACACTTCCAAGAATGGAAGATAAGCCTAAGAGTTTAAACACACAAAGGGATAAAGGAACTTTGATAAAACTCGAGGATTCTTGAATCACTCAAGAACTTAGGAGAATCACTCTCACTAAGATAGATGAGATAAAACTCGTTTATTTTCTGAATAAAACTCAGCTTACCTTCATTGATGAAAATGGTTCAACTTATATAGAGGCTATAAGCATCAGGATTACAAAAGACACATAAATTTCAATTACAACCCACTTAAAGCCATTAACTAATGATCCACTCAAGCTAGTAATGATCCGCTAGTTAATGGTTGATTGTAACTGAATTTAAGGCTACCAAAAGTCATCCACAAACTTTCAACATAGGTCCTCTTGATCTTCCAAAGGTTGGTTCTTAAGTTGGCATATATGGACCCTTATTTCAACATGAAAATAAAGCAAAACTAAAGCCTATTAATTGGTTAAGCCAAAACACAATTTGGGCAGCCAATTTTACAAAGCATTGGGCCCTTATTTTAAATAAAGGAAACTGCATCAACACGGCGCATTAGTCGTCCTCCATTTGACCCATAGGCAATTCACATCATACCCTCCTTCTTCGAGAAGATTTGTCCCGAATCTTAAGACACTAGTTTTGATGTAAGTTTATTATGATCTTGTGAAGGACTTTTATTTTTTCACAAGTTGAAACTAATTCTCTTCCTCCAGGATCAAATTCCACTTGATATTTGTTCCTTTCCAATGGTTGCAATCCATCGATAACATTGCTTGGCAACAGTACCCCACCTTGATATGTAACATTAAATAATTCCATGCATTGTGTTTGATGAATCTCCTTCTTATCGACGGACCAAATGCATGATATAGCACTACGAACAAGCTTCCTTTTCAAAAATGGAAGTTGGTGTGTTTCCTTCACATGCTTATCATTTTGTTCCTCTAAAATAACATCACAAGCTGTAGAAGAAAAAACGAATAAATTTTCTCTAGTTCCATTTCTTTTTCTTTATTTTCCCTTCCTTCTGCAGTTTATATTACTTCTTTTTCTGTTTTCTCCTTCAACCTACGTTGATTCTTGCTGACTTGTCTTGGTGTGCTAAATTTCTACTTCTTTTGATGTCCGTCATGTCTCATATAAAGGGAACGTTCATCAAGATCGAGTGTTTTAAAACGAAGTCATGCCCATCCCAACAGAAGATGACCAGAGTTCATGGGAGCAATATCACATAATACTTCTTTCACACATTGCCATGTACTGAATTTGATCCATGCTTGATTCAGATGAAAGGTTGTTGGTAACTGGAGTTTCTCCACCAATCTTTGGCTCACAACATTGTTTTCGCTTTCGTAATCGAATGCAACTAAACATGGGCGGCCTTCGGTTAAACACCTTGTATAATAAACTTCCATTCCTATACCAAATCTACATAGCCAGGCTCTGAATACCAAATGATGTGAATCCAAAGTGTTCGATTCGTTTTACCGAGCTTTCAAGCTTGGAATGCTAATAAGCAAGAAATTTGAGAAATTATTTAAAACGAGAAAATGGAAACTTATAAGAAGATGGAGCGGAAATTGATAGATATCACACTTCCAAGAATGGAAGATAAGCCTAAGAGTTTAACCACACAAAGGATAAAGGAACTTTGATAAAACTCGAGGATTCTTGAATCACTCAAGAACTTAGGAGAATCACTCTCCCTAAGATAGATGAGATAAAACTCGTTTATTTTCTGAATAAAACTCAGCTTGCCTTCATTGATGAAAATGGTTCAACTTATATAGGAGTTATAAACATCAGAATTACAAAAGACACATAAATTTCAATTACAACCCACTTAAAGCTATTAACTATTGATCCACTCAAGCTAGTAATGATCCGCTACTTAATGGTTGATTGTAACTGAATTTAAGGCTACCAAAAGTCATCCACAAACTTTCAACATAGGTCCTCTTGATCTTCCAAAGGTTGGTTCTTAAGTTGGCATATATGGACCCTTATTTCAACTTGAAAATAAAGCAAAACTGAAGCCATAAATTGGTTAAGCCAAAACACAATTTGGTCAGCCAATTTTACAAAGCATTGGGCCCTTATTATAAATAAAGGAAACTCTATCAACACGGCGTATTAGTCATCCTCCATTTGACCCATATGCAATTCACATCATACCCTCCTTCTTCGAGAAGATTTGTCCCGAATCTTAAGACACTAGTTTTGATATAAGTTTATTATGATCTTGTGAAGGACTTTTATTTCTTCACAAGTTGAAACTAATTCTCTTCCTCCAGGATCAATTCAACTTGATATTTGTTAGTTTCTAGTGGTTGCAATCCATCGATAACTAAGCTTGGCAACAGTACCCCACCTTCATATGTAACAATAAATAATTCCATGCATTGTGTTTGACGAATCTGCTTCTTGTCGACGGACCAAATTTATAATAAAGCTCTATGAACAAGCTTCCTTTTCAAACACGGAAGTTGGTGTGTTTCCTTCACATGCTTATCATTTTGTTCCTCTAAAATGACATCACAAACTGTAGAAGAAAAAACATTGACGAATAAACTTTCTCTAGTTCCATTTCTTTTTCTTTATTTTCCCTTCCTTCTGCAGTTTATATTACTTCTTTTTCTATTTTCTCCTTCAGCCTACGTTGATTCTTGCTGACTTGTTTTGGTGTCCTAAATTTCTACTTCTTTTGATGACCCTCACGCCTCAAATAAAGGGAACGTTCATCAAGATGGAGTGTTTTAAAACGAAGCCATGCCCATCCCAAAAGAAGATGACCAGAGTTCATGGGAGCAATATCACATAATACTTCTTTCACACATTGCCATGTACTGAATTTGATCCATGCTTGATTCAGATGAAAGGTTGTTGGTAATTGGAGTTTCTCCACCAATCTTTGGCTCATAACATTGTTTTCGCTTTCGTAATCGAATGCAACTAAACATGGGTGGCCTTCGGTTAAACACCTTGTATAATAAACTTCCATTCCTATACCAAATCTACATAGCCAGGCTCTGAATACCAAATGATGTGAATCCAAAGTGTTCGATTCGTTTTACTGATCTTTCAAGGTTGGAATGCTAATAAGCAAGAAATTTGAGAAATTATTTAAAACGAGAAAATGGAAACATATAAGATGATGGAGCGGAAATTGATAGACATCACACTTCCAAGAATGGAAGATAAGCCTAAGAGTTTAAACACACAAAGGGATAAAGGAACTTTGATAAAATTCGGGAATTCTTGAATCACTCAAGAACATAGGAGAATCACTCTCACTAAGATAGATGAGATAAAACTCGTTTATTTTCTGAATAAAACTCAGCTTGCCTTCATTGATGAAAGTGGTTCAACTTATATAGGAGCTTTAAGCATCAGAATTACAAAAGACACATAAATTTGAATTACAACCCACTTAAAGCTATTAATTAATGATCCACTCAAGCTAGTAATGATGCGCTACTTAATGGTTGATTGTAACTGAATTTAAGGCTACCAAAAGTCATCCACAAACATTCAGCATAGGTCCTCTTGATCTTCCAAAGGTAGGTTCTTAAGTTGGCATATGAGGACCCTTATTTCAACTTGAAAATAAAGCAAAACTGAAGCCCATTAATTGGTTAAGCCAAAACACAATTTGGTCAGCCAATTTTACAAAGCATTGGGCCCTTATTATAAATAAAGGAAACTCCATCAACACGGCGTATTAGTCATTCTCCATTTGACAAATATGCAATTCACATCATACCCTCCTTCTTCGAGAAGATTTGTCCCGAATCTTAAGACACTAGTTTTGATGTAAGTTTATTATGATCTTGTGAAGGACTTTTATTTTTTCACAAGTTGAAACTAATTCTCTTCCTCCAGGATCAATTCAACTTGATATTTGTTAGTTTCCAATGGTTGCAATCCATCGATAACCAGGCTTGGCAACAGTACCCCACCTTTGATGGCTTCTTCTTGTCTCCATTGATGTTTGCATGAAGAATGGAGGCTCCATGGATGGTGTTGGATGCAGAAGCATGAAGGAAAGAAGATTAAGGTGTTTGGTTTGGTGTAGGTGAAAAGATTCTTAAGAGAGGTGAGGCCAAATCCTAAGGAAGAAGACTAGAGTAAACTAGAGAAGAGTTTACTCTAAGGTGAGCTCAAAAGAGATTTGTGCACAAATTTGGGCAGCAATTCATTACTCAATTTCAAGCTGAAAAATACATCTCCTAAGCCTTTTATTTTTTAGGCTAAAATGAGACCAAGGGGTCTCCAAAAAGTGGAGGGAAAAAGGAGTCTAGAAAGTTGAATTTTGGAGCCAAAAAGGAGCATGTGGGAGGTGTGACTTGCCACCTAAGCAAGTCACACTTGTCTTGCCATGGGAAGCTAACTCTCATGCTTGGAGAGCAAGTTTGAGAAGCTTCTAGGCTTTTCTAGAGTAGACACACTACTCTTGGCCCATTTGGCCCAATTCCCCTTTTTGGTCCAAAATTACTTCTAAAGCCCAATTTCCTCTAAGGCCCAATACATGGCCCAAAGAAAATCCTATTCTACTGGGCCCAAAATACAAAGCCCAAAATAAAATCCTAATCTAGTATTTACAAGCAAAATGTCCTAGGCTAGGTCTTCACATCTTCCTTGGCCCATGTGAAGTTCATCTTGGGTCTTGCATGCGCATTTAAGGCCCATTCCTCTTGTATTCTCCTAGCCATGGCTCTTGTTGTAGGTCCCTTGGCTCGAGGCTTCTCATCATCCCCTCCCTCTTGAGAAGGATTTGTCCTCAAATTTGTAGTCTCTGCCTCATCATTTGTACCACCTGCAAAAGCTATTAAGTCAGCAACATTAAAGGTGGCATGCACATCATAGCCTTCAGGCAACTCTAGCCTATACGCATTATCATTTACTCTTTTCAGCACTTTAAAGGGACCATCACCTCAAGGACTAAGTTTAGACTTCCTTTGCTTAGGAAATCTATCTTTTCTAAGGAGTAGCCACACCCAATCCCCTTCTTCAAAAATCATTTCCCTCTTCCCCTTATTGTTGTACTTAGCATACCTCTCTGTTTGTTGCTGGATTTGGCTTTTAATCTTTTCATGCATTTTTTTAACAAAATCAGATTTTGCCACCCCTTCTTTATGAATAAAATCAAAAGATGTAGGAAGTGGTAGCAAGTCCATGGGAGTGAGAGGATTAAAGCCATAAACAACTTCAAATGGAGAGATTTTAGTAGTCCTATGAACTACTCTATTGTAGGCAAACTCAATATGGGGAAGGCATTCATCCCAAGATTTGTGGTTCCCTTTCAAAATTGCCCTTAACATAGTAGACAGAGACCTATTAACAACTTCAGTTTGCCCATCAGTTTGTGGGTGACATGAAGTAGAGAAATTAAGCTTAGTTCCTAACCTTGACCAAAGTGTTTTCCAAAAGTGGCTAAGGAACTTGGTGTCTCTATCAGAAACTATGGTGCGGGGTATACCATGAAGCTTGACCACATCTCTAAAGAAAAGCCTAGCAATGTTGCTAGCATCATCCACTTTGTGGCAGGGTATAAAGTGTGTCATTTTGCTAAAACGATCTACCACCACAAAAATGGAATCAAAACCCCTTTGTGTTCTTGGGAGTCCTAAGACAAAATCCATACTTATATCTCTCCAAGGGGCTGAAGCAACAGGCAAGGGGGTGTATAATCCGTGAGGCATTATTTTAGACTTAGATTGTAAGCATGAAATACATCTATTAAATG
This sequence comes from Vigna unguiculata, assembly GCF_037176805.1. Lineage (NCBI taxonomy): Eukaryota > Viridiplantae > Streptophyta > Magnoliopsida > Fabales > Fabaceae > Vigna > Vigna unguiculata. Next base: position 12,512,933 of record NC_140793.1, on the reverse strand, counting down.
CCTTTGGACATCCTTCCTCATATGGGGCCAAAAGAATTTCTCTTTTAAAAGACCCAGGATTTTTTCTACCCCAAAATGACCCATTAATCCCCCTTCATGTGTTTCTTGAACAAGGAGTTTTCTTTGTGAACATTGGGGAATACAAATTTTTCCTTCTTTAAACAAATACCCCTCATTCACATAGAAACCTCCTTGAGGTCTTTCCATACATTCAGCATAAGTAGAGGAAAACTCAGAATCTTGATTATACATTTCTGGAATGTGATCAAATCCAAGAATTTGGGCTCCCAATTTTGAAAACAAGGTGTGCCTTCTAGACAAGGCATCAGCCACCACATTACTTTTGCCTTTCTTGTACTTTATCACATAAGGAAATTGTTCCAAGAATTCCATCCACTTAGCATGTCTTTTATTCAGCTTATGTTGGCCCTTCAAATATTTTAGCGACTCATGGTCACTATGAATGACAAACTCTTTGGACACAAGGTAGTGTTCCCAAGTTTGAAGGGCCCTAACTAAGGCATACAATTCCTTATCATAGGTGGGATAGTTGAGGGAGGCACCATGAAGTTTTTCACTGAAATAAGCAATTGGGTGCCCTCCTTGCAACAACACAGCACTTATTCCTACACCGGATGCATCACACTCTAGCTCAAAGGTTTTTGAAAAGTTTGGTAAAGCTAGAATGGGTGCATTGGTGAGATTTTCCTTGAGTTGTTGAAAAGCAGACTCTTGTTTTTCACCCCAATTAAAAGATACATCTTTCTTGACAAGTTCATTGAGGGGTGAAGCCAAAGTAGAGAAGTTAGGAACAAACCTCCTATAAAAGCTTGCCAAACCATGGAAGCTCCTAACCTCTCCAACATTTTTAGGAGTAGGCCATTCTTGGATGGCCTTTATTTTTGTAGGGTCAACATGGACCCCATTTTTGTTCACAACAAAACCTAAGAAAACTACACTATCTACACAGAAAGTACATTTCTCTTTATTAGCAAACAAATTATTTACCCTAAGGATGGTAAGGACAGACCTCAGATGGTCTATGTGCTCATGCAAGCTCTTGCTATAAATCAAGATATCATCAAAATAGACAACCACAAACTTTCCTATGCACTCTCTAAGGACATGGTTCATTAGCCTCATGAATGTGCTAGGTGCATTAGTAAGCCCAAAGGGCATCACTAACCACTCATATAGTCCAAATTTGGTCTTAAAAGCGGTTTTCCACTCATCACCTTCTTTGATTCTTATTTGGTGATAACCACTCTTTAGATCAATTTTAGAAAACATGAGGGACCCATGCAACTCATCAAGCATGTCATCAAGCCTAGGGATTGGATGCCTATATTTAATGGTGATGTTATTTATGGCTCTACAATCACAGCACATTCTCCATTTCCCATCCTTTTTAGGTACTAACAAAACAGGCACAGCACAAGGGCTAAGGCTCTTTTGAACCCAACCCTTCTCCAACAACTCTTGGACTTGAGACTCTATCTCCTTTGTTTCTTGAGGATTTGTCCTATAGGCTGGTCTATTTGGTAGACTAGCCCCAGGCACTAAATCTATTTGATGTTCAATTCCTCTAAAGGGAGGAAGCCCAATAGGCCCTTCCTTAGGGAATATATCCTCAAACTCTTTCAAAAGATTTTCAATTTTAGGAGATAGATTCTTACGTTCAAGAGTTGTGGCAGTACATGTGAGTGTTCCTTTACACAACAAGAGGCATGAAGGTTGTTCATCATTGAGAACTTGGTTCAAAGATTTTATAGTCAAAATGTTCTCATGTTGAATGACCTTGGGAGAAGGAACACCAATCTCTCCCACCTCAGATTCATCTTTAGTTACTTTTTTTGGGAGAGAGGGAGGACTTTTTTTTTATCCTCTTTTCTCTCCTTTTCCAACTTCTTTCTCATTTGGATTTGATCCTCTACCACTTGGGATGGTGATAAAGGATGCAAGACAAATTTTCTATCCTTGTGAGTGAAGGTGATTTCATTGGTAAGACCATTATGCATGGTTTTCTTGTCAAATTGCCAAGGTCTTCCCAATAAAACATGGCAAGCTTCCATAGGTACTACATCACATAGCACACTATCTTCATATTTCCCTATGGATAACTTGACCTTCACTTGATGTTGGACTGTCAAATCCCAACTTTCATTAAGCCAATGCAATTTGTAAGGTTTTGGATGGGGAATGATAGTCAAAGCCAACTTATCAACCAACCTTGTACTACAACAATTGCAACATGAACCACTATCAACAATGAGAGAACAAGTGTTTTCTAAAATTTTACATCTTGTATGAAAGATGTTCTCTCTTTGTGTTGGCTCTTTTGGAATGGGTTGGTTGCTAAGAAGTCTTCTAATCATTAGAAGGTCTCCTTCACAAGGATAGGCAATTTCCTTAGCCTCATCATTAGACTCCTCACTATAAGTCTCACTCTCACTTTCTTGCTCATCTTGGCTACTATAGTGGTCAACACCCCTTAAGATCATGGTCTTTTTGGTGGGGCATTGAGATGCAACATGACCTCTACCAAGACACTTCAAACATTTGATTTCACTAGTGCGAGTGTGTGAAGATGTGCCTTCCCTTGGTTTGTCCTTTTCCTTGAAACTTTTGGAGGGTTCCTCTTTGACTTGTTTACCCTCCCTCTTGAATTCTTTCTTGGTATAAGAGTTAGAGTAGTCATTTCGAAAATTTTTCCTTAGAATTTGTTGCTCTACCTTTATGCAAAGTTGAACCAAGTCATTTAAGTCTTGGTAGGGCAACAATTCTACTCTATCTCTTATCTCAAGACTTAAACCACTAAGGAACCTTGCAATGGTGGTATCCTCGGACTCCCTAATCCCAGCCCTCATCATATATAACTCCATCTTTTGTCTATATTCTTCCACTTTCATTTTATTTTGATGGAGTCTTTGGAGCTTATCCATTAGCTCTCTATGATAATAGGAGGGAATATGTCTTCTCCTAAGAGCTCCTTTGAGGTCATTCCAATATTTGACCTCAGGACTTTGATTGATTCTCCTATCTCTTTCAAGGGCAGTCCACCAATACATAGCATTGCCCTGGAAGCTAAGGGTAGCTAAGGGTACTTTCCTCTCCTCACTTATTTGATGGCAAGCAAAGAGTTGCTCAACCTTCATTTCCCAATCAAGATAAGCTTCAACATCATCTTTCCCATAAAAGTGAGGGAGGTCTATTCTAATGGCTCTTGGTTCCCTAGGCTCTCTTCTTTCTCTTCTTAGAGGAGGAGGAGGTTGATAGAAGTTGTCAACTAGTCTACTATCTTCTTCATAGTGTGTGACTAGTGTTGGAGTGTGGGAGTACAAATGTTGACTCCTATTACTCATCCTCTCATGCAACCTTTCCATATTTCTTGTTCCCCTCCTCTCTTCATCTAAAAGTTGATGAAATCTATCTCTTTCTCGTTTTTCCCTTTCCCTTGCAATTATTTCATCTTCCTTCCAACGTAGTAGTGCTCTCAAATCAAAGGCAATTTGTTTCAAACTTATTTCTTCTTCATTTGAAGCACTCATACATTGAGAAGGAGGTTGAGACATTTTTTTTTTTAAGATTTTGGTCTTTAAAAGAAAATTTCAAAGAAGAAGTAGATAGCAAAAACTTTTAGTTCTCCTCCAGAAAAGAGAGGTGAATCACTTGGATTGCTTACATACCAAGTCTTTCCTAGCCAAGGGAACTTGAAACTTTGGTACAAAACTTCTTAAATGAAATTAATTCAAAGACTAAGTTGACACACACTAAACTATCAAACAAGAAAATTAAAAACAAGAAAGATTATAAGCTATATGCGGCCTAAGTTTTGGTAGAAGTAGAAGGCACTTGGAACCTTCAAACTTCACCACTAAAAGCGCTTCACTAATGTATAGAAGAGGTTCTAGTTAGGAGATGGGATTGAGTACCTAAGACTCCCCCAAGACACCTAACTAGGCCATGAACACAAGAAGGAAAGCATTACAATTTTACAACTCAATTTGAATATAATCAAAGTGCGCAAAATGTAAAAGGTCTTCTTGGCTTGGTCCTCACAAGTGTTTCACTCTTGCACTTCCTCTTGATCTCACCAAAGAGGATTCTCTTTCGGGACTAGGTACTCCACCTCCTAGGATGCTACCTTAGGAAAATTAGATCACCTCCAAAAAGAAGTATGCACCAAATATAGAAACCAAACCAAAAGAGGTCAAGAAATAAAGCAAGAAAAGCACAAAATTATAATTGCTAAACCAAAAGTGAATAATGCCATGACAAACTCAAAGGATTACCAAAGAAATGACAAACTAGAAATAAGGTAAAGAAAAAAGATAAGCACTCAAATGAATTACCTAATGAATGGCACTAGAATGGATGAAAAACAACCAAAATAAGCTAGAAAACTGCACTGAAATTTGATTTTTCACTCACTGCCAGTCCAAAAACGTGAATTTAGGCCTCTGCTTTAGATATTTTTCATTTTTTCATTTCTCAACATTTTTCAATGATTCTTTTTTTCACTTTTTCGTCTATGTCTTAGCTAAAAGAGGCAAAAATTAGATTTGGATTTGCACCGGCCAATTTTTTATGATAAATCAAATACAAACAATGTGCAGTCAGACAGAAACTGGAACAGCATTAAAATGCAACAAAATAATGCTCTCAAACTCAAGTGATGGTAGTGATTCTAGTGTACTTCTTTTGCCACTTTCTTTTGATCTTTTCTTTTGATTCTTTTTGGCACTTGCTTGTATTCTTTTTGTGCTCTTTTTCTTTCTTTTTATTGCTGTTACAGCAGCTAGTTTCCACCACAAAATAGAATCACCACCACACTATGCTTGATCATTTGCATTTTAATGGAAACAAAAAGCACAAAAGAGAAGGAAACTTAAAGGAATCAAAAGAAGATCATGAAACACAATGAAACACAATGGAAATTGACTCTAAGACATTGCTAAGATCTAAATAGCAATCTGAACTCAAAAACAAAAATGAAAAAGCACCAAAGCACAATTAATTGAAAGAAAATTTAGTGTGGTTTATGGTGATTTTAAGCAAGCACAAGGAAAATTCCCACTGGACATTAAGATAACTAAGGTTATCTAGATGTGAAGGTTCATTTCCAAGGCTCAAAGAGAGAAGAGAGTGTTAATTTTTAAGGATTAAAAACTGCACTCAAATCTGAAAAAAAAATTCAGCAACACATCACCAACAAATTCAAAGAAAATTAAAAGCTAAACAAGGAATTAATGACATATATGGACTAAACATGACTCTAGACAAAACATATGGATCTTAAAATCAAAATAAACTCAAGAATCAAGAGAATGAACTGAACAAAAAAAACAAATACTCAATTAAAATGAAAAGTAAATGGTAGAAACCAAATAGAACACCTAAAGCACACAAGCATGGTTCAAGATGAAGCAAATGAAGATGAACCAAAGTAAAAAGACATTAATACTCAAAATAAAATGAACAAAAACAGCAAGACAAGTAGAAGAAGTGATGAACAACACGGAATTGAAAAAAAAATGGAGAAGAAGCACTTAACTCACTAAAACCAAGGCTCATGATACCACATGATGGCTTCTTCTTGTCTCCATTGATGCTTGCATGAAGAATGGAGGCTCCATGGATGGTGTTGGATGCGGAAGCATGAAGGAAAGAAGCTTAAGGTGTTTGGTTTGGTGTAGGTGAAAAGATTCTTGAGAGAGGTGAGGCCAACTCCTAAGGGAGAAGACTAGAGTAAACTAGAGAAGAGTTTACTCTAAGGTGAGCTCAAAAGAGATTTGTGCACAAATTTGGGCAGCAATTCATTACTCAATTTCAAGCTGAAAAATACATCTCCTAAGCCTTTTATTTTTTAGGCTAAAATGAGACCAAGGGGTCTCCAAAAAGTGGAGGGAAAAAGGAGTCTAGAAAGTTGAATTTTGGAGCCAAAAAGGAGCATGTGGGAGGTGTGACTTGCCACCTAAGCAAGTCACACTTGTCTTGCCATGGGAAGCTAACTCTCATCAGTGGAGAGCAAGTTTGAGAAGCTTCTAGGCTTTTCTAGAGTAGACACATTACTCTTGGCCCATTTGGCCCAATTCCCCTTTTTGGTCCAAAATTACTTCTAAAGCCCAATTTCCTCTAAGGCCCAATACATGGCCCAAAGAAAATCCTATTCTACTGGGCCCAAAATACAAAGCCCAAAATAAAATCCTAATCTAGTATTTACATGCAAAATGTCCTAGGCTAGGTCTTCACATCTTCCTTGGCCCATGTGAAGTTCATCTTGGGCCTTGCATGCGCATTTAAGGCCCATTCCTCTTCTATTCTCCTAGCCATGACTCTTGTTGTAGGTCCCTTGGCTCGAGGCTTCTCATCAACCTTGATATGTAACAATAAATAATTTCATGCATTGGGTTTGACGAATCTGCTTCTTGTCGACGGACCAAATTCATAATAAAGCTCTATGAACAAGCTTCCTTTTGAAACACGGAAGTTGGTGTGTTTCCTTCACATGCTTATCATTTTGTTCCTCTAAAATGACATCACAAACTGTAGAAGAAAAAACATTGATGAATAAACTTTCTCTAGTTCCATTTCTTTTTCTTTATTTTCCCTTCCTTCTGCAGTTTATATTACTTCTTTTTCTTTTCTTTCTTTTTCTATTTTCTCCTTCAGCCTACGTTGATTCTTCCTGACTTGTCTTGGTGTCCTAAATTTCTACTTCTTTTGATGACCGTCATGCCTCAAATAAAAGGGAACGTTCATCAAGATTGAGTGTTTTAAAACGAAGCCATGCCCATCCCGAAAGAAGATGACCAGAGTTCATGGGAGCAATATCACATAATACTTCTTTCACACATTGCCATGTACTGAATTTGATCCATGCTTGATTCAGATGAAAGGTTGTTGGTAACTGGAGTTTCTCCACCAATCTTTGGCTCACAACATTGTTTTCACTTTCGTAATCGAATGCAACTAAACATGGGTGGCCTTCGGTTAAACACCTTGTATAATAAACTTCCATTCCTATACCAAATCTACATAGCCAGGCTCTGAATACCAAATGATGTGAATCCAAAGTGTTCGATTCGTTTTACTGATCTTTCAAGGTTGGAATGCTAATAAGCAAGAAATTTGAGAAATTATTTAAAACGAGAAAATGGAAACATATAAGAATAAATAATTCCATGCATTGTGTTTGACGAATCTACTTCTTATCGACAGACCAAATGCATAATAAAGCACTATGAACAAGCTTCCTTTTCAAACATGGAAGTTGGTGTGTTTCCTTCACATGCTTATCATTTTGTTCCTTTAAAATGACATCACAAACTGTAGACGAAAAAACATTGACGAATAAACTTTCTCTAGTTTCATTTCTTTTTCTTTATTTTCCCTTCCTTTTACAGTTTATATTATTTTTGTTCTTATGGGACCAAAGGTTGTAATTCACAAATCACTTGAGGACTTCGGATGGCTGATCTCGGCTATTCTTCTGATGCTTCAGAGGAATTCCAGGGGTGGAACAGGGGACCTACAAAAGACACTCCGATGCCTAAGTCAGCACTGGTGATGTCAGAGTATCAGAATAATTTAATGCGTAATCAATGCATGGAATAGTGTGCTATTTATACTATTTTACTTGTGGGTCCTACTTGGAATGGGCTTTCTGGCCCAATCATTCCCTTTTTGGCTATTCATGGATCTAGTGTTTAGAAGGGAAATTACCAAAGGATCCTTCAGGGGTTGACGGTATTCGGTATTCGGTCACGAGGATCTGTGGGCGGATGGTTTCATGTTGGCTGGAGTGGTTACGTTGCGGATCTGGGCTATTTTGTGGAAGGATATTCGTACTGTGGGGTATGCGGCTTGTGACGCGGGGTAGGCGGCCACCAGGGTGGTTGTCGAGGACCGCATAGTTTATGAGGTTGCCTTCTATGAGTATGCGGTCCTCGGTCCTGCTGAGGGTTGTGTTCTTCAGGGAGGTCATTCGGTGTGGCATATGCGGCTAGTGGGACCTAGTTTGAGTAAGCGGCTACGAGACTTATCTGGTGGCCGTATACCAGGGTTGGGGTCTTCCATAGCGGAGTGTGATGTGGGCGGTCATCAGCCTTGTTGGGTGCTTCATGAACCATGGGGGCTGTTAGGGTATGCGGTTGGCGGATGTGTCTGTGCCGCGTACCTAGGTTGGGACAATTTCTTTTTCTATTCTTTCTTTTTCTGTTTTCTCCTTCAGCCTATGTTGATCCTTACTGACTTGTCTTGGTGTCATAAATTTCTACTTCTTATGATCTCCCTCTTGCCTCAAATAAAGGGAACGGTCATCAAGATGTAGTGTTTTAAAACGAAGCCATCCCCATCCCAAAAGAAGATGACAAGAGTCCATGGGAGCAATATCACATAGTACTTCTTTCACATATTGCCATGTACTGAATTTTATCCATGCTTGATCCAGATGAAAGGTTTCTGGTAACTGGAGTTTCTCCACCCATCTTTGGCTCACAACATTGTTTTCGCTTCCGTAATCGAATGCAACTAAACATGGATGGCCTTCGGTTAAACACTTTGTATAATAAACTTACTTTCCTATTCCAAATCTAGATAGCCAGGCTCTGAATAGCAACTGATGTGAATCCACAACGTTCGATTCGTTTGACTGATCTATCATTGTTGGAATGCTAACAAGCAAGAAATTTAAGAAATTATTTAAAACGAGATAATGGAAACATAAAAGAAGATAGAACAGAAATTGATAGACATCACACTTCGAGAATGGAAGATAAGCCTGAGAGTTGAAACACACAAAGGGATAATGGACCTTTGATTAAACTCATGGATTCTTGAATCACTCAAGAACTTAGGAGAATCACTCTCACTAAGATAGATGAGATAAAACTCGTTTATTTTCTGAATAAAACTCAGCTTGCCTTCATTGTTGAAAATGATTCAACTTATATAGGAGCTTTAAGCATCAGAATTACAAAAGACACATAAATTTCAATTACAACACACTCAAGCTAATAGTGATCCGCTACTTAATGGTTGATTGTAACTTAATTTAAGGCTACCAAAAGTCATCCTAAAACTTTCAGCAAAGGTCCTGTTGATCTTCCAAAGGCTGGTTCTTAAGTTGGCATATGGACCCTTATTTCAACTTGAAGATAAAGCAAAACTAAAGCCCATTAATTGGTTAAGCACAAACACAATTTGGTCAGCCAATTTTACAAAGCATTGGGCCCTTATTTAAATAAAAGAAACTGCATCAACACGGCGCATTAGTCATCCTCCATTTGACCCATATGCAACATACATCATACCCTCCTTCTTCGAGAAGATTTGTCCCATATTTTAAGACACTAGTTTTAATGTAAGTTTATTATGATCTTGTGAACGACTTTTATTTTTTAACAAGTTGAATCTAATTCTCTTCCTCCAGGATCAAATTCAACTTGATATTTGTTACTTTCCAATGGTTGCAATCCGTCGATAACATTTCTTGGCAACAGTACCCCACCTTGATATATATAATTCCATACATTGTGTTTGACGAATCTGCTTCTTATCGACGGACCAAATGCATGATAAAGCACTATGAACAAGCTTCCTTTTTAAACAAGGAAGTTGGTGTGTTTCATTCACATGCTTATCCTTTTGTTCCTGCAAAATGACATCACAAACTGTAGAAGAAAAAACATTGACGAATAAACTTTCTCTAGTTCCATTTCTTTTTCTTTATTTTCCCTTCCTTATGCAATTTATATTACTTCTTTTTCTATTCTTTCTTTTTCTATTTTCTCCTTCAGCCTACGTTGATCCTTACTGACTTGTCTTGGTGTCATAAATTTCTACTTCTTTTGATGTCCTTCATGCCTCAAATAAAGGGAACGGTCATCAAGATGTAGTGTTTTAAAACGAAGCCATCCCCATCCCAAAAGAAGATGACAAGAGTCCATGGGAGCAATATCACATAGTACTTCTTTCACATATTGCCATGTACTGAATTTTATCCATGCTTGATCCAGATGAAAGGTTTCTGGTAACTGGAGTTTCTCCACCCATCTTTGGCTCACAACATTGTTTTCGCTTCCGTAATCGAATGCAACTAAACATGGATGGCCTTCGGTTAAACACTTTGTATAATAAACTTACTTTCCTATTCCAAATCTTGATAGCCAGGCTCTGAATAGGAACTGATGTGAATCCACAACGTTCGATTCGTTTGACTGATCTATCATTGTTGAAATGCTAACAAGCAAGAAATTTAAGAAATTATTTAAAACGAGATAATGGAAACATAAAAGAAGATAGAACAGAAATTGATAGACATCACACTTCGAGAATGGAAGATAAGCCTGAGAGTTGAAACACACAAAGGGATAATGGACCTTTGATTAAACTCATGGATTCTTGAATCACTCAAGAACTTAGGAGAATCACTCTCACTAAGATAGATGAGATAAAACTCGTTTATTTTCTGAATAAAACTCAACTTGCCTTCATTGTTGAAAATGGTTCAACTTATATAGGAGCTTTAAGCATCATAATTACAAAAGACACATAAATTTCAATTACAACCCACTCAAGCTAATAATGATCCGCTACTTAATGGTTGATTGTAACTTAATTTAAGGCTACCAAAAGTCATCCTTAAACTTTCAGCAAAGGTCCCGTTGATCTTCCAAAGGTTGGTTCTTAAGTTGGCATATGGACCTTATTTCAACTTGAAGATAAAGCAAAACCAAAGCCCATTAATTGGTTAAGCACAAACACAATTTGGTCAGCCAATTTTACAAAGCATTGGGCCCTTATTTAAATAAAAGAAACTGCATCAACACGGCGCATTAGTCATCCTCCATTTGACCCATATGCAATTCACATCATACCCTCCTTCTTCGACAAGATTTGTCCCAAATCTTAAGACACTAGTTTTAATGTGAGTTTATTCTGATCTTGTGAAGGACTTTTATTTTTTCACAAGTTGAAACTAATTCTCTTCTTCCAGGATCACATTCAACTTGATATTTGTTACATTCCGATGGTTGCAATCCGTCGATAACATTTCTTGGCAACAGTTCTCCACCTTGATATGTAACAATAAATAATTTCATGCATTGTGTTTGACAAATTTGCTTCTTATCGGCGGACCAAATGCATAATAAAGCACTATGAACAAGCTTCCTTTTTAAACATGGAAGTTGGTGTGTTTCATTCACATGCTTATCCTTTTATTCCTGTAAAATGACATCACAAACTGTAGAAGAAGAAACATTGACGAATAAACTTTCACTAATTCCATTTCTTTTTCTTTATTTTCCCTTCCTTCTGCAGTTTATATTACTTCTTTTTCTATTCTTTCTTTTTCTGTTTTCTCCTTCAGCCTACGTTGATCCTTATTGACTTGTCTTGTGTCATAAATTTCTACTTCTTTTGATGTCCTTCATGCCTCAAATAAGGAGAACGTTCATCAAGATGGGGTGTTTTAAAACGAAGTCATGCCCATCCCAAAAGAAGATGACAAGAGTCCATGGGAGCAATATCACATAATACTTCTTTCACACATTGCCATGTACTGAATTTAATCCATGCTTGATCCAGATGAAAGGTTGCTGGTAACTGGAGTTTCTCCACCAATCTTTGGCTCACAACATTGTTTTCGCTTTCGTAATCGAATGCAACTAAACATGGATGGCCTTCGGTTAAACACTTTGCATAATAAACTTCCTTTCCTATTCCAAATCTTGATAGCCAGGCTTTGAATAGCAAATGATGTGAATCCACAGGGTTCGATTCGTTTGACTGATCTATCATTGTTGGAATGCTAACAAGCAAGAAATTTGAGAAATTATTTAAAACGAGAAAATGGAAACATAAAAGAAGATGGAACGTAAATTGATAGACATCACACTTCCAAGAATTGAAGATAAGCCTAAGAGTTGAAACACACAAACGGATAAAGGACCTTTGATTAAACTCATGGATTGTTGAATCAGTCAAGAACTTAGGAGAATCACTCTCACTAAGATAGATGAGATAAAACTCGTTTATTTTGTGAATAAAACTCAACTTGACTTCATTGATGAAAATGGTTCAACTTATATGGGAGCTTTAACCATCAGAATTACAAAAGACACATAAATTTCAATATCAACCCGCTTAAAGCTATTAATTAATGATCCGCTCACGCTAATAACGATCCGCTACTTAATGGTTGATTGTAACTGAATTTAAGGCTACCAAAAGTTATCCACAAACTTTGAGCAAAGGTCCTCTTGATCTTCCAAAGGTTGGTTCTTAAGTTGGCATATGGACCCTTATTTCAACTTGACGATAAAGCAAAACTGAAGCCCATTAAATGGTTAAGCACAAAAACAATTTGGTCAGCCAATTTTAAAAAGCATTGGGACCTTATTTAAATAAAAGAAACTGCATCAACACAACGCATTAGTCATCCTACATTTGACCCATATGCAATTCACATCATACCATCCTTCTTCGAGAAGATTTGTCCCGAATCTTAAGACACTAGTTTTAATGTGAGTTTATTCTTGTGAAGGACTTTTATTTTTTTAAAACGAAGTCATGCCCATCCCAAAAGAAGATGACAAGAGTCCATGGGAGCAATATCACATAATACTTCTTTCACACATTGCCATGTACTGAATTTAATCCATGCTTGATCCAGATGAAAGGTTGCTGGTAACTGGAGTTTCTCCACCAATCTTTGGCTCACAACATGGTTTTCGCTTCCGTAATCGAATGCAACTAAACTTGGATGGCCTTCGGTTAAACACTTTGTATAATAAACTTCTTTTCCTATTCCAAATCTAGATAGCCAGGCTCTGAACACCAAATGATGTGAATCCACAGGGTTCGATTCGTTTGACTGATCTATCATTGTTGGAATGCTAAAAAGCAAGAAATTTGAAAAAATATTTAAAACGAGAAAATGGAAACATAAAACGAGAATATGGAACGAAAGTTGATAGACATCACACTTCAAAGAATGGAAGATAACACTGAGAGTTGATACACAAAGGGATAAAGGACCTTTGATTAAACTCATGAATTCTTGAATCACTCAAGAACTTAGGAGAATCACTCTCATTAAGATAGATGAGATAAAACTAGTTTATTTTCTGAATAAAACTCAGCTTGCCTTTATTGATGAAAATGGTTCAACTTATCTAGGAGCTTTAACCATCAGAATTACAAAAGACACATAAAGTTCAATATCAACCCGCTTAAAGCTATTAATTAATGATCCACTCAAGCTAATAACAATCCGCTACTTAATGGTTGATTGTAACTGAATTTAAGTTTACCATAAGTCATCCACAAACTTTGAGCAAAGGTCCTCTTGATCTTCCAAAGGTTGGTTCTTAAGTTGGCATATGGACCCTTATTTCAACTTGACGATAAAGCAAAACTGAAGCCCATTAAATGGTTAAGCACAAAAACAATTTGGTCAGCCAATTTTAAAAAGCATTGGGACCTTATTTAAATAAAAGAAACTGCATCAACACAACGCATTAGTCATCCTACATTTGACCCATATGCAATTCACATCATACCATCCTTCTTCGAGAAGATTTGTCCCGAATCTTAAGACACTAGTTTTAATGTGAGTTTATTCTTGTGAAGGACTTTTATTTTTTCACAAGTTGAAACTAATTCTCTTCTTCCAGGATCAAATTCAACTTGATATTTGTTACATTCCAATGATTGCAATCCGTCGCTAACATTTCTTGGCAACAGTACCCCACCTTGATATGTAACAATAAATAATTCCATGCATTGTGTTTGACGAATTTGCTTCTTATCGACGGACCAAATGCATAATAAAGCACTATGAACAAGCTTCCTTTTTAAACATGGAAGTTGGTGTGTTTCATTCACATGCTTATCCTTTTGTTCCTGTAAAATGACATCACAAACTATAGAAGAAAAAACGTTGACGAATAAACTTTCTCTAGTTCCATTTCTTTTTCTTTATTTTCACTTCCTTCTGCAGTTTATATTACTTCTTTTTCTAGTATTTCTTTTTCTGTTTTCTCCTTCAGCCTATGTTCATCCTTACTGACTTGTCTTGGTGTCATAAATTTCTACTTCTTTAGATGTCCCTCATGCCTCAAATAAAGGGGACGCTCATCAAGATAGAGTATTTTAAAACGAAGTCATGCCCATCCCAAAAGAAGATGACAAGAGTCCATGGGAGCAATATCACATAATACTTCTTTCACACATTGCCATGTACTGAATTTAATCCATGCTTGATCCAGATGAAAGGTTGCTGGTAACTGGAGTTTCTCCACCAATCTTTGGCTCACAACATGGTTTTCGCTTCCGTAATCGAATGCAACTAAACTTGGATGGCCTTCGGTTAAACACTTTGTATAATAAACTTCTTTTCCTATTCCAAATCTAGATAGCCAGGCTCTGAACACCAAATGATGTGAATCCACAGGGTTCGATTCGTTTGACTGATCTATCATTGTTGGAATGCTAAAAAGCAAGAAATTTGAAAAAATATTTAAAACGAGAAAATGGAAACATAAAACGAGAATATGGAACGAAAGTTGATAGACATCACACTTCAAAGAATGGAAGATAACACTGAGAGTTGATACACAAAGGGATAAAGGACCTTTGATTAAACTCATGAATTCTTGAATCACTCAAGAACTTAGGAGAATCACTCTCATTAAGATAGATGAGATAAAACTAGTTTATTTTCTGAATAAAACTCAGCTTGCCTTTATTGATGAAAATGGTTCAACTTATCTAGGAGCTTTAACCATCAGAATTACAAAAGACACATAAAGTTCAATATCAACCCGCTTAAAGCTATTAATTAATGATCCACTCAAGCTAATAACAATCCGCTACTTAATGGTTGATTGTAACTGAATTTAAGTTTACCATAAGTCATCCACAAACTTTGAGCAAAGGTCCTCTTGATCTTCCAAAGGTTGGTTCTTAAGTTGGCATATGGACCCTTATTTCAACTTGACGATAAAGCAAAACTGAAGCCCATTAAATGGTTAAGCACAAAAACAATTTGGTCAGCCAATTTTAAAAAGCATTGGGACCTTATTTAAATAAAAGAAACTGCATCAACACAACGCATTAGTCATCCTACATTTGACCCATATGCAATTCACATCATACCATCCTTCTCCGAGAAGATTTGTCCCGAATCTTAAGACACTAGTTTTAATGTGAGTTTATTCTTGTGAAGGACTTTTATTTTTTCACAAGTTGAAACTAATTCTCTTCTTCCAGGATCAAATTCAACTTGATATTTGTTACATTCCAATGGTTGCAATCCGTCGCTAACATTTCTTGGCAACAGTACCCCACCTTGATATGTAACAATAAATAATTCCATGCATTGTGTTTGACGAATTTGCTTCTTATCGACGGACCAAATGCATAATAAAGCACTATGAACAAGCTTCCTTTTTAAACATGGAAGTTGGTGTGTTTCATTCACATGCTTATCCTTTTGTTCCTGTAAAATGACATCACAAACTATAGAAGAAAAAACGTTGACGAATAAACTTTCTCTAGTTCCATTTCTTTTTCTTTATTTTCACTTCCTTCTGCAGTTTATATTACTTCTTTTTCTAGTATTTCTTTTTCTGTTTTCTCCTTCAGCCTATGTTCATCCTTACTGACTTGTCTTGGTGTCATAAATTTCTACTTCTTTAGATGTCCCTCATGCCTCAAATAAAGGGGACGCTCATCAAGATAGAGTATTTTAAAACGAAGTCATGCCCATCCCAAAAGAAGATGACAAGAGTCCATGGGAGCAATATCACATAATACTTCTTTCACACATTGCCATGTACTGAATTTAATCCATGCTTGATCCAGATGAAAGGTTGCTGGTAACTGGAGTTTCTCCACCAATCTTTGGCTCACAACATGGTTTTCGCTTCCGTAATCGAATGCAACTAAACTTGGATGGCCTTCGGTTAAACACTTTGTATAATAAACTTCTTTTCCTATTCCAAATCTAGATAGCCAGGCTCTGAACACCAAATGATGTGAATCCACAGGGTTCGATTCGTTTGACTGATCTATCATTGTTGGAATGTTAAAAAGCAAGAAATTTGAAAAAATATTTAAAACGAGAAAATGGAAACATAAAACGAGAATATGGAACGAAAGTTGATAGACATCACACTTCAAAGAATGGAAGATAACACTGAGAGTTGATACACAAAGGGATAAAGGACCTTTGATTAAACTCATGAATTCTTGAATCACTCAAGAACTTAGGAGAATCACTCTCATTAAGATAGATGAGATAAAACTAGTTTATTTTCTGAATAAAACTCAGCTTGCCTTTATTGATGAAAATGGTTCAACTTATCTAGGAGCTTTAACCATCAGAATTACAAAAGACACATAAAGTTCAATATCAACCCGCTTAAAGCTATTAATTAATGATCCACTCAAGCTAATAACAATCCGCTACTTAATGGTTGATTGTAACTGAATTTAAGTTTACCATAAGTCATCCACAAACTTTGAGCAAAGGTCCTCTTGATCTTCCAAAGGTTGGTTCTTAAGTTGGCATATGGACCCTTATTTCAACTTGACGATAAAGCAAAACTGAAGCCCATTAAATGGTTAAGCACAAAAACAATTTGGTCAGCCAATTTTAAAAAGCATTGGGACCTTATTTAAATAAAAGAAACTGCAACAACACGGTGCATCAGTCATCCTCCATTTGACCCATATGCAATTCACATCATACACTCCTTCGAGAAGATTTTTCCCGAATCTTAAGACAGTAGTTTTAATGTAAGTTTATTATGATCTTGTGAAGGACTTTTATTTTTTCACAAGTTGAAACTAATTCTCTTCCTCCAGGATCAAATTCAACTTGATATTTGTTACATTTCGATGGTTGCAATCCGTCGATAACATTTCTTGGCAACAGTACCCACCATGATATGTAACAATAAATAATTCCATGCATTGTGTTTGACGAATTTGCTTCTTATCGACGGACCAAATGCATAATAAAGCACTATGAACAAGCTTCCTTTTTAAACATGGAAGTTGGTGTGTTTCATTCACATGCTTATCCTTTTGTTCCTGTAAAATGACATCACAAACTATAGAAGAAAAAACGTTGACGAATAAACTTTCTCTAGTTCCATTTCTTTTTCTTTATTTTCACTTCCTTCTGCAGTTTATATTACTTCTTTTTCTAGTATTTCTTTTTCTGTTTTCTCCTTCAGCCTATGTTCATCCTTACTGACTTGTCTTGGTGTCATAAATTTCTACTTCTTTAGATGTCCCTCATGCCTCAAATAAAGGGGACGCTCATCAAGATAGAGTATTTTAAAACGAAGTCATGCCCATCCCAAAAGAAGATGACAAGAGTCCATGGGAGCAATATCACATAATACTTCTTTCACACATTGCCATGTACTGAATTTAATCCATGCTTGATCCAGATGAAAGGTTGCTGGTAACTGGAGTTTCTCCACCAATCTTTGGCTCACAACATGGTTTTCGCTTCCGTAATCGAATGCAACTAAACTTGGATGGCCTTCGGTTAAACACTTTGTATAATAAACTTCTTTTCCTATTCCAAATCTAGATAGCCAGGCTCTGAACACCAAATGATGTGAATCCACAGGGTTCGATTCGTTTGACTGATCTATCATTGTTGGAATGCTAAAAAGCAAGAAATTTGAAAAAATATTTAAAACGAGAAAATGGAAACATAAAACGAGAATATGGAACGAAAGTTGATAGACATCACACTTCAAAGAATGGAAGATAACACTGAGAGTTGATACACAAAGGGATAAAGGACCTTTGATTAAACTCATGAATTCTTGAATCACTCAAGAACTTAGGAGAATCACTCTCATTAAGATAGATGAGATAAAACTAGTTTATTTTCTGAATAAAACTCAGCTTGCCTTTATTGATGAAAATGGTTCAACTTATCTAGGAGCTTTAACCATCAGAATTACAAAAGACACATAAAGTTCAATATCAACCCGCTTAAAGCTATTAATTAATGATCCACTCAAGCTAATAACAATCCGCTACTTAATGGTTGATTGTAACTGAATTTAAGTTTACCATAAGTCATCCACAAACTTTGAGCAAAGGTCCTCTTGATCTTCCAAAGGTTGGTTCTTAAGTTGGCATATGGACCCTTATTTCAACTTGACGATAAAGCAAAACTGAAGCCCATTAAATGGTTAAGCACAAAAACAATTTGGTCAGCCAATTTTAAAAAGCATTGGGACCTTATTTAAATAAAAGAAACTGCATCAACACAACGCATTAGTCATCCTACATTTGACCCATATGCAATTCACATCATACCATCCTTCTTCGAGAAGATTTGTCCCGAATCTTAAGACACTAGTTTTAATGTGAGTTTATTCTTGTGAAGGACTTTTATTTTTTCACAAGTTGAAACTAATTCTCTTCTTCCAGGATCAAATTCAACTTGATATTTGTTACATTCCAATGGTTGCAATCCGTCGCTAACATTTCTTGGCAACAGTACCCCACCTTGATATGTAACAATAAATAATTCCATGCATTGTGTTTGACGAATTTGCTTCTTATCGACGGACCAAATGCATAATAAAGCACTATGAACAAGCTTCCTTTTTAAACATGGAAGTTGGTGTGTTTCATTCACATGCTTATCCTTTTGTTCCTGTAAAATGACATCACAAACTATAGAAGAAAAAACGTTGACGAATAAACTTTCTCTAGTTCCATTTCTTTTTCTTTATTTTCACTTCCTTCTGCAGTTTATATTACTTCTTTTTCTAGTATTTCTTTTTCTGTTTTCTCCTTCAGCCTATGTTCATCCTTACTGACTTGTCTTGGTGTCATAAATTTCTACTTCTTTAGATGTCCCTCATGCCTCAAATAAAGGGGACGCTCATCAAGATAGAGTATTTTAAAACGAAGTCATGCCCATCCCAAAAGAAGATGACAAGAGTCCATGGGAGCAATATCACATAATACTTCTTTCACACATTGCCATGTACTGAATTTAATCCATGCTTGATCCAGATGAAAGGTTGCTGGTAACTGGAGTTTCTCCACCAATCTTTGGCTCACAACATGGTTTTCGCTTCCGTAATCGAATGCAACTAAACTTGGATGGCCTTCGGTTAAACACTTTGTATAATAAACTTCTTTTCCTATTCCAAATCTAGATAGCCAGGCTCTGAACACCAAATGATGTGAATCCACAGGGTTCGATTCGTTTGACTGATCTATCATTGTTGGAATGCTAAAAAGCAAGAAATTTGAAAAAATATTTAAAACGAGAAAATGGAAACATAAAACGAGAATATGGAACGAAAGTTGATAGACATCACACTTCAAAGAATGGAAGATAACACTGAGAGTTGATACACAAAGGGATAAAGGACCTTTGATTAAACTCATGAATTCTTGAATCACTCAAGAACTTAGGAGAATCACTCTCATTAAGATAGATGAGATAAAACTAGTTTATTTTCTGAATAAAACTCAGCTTGCCTTTATTGATGAAAATGGTTCAACTTATCTAGGAGCTTTAACCATCAGAATTACAAAAGACACATAAAGTTCAATATCAACCCGCTTAAAGCTATTAATTAATGATCCACTCAAGCTAATAACAATCCGCTACTTAATGGTTGATTGTAACTGAATTTAAGTTTACCATAAGTCATCCACAAACTTTGAGCAAAGGTCCTCTTGATCTTCCAAAGGTTGGTTCTTAAGTTGGCATATGGACCCTTATTTCAACTTGACGATAAAGCAAAACTGAAGCCCATTAAATGGTTAAGCACAAAAACAATTTGGTCAGCCAATTTTAAAAAGCATTGGGACCTTATTTAAATAAAAGAAACTGCATCAACACAACGCATTAGTCATCCTACATTTGACCCATATGCAATTCACATCATACCATCCTTCTTCGAGAAGATTTGTCCCGAATCTTAAGACACTAGTTTTAATGTGAGTTTATTCTTGTGAAGGACTTTTATTTTTTCACAAGTTGAAACTAATTCTCTTCTTCCAGGATCAAATTCAACTTGATATTTGTTACATTCCAATGATTGCAATCCGTCGCTAACATTTCTTGGCAACAGTACCCCACCTTGATATGTAACAATAAATAATTCCATGCATTGTGTTTGACGAATTTGCTTCTTATCGACGGACCAAATGCATAATAAAGCACTATGAACAAGCTTCCTTTTTAAACATGGAAGTTGGTGTGTTTCATTCACATGCTTATCCTTTTGTTCCTGTAAAATGACATCACAAACTATAGAAGAAAAAACGTTGACGAATAAACTTTCTCTAGTTCCATTTCTTTTTCTTTATTTTCACTTCCTTCTGCAGTTTATATTACTTCTTTTTCTAGTATTTCTTTTTCTGTTTTCTCCTTCAGCCTATGTTCATCCTTACTGACTTGTCTTGGTGTCATAAATTTCTACTTCTTTAGATGTCCCTCATGCCTCAAATAAAGGGGACGCTCATCAAGATAGAGTATTTTAAAACGAAGTCATGCCCATCCCAAAAGAAGATGACAAGAGTCCATGGGAGCAATATCACATAATACTTCTTTCACACATTGCCATGTACTGAATTTAATCCATGCTTGATCCAGATGAAAGGTTGCTGGTAACTGGAGTTTCTCCACCAATCTTTGGCTCACAACATGGTTTTCGCTTCCGTAATCGAATGCAACTAAACTTGGATGGCCTTCGGTTAAACACTTTGTATAATAAACTTCTTTTCCTATTCCAAATCTAGATAGCCAGGCTCTGAACACCAAATGATGTGAATCCACAGGGTTCGATTCGTTTGACTGATCTATCATTGTTGGAATGCTAAAAAGCAAGAAATTTGAAAAAATATTTAAAACGAGAAAATGGAAACATAAAACGAGAATATGGAACGAAAGTTGATAGACATCACACTTCAAAGAATGGAAGATAACACTGAGAGTTGATACACAAAGGGATAAAGGACCTTTGATTAAACTCATGAATTCTTGAATCACTCAAGAACTTAGGAGAATCACTCTCATTAAGATAGATGAGATAAAACTAGTTTATTTTCTGAATAAAACTCAGCTTGCCTTTATTGATGAAAATGGTTCAACTTATCTAGGAGCTTTAACCATCAGAATTACAAAAGACACATAAAGTTCAATATCAACCCGCTTAAAGCTATTAATTAATGATCCACTCAAGCTAATAACAATCCGCTACTTAATGGTTGATTGTAACTGAATTTAAGTTTACCATAAGTCATCCACAAACTTTGAGCAAAGGTCCTCTTGATCTTCCAAAGGTTGGTTCTTAAGTTGGCATATGGACCCTTATTTCACTTGAAGATAAAGCAAAACTAAAGCCCATTAATTGGTTAAGCACAAACACATTTTGGTCAGCCAATTTTACAAAGCATTGGGCCCTTATTTAAATAAAAGAAACTGCAACAACACGGTGCATCAGTCATCCTCCATTTGACCCATATGCAATTCACATCATACACTCCTTCGAGAAGATTTTTCCCGAATCTTAAGACAGTAGTTTTAATGTAAGTTTATTATGATCTTGTGAAGGACTTTTATTTTTTCACAAGTTGAAACTAATTCTCTTCCTCCAGGATCAAATTCAACTTGATATTTGTTACATTTCGATGGTTGCAATCCGTCGATAACATTTCTTGGCAACAGTACCCCACCTTGATATGTAACAATAAATAATTCCATGCATTACGTTTGACGAATTTGCTTCTTATCGATGGACCAAATGCATAATAAAGCACTATAAACAAGCTTCCTTTTTAAACATGGAAGTTGCTGTGTTTCATTCACATGCTTATCTTGTTGTTCCTGTAAAATGACATCACAAATTGTAGAAGAAAAAACGTTGACGAATAAACTTTCTCTAGTTCCATTTCTTTTTCTTTATTTTCACTTCCTTCTGCAGTTTATATTACTTCTTTTTCTAGTATTTCTTTTTCTGTTTTCTCCTTCAGCCTATGTTGATCCTTACTGACTTGTCTTGGTGTCGTAAATTTCTACTTCTCTTGTTGTCCCTCATGCCTCAAATAAAGGGGATGCTCATCAAGATGGAGTGTTTTAAAACGAAGCCATGCCCATCCCAAAAGAAGATGACAAGAGTCCATGGGAGCAATATCACATAATACTTCTTTCTCACATTGCCATGTACTGAATTTGATCCATGCTTGATCCAAATGAAAGGTTGCTGGTAACTGGAGTTTCTCCACCAATCTTTGGCTCACAACATGGTTTTCACTTCCGTAATCGAATGCAACTAAACATGGATGGCCTTCGGTTAAACACTTTGTATAATAAACTTCTTTTCCTATTCCAAATCTAGATAGCCAGGCTCTGAATACCAAATGATGTGAATCCACAGGGTTCGATTCGTTTGACTGATCTATCATTGTTGGAATGCTAAAAAGCAAGAAATTTGAAAAAATATTTAAAACGAGAAAATGGAAACATAAAACGAGAATATGGAACGAAAGTTGATAGACATCACACTTCGAAGAATGGAAGATAACACTGAGAGTTGATACACAAAGGGATAAAGGACCTTTGATTAAACTCATGAATTCTTGAATCACTCAAGAACTTAGGAGAATCACTCTCATTAAGATAGATGAGATAAAACTAGTTTATTTTCTGAATAAAACTCAGATTGCCTTTATTGATGAAAATGGTTCAACTTATCTAGGAGCTTTAACCATCAGAATTACAAAAGACACATAAATTTCAATATCAACCCGCTTAAAGCTATTAATTAATGATCCGCTCAAGCTAATAACAATCCGCTACTTAATGGGGTATTGTAACTGAATTTAAGGCTACCAAAAGTCATCCACAAACTTTGAGCAAAGGTCCTCTTGACCGTCCAAAGGTTGGTTCTTAAGTTGGCATATGGACCTTTATTTCAACTTGAAGATAAAGCAAAACTAAAGCCCATTAATTGGTTAAGTACAAACACAATTTGGGCAGCCAATTTTACAAAGCATTGGGCCCTTATTTAAATAAAAGAAACTGCATCAACACGGTGCATCAGTCATCCTCCATTTGACCCATATGCAATTCACATCATACACTCCTTCTTCGAGAAGATTTGTCCCGAATCTTAAGACACTAGTTTTAATGTAAGTTTATTATGATCTTGTGAGGGACTTTTATTTTTTCACAAGTTGAAACTAATTCTCTTATTCCAGGATCAAATTCAACTTTATATTTGTTACTTTCCAATGGTTGCAATCCGTCGATAACATTTCTTGGCAACAGTACCCACCATGATATGTACCAATAAATAATTCCATGCATTGTGTTTGACGAATTTGCTTCTTATCGACGGACCAAATGCATAATAAAGCACTATGAACAAGCTTCCTTTTTAAACATGGAAGTTGGTGTGTTTCATTCACATGCTTATCCTTTTGTTCCTGTAAAATGACATCACAAACTGTAGAAGAAAAAACATTGACGAATAAACTTTCTCTAGTTCCATTTCTTTTTCTTTATTTCCGTTCCTTCTGCAGTTTATATTACTTCTTTTTCTATTCTTTCTCTTTCTGTTTTCTCCTTCAGCGTACGTTGATCCTTACTGACTTGTCTTGGTGTCATAAATTTCTACTTCTTTTGATGTCCCTCATGCCTCAAATAAAGGGAACGTTCATCAAGATGGAGTGTTTTAAAACGAAGCCATGCCCATCCCAAAAGAAGATGACAAGAGTCCATGGCAGCAATATCACATAATACTTCTTTCACACATTGCCATGTACTGAATTTGATCCATGCTTGATCCAGAAGAAAGGTTGCTGGTAACTGGAGTTTCTCCACCAATCTTTGGCTCACAACATTGTTTTCGCTTCCGTAATCGAATGCAACTAAACATGGATGGCCTTCGGTTAAACACTTTTTATAATAAACTTCCTTTCCTATTCCAAATCTAGATAGCCAGGCTCTGAATAGCAAATGATGTGAATCCACAGGGTTCGATTCATTTGACTGATCTATCATTGTTGGATTGCTAACAAGCAAGAAATTTGAGAAATTATTTAAAACGAGAAAATGGAAACATAAAAGAAGATGGAACGGAAATTGATAGATATCACACTTCCAAGAATGGAAGATAAGCCTAAGAGTTGAGACACACAATGGGATAAAGGACCTTTGATTAAACTCATGGATTCTTGAATCACTCAAGAACTTAGGAGAATCACTCTCACTAAGATAGATGAGATAAAACTCGTTTATTTTCTGAATAAAACTCAGCTTGCCTTCATTGATGAAAATGGTTCAACTTATATAGGAGCTTTAACCATCGGAATTACAAAAGACACATAAATTTCAATATCATCCCGCTTAAAGCTATTAATTAATGATCCACTCAAGCTAATAACGATCCGCTACTTAATGGGGTATTGTAACTGAATTTAAGGCTACCAAAAGTCATCCACAAACTTTGAGCAAAGGTCCTCTTGACCGTCCAAAGGTTGGTTCTTAAGTTGGCATATGGACCTTTATTTCAACTTGAAGATAAAGCAAAACTAAAGCCCATTAATTGGTTAAGCACAAACACAATTTGGTTAGCCAATTTTACAAAGCATTGGGCCCTTATTTAAATAAAAGAAACTGCATCAACACGGTGCATCCGTCATCCTCCATTTGACCCATATGCAATTCACATCATACACTCCTTCTTCGAGAAGATTTGTCCCGAATCTTAAGACACTAGTTTTAATGTAAGTTTATTATGATCTTGTGAGGGACTTTTATTTTTTCACAAGTTGAAACTAATTCTCTTCTTCCAGGATCAAATTCAACTTTATATTTGTTACTTTCCAATGGTTGCAATCCGTCGATAACATTTCTTGGCAACAGTAACCACCATGATATGTAACAATAAATAATTCCATGCATTGTGTTTGACGAATTTGCTTCTTATCGGCGGACCAAATGCATAATAAAGCACTATGAACAAGCTTCCTTTTTAAACATGGAAGTTGGTGTGTTTCATTCACATGCTTATCCTTTTGTTCCTGTAAAATGACATCACAAACTGTAGAAGAAAAAACATTGACGAATAAACTTTCTCTAGTTCCATTTCTTTTTCTTTATTTCCGTTCCTTCTGCAGTTTATATTACTTCTTTTTCTATTCTTTCTCTTTCTGTTTTCTCCTTCAGCCTACGTTGATCCTTACTGACTTGTCTTGGTGTCATAAATTTCTACTTCTTTTGATGTCCCTCATGCCTCAAATAAAGGGAACGTTCATCAAGATGGAGTGTTTTAAAACGAAGCCATGCCCATCCCAAAAGAAGATGACAAGAGTCCATGGCAGCAATATCACATAATACTTCTTTCACACATTGCCATGTACTGAATTTGATCCATGCTTGATCCAGAAGAAAGGTTGCTGGTAACTGGAGTTTCTCCACCAATCTTTGGCTCACAACATTGTTTTCGCTTCCGTAATCGAATGCAACTAAACATGGATGGCCTTCGGTTAAACACTTTTTATAATAAACTTCCTTTCCTATTCCAAATCCAGATAGCCAGGCTCTGAATAGCAAATGATGTGAATCCACAGGGTTCGATTCATTTGACTGATCTATCATTGTTGGATTGCTAACAAGCAAGAAATTTGAGAAATTATTTAAAACGAGAAAATGGAAACATAAAAGAAGATGGAACGGAAATTGATAGATATCACACTTCCAAGAATGGAAGATAAGCCTAAGAGTTGAGACACACAATGGGATAAAGGACCTTTGATTAAACTCATGGATTCTTGAATCACTCAAGAACTTAGGAGAATCACTCTCACTAAGATAGATGAGATAAAACTCGTTTATGTTCTGAATAAAACTCAGCTTGCCTTCATTGATGAAAATGGTTCAACTTATATAGGAGCTTTAACCATCAGAATTACAAAAGACACATAAATTTCAATATCATCCCGCTTAAAGCTATTAATTAATGATCCACTCAAGCTAATAACGATCCGCTACTTAATGGGGGTATTGTAACTGAATTTGAAGCTACCAAAAGTCATCCACAAACTTTGAGCAAAGGTCCTCTTGATCTTCCAAAGGTTGGTTCTTAAGTTGGCATATGGACCCTTATTTCAACTTGAAGATAAAGCAAAACTAAAGCCCATTACTTGGTTAAGCACAAACACAATTTGGTCAGCCAATTCTACAAAGCATTGGGCCCTTATTTAAATAAAAGAAACTGCATCAACACGGTGCATCAGTCATCCTCCATTTGACCCATATGCAATTCACATCATACACTCCTTCTTCGAGAAGATTTGTCCCGAATCTTAAGACACTAGTTTTAATGTAAGTTTATTATGATCTTGTGAGGGACTTTTATTTTTTCACAAGTTGAAACTAATTCTCTTCTTCCAGGATCAAATTCAACTTTATATTTGTTACTTTCCAATGGTTGCAATCCGTCGATAACATTTCTTGGCAACAGTACCCACCATGATATGTAACAATAAATAATTCCATGCATTGTGTTTGACGAATTTGCTTCTTATCGACGGACCAAATGCATAATAAAGCACTATGAACAAGCTTCCTTTTTAAACATGGAAGTTGGTGTGTTTCATTCACATGCTTATCCTTTTGTTCCTGTAAAATGACATCACAAACT
Source organism: Vigna unguiculata (assembly GCF_037176805.1). NCBI lineage: Eukaryota > Viridiplantae > Streptophyta > Magnoliopsida > Fabales > Fabaceae > Vigna > Vigna unguiculata. Next base: position 12,486,213 of record NC_140793.1, on the reverse strand, counting down.
GTAGAAGAAAAAACATTGACGAATAAACTTTCTCTAGTTCCATTTCTTTTTCTTTATTTCCGTTCCTTCTGCAGTTTATATTACTTCTTTTTCTATTCTTTCTCTTTCTGTTTTCTCCTTCAGCCTACGTTGATCCTTACTGACTTGTCTTGGTGTCATAAATTTCTACTTCTTTTGATGTCCCTCATGCCTCAAATAAAGGGAACGTTCATCAAGATGGAGTGTTTTAAAACGAAGCCATGCCCATCCCAAAAGAAGATGACAAGAGTCCATGGCAGCAATATCACATAATACTTCTTTCACACATTGCCATGTACTGAATTTGATCCATGCTTGATCCAGAAGAAAGGTTGCTGGTAACTGGAGTTTCTCCACCAATCTTTGGCTCACAACATTGTTTTCGCTTCCGTAATCGAATGCAACTAAACATGGATGGCCTTCGGTTAAACACTTTTTATAATAAACTTCCTTTCCTATTCCAAATCTAGATAGCCAGGCTCTGAATAGCAAATGATGTGAATCCACAGGGTTCGATTCATTTGACTGATCTACCATTGTTGGAATGCTAACAAGCAAGAAATTTGAGAAATTATTTAAAACGAGAAAATGGAAACATAAAAGAAGATGGAACGGAAATTGATAGATATCACACTTCCAAGAATGGAAGATAAGCCTAAGAGTTGAGACACACAATGGGATAAAGGACCTTTGATTAAACTCATGGATTCTTGAATCACTCAAGAACTTAGGAGAATCACTCTCACTAAGATAGATGAGATAAAACTCGTTTATTTTCTGAATAAAACTCAGCTTGCCTTCATTGATGAAAATGGTTCAACTTATATAGGAGCTTTAACCATCGGAATTACAAAAGACACATAAATTTCAATATCATCCCGCTTAAAGCTATTAATTAATGATCCACCCAAGCTAATAACGATCCGCTACTTAATGGGGTATTGTAACTGAATTTAAGGCTACCAAAAGTCATCCACAAACTTTGAGCAAAGGTCCTCTTGACCGTCCAAAGGTTGGTTCTTAAGTTGGCATATGGACCTTTATTTCAACTTGAAGATAAAGCAAAACTAAAGCCCATTAATTGGTTAAGCACAAACACAATTTGGTCAGCCAATTTTACAAAGCATTGGGCCCTTATTTAAATAAAAGAAACTGCATCAACACGGTGCATCAGTCATCCTCCATTTGACCCATATGCAATTCACATCATACACTCCTTCTTCGAGAAGATTTGTCCCGAATCTTAAGACACTAGTTTTAATGTAAGTTTATTATGATCTTGTGAGGGACTTTTATTTTTTCACAAGTTGAAACTAATTCTCTTCTTCCAGGATCAAATTCAACTTTATATTTGTTACTTTCCAATGGTTGCAATCCGTCGATAACATTTCTTGGCAACAGTACCCACCATGATATGTAACAATAAATAATTCCATGCATTGTGTTTGACGAATTTGCTTCTTATCGACGGACCAAATGCATAATAAAGCACTATGAACAAGCTTCCTTTTTAAACATGGAAGTTGGTGTGTTTCATTCACATGCTTATCCTTTTGTTCCTGTAAAATGACATCACAAACTGTAGAAGAAAAAACATTGACGAATAAACTTTCTCTAGTTCCATTTCTTTTTCTTTATTTCCGTTCCTTCTGCAGTTTATATTACTTCTTTTTCTATTCTTTCTCTTTCTGTTTTCTCCTTCAGCCTACGTTGATCCTTACTGACTTGTCTTGGTGTCATAAATTTCTACTTCTTTTGATGTCCCTCATGCCTCAAATAAAGGGAACGTTCATCAAGATGGAGTGTTTTAAAACGAAGCCATGCCCATCCCAAAAGAAGATGACAAGAGTCCATGGCAGCAATATCACATAATACTTCTTTCACACATTGCCATGTACTGAATTTGATCCATGCTTGATCCAGAAGAAAGGTTGCTGGTAACTGGAGTTTCTCCACCAATCTTTGGCTCACAACATTGTTTTCGCTTCCGTAATCGAATGCAACTAAACATGGATGGCCTTCGGTTAAACACTTTTTATAATAAACTTCCTTTCCTATTCCAAATCTAGATAGCCAGGCTCTGAATAGCAAATGATGTGAATCCACAGGGTTCGATTCATTTGACTGATCTACCATTGTTGGAATGCTAACAAGCAAGAAATTTGAGAAATTATTTAAAACGAGAAAATGGAAACATAAAAGAAGATGGAACGGAAATTGATAGATATCACACTTCCAAGAATGGAAGATAAGCCTAAGAGTTGAGACACACAATGGGATAAAGGACCTTTGATTAAACTCATGGATTCTTGAATCACTCAAGAACTTAGGAGAATCACTCTCACTAAGATAGATGAGATAAAACTCGTTTATTTTCTGAATAAAACTCAGCTTGCCTTCATTGATGAAAATGGTTCAACTTATATAGGAGCTTTAACCATCGGAATTACAAAAGACACATAAATTTCAATATCATCCCGCTTAAAGCTATTAATTAATGATCCACCCAAGCTAATAACGATCCGCTACTTAATGGGGTATTGTAACTGAATTTAAGGCTACCAAAAGTCATCCACAAACTTTGAGCAAAGGTCCTCTTGACCGTCCAAAGGTTGGTTCTTAAGTTGGCATATGGACCTTTATTTCAACTTGAAGATAAAGCAAAACTAAAGCCCATTAATTGGTTAAGCACAAACACAATTTAGTCAGCCAATTTTACAAAGCATTGGGCCCTTATTTAAATAAAAGAAACTGCATCAACACGGTGCATCAGTCATCCTCCATTTGACCCATATGCAATTCACATCATACACTCCTTCTTCGAGAAGATTTGTCCCGAATCTTAAGACACTAGTTTTAATGTAAGTTTATTATGATCTTGTGAGGGACTTTTATTTTTTCACAAGTTGAAACTAATTCTCTTCTTCCAGGATCAAATTCAACTTTATATTTGTTACTTTCCAATGGTTGCAATCCGTCGATAACATTTCTTGGCAACAGTACCCACCATGATATGTAACAATAAATAATTCCATGCATTGTGTTTGACGAATTTGCTTCTTATCGACGGACCAAATGCATAATAAAGCACTATGAACAAGCTTCCTTTTTAAACATGGAAGTTGGTGTGTTTCATTCACATGCTTATCCTTTTGTTCCTGTAAAATGACATCACAAACTGTAGAAGAAAAAACATTGACGAATAAACTTTCTCTAGTTCCATTTCTTTTTCTTTATTTCCGTTCCTTCTGCAGTTTATATTACTTCTTTTTCTATTCTTTCTCTTTTTGTTTTCTCCTTCAGCCTACGTTGATCCTTACTGACTTGTCTTGGTGTCATAAATTTCTACTTCTTTTGATGTCCCTCATGCCTCAAATAAAGGGAACGTTCATCAAGATGGAGTGTTTTAAAACGAAGCCATGCCCATCCCAAAAGAAGATGACAAGAGTCCATGGCAGCAATATCACATAATACTTCTTTCACACATTGCCATGTACTGAATTTGATCCATGCTTGATCCAGAAGAAAGGTTGCTGGTAACTGGAGTTTCTCCACCAATCTTTGGCTCACAACATTGTTTTCGCTTCCGTAATCGAATGCAACTAAACATGGATGGCCTTCGGTTAAACACTTTTTATAATAAACTTCCTTTCCTATTCCAAATCTAGATAGCCAGGCTCTGAATAGCAAATGATGTGAATCCACAGGGTTCGATTCATTTGACTGATCTATCATTTTTGGATTGCTAACAAGCAAGAAATTTGAGAAATTATTTAAAACGAGAAAATGGAAACATAAAAGAAGATGGAACGGAAATTGATAGATATCACACTTCCAAGAATGGAAGATAAGCCTAAGAGTTGAGACACACAATGGGATAAAGGACCTTTGATTAAACTCATGGATTCTTGAATCACTCAAGAACTTAGGAGAATCACTCTCACTAAGATAGATGAGATAAAACTCGTTTATTTTCTGAATAAAACTCAGCTTGCCTTCATTGATGAAAATGGTTCAACTTATATAGGAGCTTTAACCATCGGAATTACAAAAGACACATAAATTTCAATATCATCCCGCTTAAAGCTATTAATTAATGATCCACCCAAGCTAATAACGATCCGCTACTTAATGGGGTATTGTAACTGAATTTAAGGCTACCAAAAGTCATCCACAAACTTTGAGCAAAGGTCCTCTTGACCGTCCAAAGGTTGGTTCTTAAGTTGGCATATGGACCTTTATTTCAACTTGAAGATAAAGCAAAACTAAAGCCCATTAATTGGTTAAGCACAAACACAATTTGGTCAGCCAATTTTACAAAGCATTGGGCCCTTATTTAAATAAAAGAAACTGCATCAACACGGTGCATCAGTCATCCTCCATTTGACCCATATGCAATTCACATCATACACTCCTTCTTCGAGAAGATTTGTCCCGAATCTTAAGACACTAGTTTTAATGTAAGTTTATTATGATCTTGTGAGGGACTTTTATTTTTTCACAAGTTGAAACTAATTCTCTTCTTCCAGGATCAAATTCAACTTTATATTTGTTACTTTCCAATGGTTGCAATCCGTCGATAACATTTCTTGGCAACAGTACCCACCATGATATGTAACAATAAATAATTCCATGCATTGTGTTTGACGAATTTGCTTCTTATCGACGGACCAAATGCATAATAAAGCACTATGAACAAGCTTCCTTTTTAAACATGGAAGTTGGTGTGTTTCATTCACATGCTTATCCTTTTGTTCCTGTAAAATGACATCACAAACTGTAGAAGAAAAAACATTGACGAATAAACTTTCTCTAGTTCCATTTCTTTTTCTTTATTTCCGTTCCTTCTGCAGTTTATATTACTTCTTTTTCTATTCTTTCTCTTTTTGTTTTCTCCTTCAGCCTACGTTGATCCTTACTGACTTGTCTTGGTGTCATAAATTTCTACTTCTTTTGATGTCCCTCATGCCTCAAATAAAGGGAACGTTCATCAAGATGGAGTGTTTTAAAACGAAGCCATGCCCATCCCAAAAGAAGATGACAAGAGTCCATGGCAGCAATATCACATAATACTTCTTTCACACATTGCCATGTACTGAATTTGATCCATGCTTGATCCAGAAGAAAGGTTGCTGGTAACTGGAGTTTCTCCACCAATCTTTGGCTCACAACATTGTTTTCGCTTCCGTAATCGAATGCAACTAAACATGGATGGCCTTCGGTTAAACACTTTTTATAATAAACTTCCTTTCCTATTCCAAATCCAGATAGCCAGGCTCTGAATAGCAAATGATGTGAATCCACAGGGTTCGATTCATTTGACTGATCTATCATTTTTGGATTGCTAACAAGCAAGAAATTTGAGAAATTATTTAAAACGAGAAAATGGAAACATAAAAGAAGATGGAACGGAAATTGATAGATATCACACTTCCAAGAATGGAAGATAAGCCTAAGAGTTGAGACACACAATGGGATAAAGGACCTTTGATTAAACTCATGGATTCTTGAATCACTCAAGAACTTAGGAGAATCACTCTCACTAAGATAGATGAGATAAAACTCGTTTATTTTCTGAATAAAACTCAGCTTGCCTTCATTGATGAAAATGGTTCAACTTATATAGGAGCTTTAACCATCGGAATTACAAAAGACACATAAATTTCAATATCATCCCGCTTAAAGCTATTAATTAATGATCCACCCAAGCTAATAACGATCCGCTACTTAATGGGGTATTGTAACTGAATTTAAGGCTACCAAAAGTCATCCACAAACTTTGAGCAAAGGTCCTCTTGACCGTCCAAAGGTTGGTTCTTAAGTTGGCATATGGACCTTTATTTCAACTTGAAGATAAAGCAAAACTAAAGCCCATTAATTGGTTAAGCACAAACACAATTTGGTCAGCCAATTTTACAAAGCATTGGGCCCTTATTTAAATAAAAGAAACTGCATCAACACGGTGCATCAGTCATCCTCCATTTGACCCATATGCAATTCACATCATACACTCCTTCTTCGAGAAGATTTGTCCCGAATCTTAAGACACTAGTTTTAATGTAAGTTTATTATGATCTTGTGAGGGACTTTTATTTTTTCACAAGTTGAAACTAATTCTCTTCTTCCAGGATCAAATTCAACTTTATATTTGTTACTTTCCAATGGTTGCAATCCGTCGATAACATTTCTTGGCAACAGTACCCACCATGATATGTAACAATAAATAATTCCATGCATTGTGTTTGACGAATTTGCTTCTTATCGACGGACCAAATGCATAATAAAGCACTATGAACAAGCTTCCTTTTTAAACATGGAAGTTGGTGTGTTTCATTCACATGCTTATCCTTTTGTTCCTGTAAAATGACATCACAAACTGTAGAAGAAAAAACATTGACGAATAAACTTTCTCTAGTTCCATTTCTTTTTCTTTATTTCCGTTCCTTCTGCAGTTTATATTACTTCTTTTTCTATTCTTTCTCTTTCTGTTTTCTCCTTCAGCCTACGTTGATCCTTACTGACTTGTCTTGGTGTCATAAATTTCTACTTCTTTTGATGTCCCTCATGCCTCAAATAAAGGGAACGTTCATCAAGATGGAGTGTTTTAAAACGAAGCCATGCCCATCCCAAAAGAAGATGACAAGAGTCCATGGCAGCAATATCACATAATACTTCTTTCACACATTGCCATGTACTGAATTTGATCCATGCTTGATCCAGAAGAAAGGTTGCTGGTAACTGGAGTTTCTCCACCAATCTTTGGCTCACAACATTGTTTTCGCTTCCGTAATCGAATGCAACTAAACATGGATGGCCTTCGGTTAAACACTTTTTATAATAAACTTCCTTTCCTATTCCAAATCCAGATAGCCAGGCTCTGAATAGCAAATGATGTGAATCCACAGGGTTCGATTCATTTGACTGATCTATCATTGTTGGATTGCTAACAAGCAAGAAATTTGAGAAATTATTTAAAACGAGAAAATGGAAACATAAAAGAAGATGGAACGGAAATTGATAGATATCACACTTCCAAGAATGGAAGATAAGCCTAAGAGTTGAGACACACAATGGGATAAAGGACCTTTGATTAAACTCATGGATTCTTGAATCACTCAAGAACTTAGGAGAATCACTCTCACTAAGATAGATGAGATAAAACTCGTTTATTTTCTGAATAAAACTCAGCTTGCCTTCATTGATGAAAATGGTTCAACTTATATAGGAGCTTTAACCATCGGAATTACAAAAGACACATAAATTTCAATATCATCCCGCTTAAAGCTATTAATTAATGATCCACCCAAGCTAATAACGATCCGCTACTTAATGGGGTATTGTAACTGAATTTAAGGCTACCAAAAGTCATCCACAAACTTTGAGCAAAGGTCCTCTTGACCGTCCAAAGGTTGGTTCTTAAGTTGGCATATGGACCTTTATTTCAACTTGAAGATAAAGCAAAACTAAAGCCCATTAATTGGTTAAGCACAAACACAATTTGGTCAGCCAATTTTACAAAGCATTGGGCCCTTATTTAAATAAAAGAAACTGCATCAACACGGTGCATCAGTCATCCTCCATTTGACCCATATGCAATTCACATCATACACTCCTTCTTCGAGAAGATTTGTCCCGAATCTTAAGACACTAGTTTTAATGTAAGTTTATTATGATCTTGTGAGGGACTTTTATTTTTTCACAAGTTGAAACTAATTCTCTTCTTCCAGGATCAAATTCAACTTTATATTTGTTACTTTCCAATGGTTGCAATCCGTCGATAACATTTCTTGGCAACAGTACCCACCATGATATGTAACAATAAATAATTCCATGCATTGTGTTTGACGAATTTGCTTCTTATCGACGGACCAAATGCATAATAAAGCACTATGAACAAGCTTCCTTTTTAAACATGGAAGTTGGTGTGTTTCATTCACATGCTTATCCTTTTGTTCCTGTAAAATGACATCACAAACTGTAGAAGAAAAAACATTGACGAATAAACTTTCTCTAGTTCCATTTCTTTTTCTTTATTTCCGTTCCTTCTGCAGTTTATATTACTTCTTTTTCTATTCTTTCTCTTTCTGTTTTCTCCTTCAGCCTACGTTGATCCTTACTGACTTGTCTTGGTGTCATAAATTTCTACTTCTTTTGATGTCCCTCATGCCTCAAATAAAGGGAACGTTCATCAAGATGGAGTGTTTTAAAACGAAGCCATGCCCATCCCAAAAGAAGATGACAAGAGTCCATGGCAGCAATATCACATAATACTTCTTTCACACATTGCCATGTACTGAATTTGATCCATGCTTGATCCAGAAGAAAGGTTGCTGGTAACTGGAGTTTCTCCACCAATCTTTGGCTCACAACATTGTTTTCGCTTCCGTAATCGAATGCAACTAAACATGGATGGCCTTCGGTTAAACACTTTTTATAATAAACTTCCTTTCCTATTCCAAATCCAGATAGCCAGGCTCTGAATAGCAAATGATGTGAATCCACAGGGTTCGATTCATTTGACTGATCTATCATTGTTGGATTGCTAACAAGCAAGAAATTTGAGAAATTATTTAAAACGAGAAAATGGAAACATAAAAGAAGATGGAACGGAAATTGATAGATATCACACTTCCAAGAATGGAAGATAAGCCTAAGAGTTGAGACACACAATGGGATAAAGGACCTTTGATTAAACTCATGGATTCTTGAATCACTCAAGAACTTAGGAGAATCACTCTCACTAAGATAGATGAGATAAAACTCGTTTATTTTCTGAATAAAACTCAGCTTGCCTTCATTGATGAAAATGGTTCAACTTATATAGGAGCTTTAACCATCGGAATTACAAAAGACACATAAATTTCAATATCATCCCGCTTAAAGCTATTAATTAATGATCCACCCAAGCTAATAACGATCCGCTACTTAATGGGGTATTGTAACTGAATTTAAGGCTACCAAAAGTCATCCACAAACTTTGAGCAAAGGTCCTCTTGACCGTCCAAAGGTTGGTTCTTAAGTTGGCATATGGACCTTTATTTCAACTTGAAGATAAAGCAAAACTAAAGCCCATTAATTGGTTAAGCACAAACACAATTTGGTCAGCCAATTTTACAAAGCATTGGGCCCTTATTTAAATAAAAGAAACTGCATCAACACGGTGCATCAGTCATCCTCCATTTGACCCATATGCAATTCACATCATACACTCCTTCTTCGAGAAGATTTGTCCCGAATCTTAAGACACTAGTTTTAATGTAAGTTTATTATGATCTTGTGAGGGACTTTTATTTTTTCACAAGTTGAAACTAATTCTCTTCTTCCAGGATCAAATTCAACTTTATATTTGTTACTTTCCAATGGTTGCAATCCGTCGATAACATTTCTTGGCAACAGTACCCACCATGATATGTAACAATAAATAATTCCATGCATTGTGTTTGACGAATTTGCTTCTTATCGACGGACCAAATGCATAATAAAGCACTATGAACAAGCTTCCTTTTTAAACATGGAAGTTGGTGTGTTTCATTCACATGCTTATCCTTTTGTTCCTGTAAAATGACATCACAAACTGTAGAAGAAAAAACATTGACGAATAAACTTTCTCTAGTTCCATTTCTTTTTCTTTATTTCCGTTCCTTCTGCAGTTTATATTACTTCTTTTTCTATTCTTTCTCTTTCTGTTTTCTCCTTCAGCCTACGTTGATCCTTACTGACTTGTCTTGGTGTCATAAATTTCTACTTCTTTTGATGTCCCTCATGCCTCAAATAAAGGGAACGTTCATCAAGATGGAGTGTTTTAAAACGAAGCCATGCCCATCCCAAAAGAAGATGACAAGAGTCCATGGCAGCAATATCACATAATACTTCTTTCACACATTGCCATGTACTGAATTTGATCCATGCTTGATCCAGAAGAAAGGTTGCTGGTAACTGGAGTTTCTCCACCAATCTTTGGCTCACAACATTGTTTTCGCTTCCGTAATCGAATGCAACTAAACATGGATGGCCTTCGGTTAAACACTTTTTATAATAAACTTCCTTTCCTATTCCAAATCCAGATAGCCAGGCTCTGAATAGCAAATGATGTGAATCCACAGGGTTCGATTCATTTGACTGATCTATCATTGTTGGATTGCTAACAAGCAAGAAATTTGAGAAATTATTTAAAACGAGAAAATGGAAACATAAAAGAAGATGGAACGGAAATTGATAGATATCACACTTCCAAGAATGGAAGATAAGCCTAAGAGTTGAGACACACAATGGGATAAAGGACCTTTGATTAAACTCATGGATTCTTGAATCACTCAAGAACTTAGGAGAATCACTCTCACTAAGATAGATGAGATAAAACTCGTTTATTTTCTGAATAAAACTCAGCTTGCCTTCATTGATGAAAATGGTTCAACTTATATAGGAGCTTTAACCATCGGAATTACAAAAGACACATAAATTTCAATATCATCCCGCTTAAAGCTATTAATTAATGATCCACCCAAGCTAATAACGATCCGCTACTTAATGGGGTATTGTAACTGAATTTAAGGCTACCAAAAGTCATCCACAAACTTTGAGCAAAGGTCCTCTTGACCGTCCAAAGGTTGGTTCTTAAGTTGGCATATGGACCTTTATTTCAACTTGAAGATAAAGCAAAACTAAAGCCCATTAATTGGTTAAGCACAAACACAATTTGGTCAGCCAATTTTACAAAGCATTGGGCCCTTATTTAAATAAAAGAAACTGCATCAACACGGTGCATCAGTCATCCTCCATTTGACCCATATGCAATTCACATCATACACTCCTTCTTCGAGAAGATTTGTCCCGAATCTTAAGACACTAGTTTTAATGTAAGTTTATTATGATCTTGTGAGGGACTTTTATTTTTTCACAAGTTGAAACTAATTCTCTTCTTCCAGGATCAAATTCAACTTTATATTTGTTACTTTCCAATGGTTGCAATCCGTCGATAACATTTCTTGGCAACAGTACCCACCATGATATGTAACAATAAATAATTCCATGCATTGTGTTTGACGAATTTGCTTCTTATCGACGGACCAAATGCATAATAAAGCACTATGAACAAGCTTCCTTTTTAAACATGGAAGTTGGTGTGTTTCATTCACATGCTTAACCTTTTGTTCCTGTAAAATGACATCACAAACTGTAGAAGAAAAAACATTGACGAATAAACTTTCTCTAGTTCCATTTCTTTTTCTTTATTTCCGTTCCTTCTGCAGTTTATATTACTTCTTTTTCTATTCTTTCTCTTTCTGTTTTCTCCTTCAGCCTACGTTGATCCTTACTGACTTGTCTTGGTGTCATAAATTTCTACTTCTTTTGATGTCCCTCATGCCTCAAATAAAGGGAACGTTCATCAAGATGGAGTGTTTTAAAACGAAGCCATGCCCATCCCAAAAGAAGATGACAAGAGTCCATGGCAGCAATATCACATAATACTTCTTTCACACATTGCCATGTACTGAATTTGATCCATGCTTGATCCAGAAGAAAGGTTGCTGGTAACTGGAGTTTCTCCACCAATCTTTGGCTCACAACATTGTTTTCGCTTCCGTAATCGAATGCAACTAAACATGGATGGCCTTCGGTTAAACACTTTTTATAATAAACTTCCTTTCCTATTCCAAATCCAGATAGCCAGGCTCTGAATAGCAAATGATGTGAATCCACAGGGTTCGATTCATTTGACTGATCTATCATTGTTGGATTGCTAACAAGCAAGAAATTTGAGAAATTATTTAAAACGAGAAAATGGAAACATAAAAGAAGATGGAACGGAAATTGATAGATATCACACTTCCAAGAATGGAAGATAAGCCTAAGAGTTGAGACACACAATGGGATAAAGGACCTTTGATTAAACTCATGGATTCTTGAATCACTCAAGAACTTAGGAGAATCACTCTCACTAAGATAGATGAGATAAAACTCGTTTATTTTCTGAATAAAACTCAGCTTGCCTTCATTGATGAAAATGGTTCAACTTATATAGGAGCTTTAACCATCGGAATTACAAAAGACACATAAATTTCAATATCATCCCGCTTAAAGCTATTAATTAATGATCCACCCAAGCTAATAACGATCCGCTACTTAATGGGGTATTGTAACTGAATTTAAGGCTACCAAAAGTCATCCACAAACTTTGAGCAAAGGTCCTCTTGACCGTCCAAAGGTTGGTTCTTAAGTTGGCATATGGACCTTTATTTCAACTTGAAGATAAAGCAAAACTAAAGCCCATTAATTGGTTAAGCACAAACACAATTTGGTCAGCCAATTTTACAAAGCATTGGGCCCTTATTTAAATAAAAGAAACTGCATCAACACGGTGCATCAGTCATCCTCCATTTGACCCATATGCAATTCACATCATACACTCCTTCTTCGAGAAGATTTGTCCCGAATCTTAAGACACTAGTTTTAATGTAAGTTTATTATGATCTTGTGAGGGACTTTTATTTTTTCACAAGTTGAAACTAATTCTCTTCTTCCAGGATCAAATTCAACTTTATATTTGTTACTTTCCAATGGTTGCAATCCGTCGATAACATTTCTTGGCAACAGTACCCACCATGATATGTAACAATAAATAATTCCATGCATTGTGTTTGACGAATTTGCTTCTTATCGACGGACCAAATGCATAATAAAGCACTATGAACAAGCTTCCTTTTTAAACATGGAAGTTGGTGTGTTTCATTCACATGCTTATCCTTTTGTTCCTGTAAAATGACATCACAAACTGTAGAAGAAAAAACATTGACGAATAAACTTTCTCTAGTTCCATTTCTTTTTCTTTATTTCCGTTCCTTCTGCAGTTTATATTACTTCTTTTTCTATTCTTTCTCTTTCTGTTTTCTCCTTCAGCCTACGTTGATCCTTACTGACTTGTCTTGGTGTCATAAATTTCTACTTCTTTTGATGTCCCTCATGCCTCAAATAAAGGGAACGTTCATCAAGATGGAGTGTTTTAAAACGAAGCCATGCCCATCCCAAAAGAAGATGACAAGAGTCCATGGCAGCAATATCACATAATACTTCTTTCACACATTGCCATGTACTGAATTTGATCCATGCTTGATCCAGAAGAAAGGTTGCTGGTAACTGGAGTTTCTCCACCAATCTTTGGCTCACAACATTGTTTTCGCTTCCGTAATCGAATGCAACTAAACATGGATGGCCTTCGGTTAAACACTTTTTATAATAAACTTCCTTTCCTATTCCAAATCCAGATAGCCAGGCTCTGAATAGCAAATGATGTGAATCCACAGGGTTCGATTCATTTGACTGATCTATCATTGTTGGATTGCTAACAAGCAAGAAATTTGAGAAATTATTTAAAACGAGAAAATGGAAACATAAAAGAAGATGGAACGGAAATTGATAGATATCACACTTCCAAGAATGGAAGATAAGCCTAAGAGTTGAGACACACAATGGGATAAAGGACCTTTGATTAAACTCATGGATTCTTGAATCACTCAAGAACTTAGGAGAATCACTCTCACTAAGATAGATGAGATAAAACTCGTTTATTTTCTGAATAAAACTCAGCTTGCCTTCATTGATGAAAATGGTTCAACTTATATAGGAGCTTTAACCATCGGAATTACAAAAGACACATAAATTTCAATATCATCCCGCTTAAAGCTATTAATTAATGATCCACCCAAGCTAATAACGATCCGCTACTTAATGGGGTATTGTAACTGAATTTAAGGCTACCAAAAGTCATCCACAAACTTTGAGCAAAGGTCCTCTTGACCGTCCAAAGGTTGGTTCTTAAGTTGGCATATGGACCTTTATTTCAACTTGAAGATAAAGCAAAACTAAAGCCCATTAATTGGTTAAGCACAAACACAATTTGGGCAGCCAATTTTACAAAGCATTGGGCCCTTATTTAAATAAAAGAAACTGCATCAACACGGTGCATCAGTCATCCTCCATTTGACCCATATGCAATTCACATCATACACTCCTTCTTCGAGAAGATTTGTCCCGAATCTTAAGACACTAGTTTTAATGTAAGTTTATTATGATCTTGTGAGGGACTTTTATTTTTTCACAAGTTGAAACTAATTCTCTTCTTCCAGGATCAAATTCAACTTTATATTTGTTACTTTCCAATGGTTGCAATCCGTCGATAACATTTCTTGGCAACAGTACCCACCATGATATGTAACAATAAATAATTCCATGCATTGTGTTTGACGAATTTGCTTCTTATCGACGGACCAAATGCATAATAAAGCACTATGAACAAGCTTCCTTTTTAAACATGGAAGTTGGTGTGTTTCATTCACATGCTTATCCTTTTGTTCCTGTAAAATGACATCACAAACTGTAGAAGAAAAAACATTGACGAATAAACTTTCTCTAGTTCCATTTCTTTTTCTTTATTTCCGTTCCTTCTGCAGTTTATATTACTTCTTTTTCTATTCTTTCTCTTTCTGTTTTCTCCTTCAGCCTACGTTGATCCTTACTGACTTGTCTTGGTGTCATAAATTTCTACTTCTTTTGATGTCCCTCATGCCTCAAATAAAGGGAACGTTCATCAAGATGGAGTGTTTTAAAACGAAGCCATGCCCATCCCAAAAGAAGATGACAAGAGTCCATGGCAGCAATATCACATAATACTTCTTTCACACATTGCCATGTACTGAATTTGATCCATGCTTGATCCAGAAGAAAGGTTGCTGGTAACTGGAGTTTCTCCACCAATCTTTGGCTCACAACATTGTTTTCGCTTCCGTAATCGAATGCAACTAAACATGGATGGCCTTCGGTTAAACACTTTTTATAATAAACTTCCTTTCCTATTCCAAATCCAGATAGCCAGGTTCTGAATAGCAAATGATGTGAATCCACAGGGTTCGATTCATTTGACTGATCTATCATTGTTGGATTGCTAACAAGCAAGAAATTTGAGAAATTATTTAAAACGAGAAAATGGAAACATAAAAGAAGATGGAACGGAAATTGATAGATATCACACTTCCAAGAATGGAAGATAAGCCTAAGAGTTGAGACACACAATGGGATAAAGGACCTTTGATTAAACTCATGGATTCTTGAATCACTCAAGAACTTAGGAGAATCACTCTCACTAAGATAGATGAGATAAAACTCGTTTATTTTCTGAATAAAACTCAGCTTGCCTTCATTGATGAAAATGGTTCAACTTATATAGGAGCTTTAACCATCGGAATTACAAAAGACACATAAATTTCAATATCATCCCGCTTAAAGCTATTAATTAATGATCCACCCAAGCTAATAACGATCCGCTACTTAATGGGGTATTGTAACTGAATTTAAGGCTACCAAAAGTCATCCACAAACTTTGAGCAAAGGTCCTCTTGACCGTCCAAAGGTTGGTTCTTAAGTTGGCATATGGACCTTTATTTCAACTTGAAGATAAAGCAAAACTAAAGCCCATTAATTGGTTAAGTACAAACACAATTTGGGCAGCCAATTTTACAAAGCATTGGGCCCTTATTTAAATAAAAGAAACTGCATCAACACGGTGCATCAGTCATCCTCCATTTGACCCATATGCAATTCACATCATACACTCCTTCTTCGAGAAGATTTGTCCCGAATCTTAAGACACTAGTTTTAATGTAAGTTTATTATGATCTTGTGAGGGACTTTTATTTTTTCACAAGTTGAAACTAATTCTCTTCTTCCAGGATCAAATTCAACTTTATATTTGTTACTTTCCAATGGTTGCAATCCGTCGATAACATTTCTTGGCAACAGTACCCACCATGATATGTAACAATAAATAATTCCATGCATTGTGTTTGACGAATTTGCTTCTTATCGACGGACCAAATGCATAATAAAGCACTATGAACAAGCTTCCTTTTTAAACATGGAAGTTGGTGTGTTTCATTCACATGCTTATCCTTTTGTTCCTGTAAAATGACATCACAAACTGTAGAAGAAAAAACATTGACGAATAAACTTTCTCTTGTTCCATTTCTTTTTCTTTATTTCCGTTCCTTCTGCAGTTTATATTACTTCTTTTTCTATTCTTTCTCTTTCTGTTTTCTCCTTCAGCCTACGTTGATCCTTACTGACTTGTCTTGGTGTCATAAATTTCTACTTCTTTTGATGTCCCTCATGCCTCAAATAAAGGGAACGTTCATCAAGATGGAGTGTTTTAAAACGAAGCCATGCCCATCCCAAAAGAAGATGACAAGAGTCCATGGCAGCAATATCACATAATACTTCTTTCACACATTGCCATGTACTGAATTTGATCCATGCTTGATCCAGAAGAAAGGTTGCTGGTAACTGGAGTTTCTCCACCAATCTTTGGCTCACAACATTGTTTTCGCTTCCGTAATCGAATGCAACTAAACATGGATGGCCTTCGGTTAAACACTTTTTATAATAAACTTCCTTTCCTATTCCAAATCCAGATAGCCAGGCTCTGAATAGCAAATGATGTGAATCCACAGGGTTCGATTCATTTGACTGATCTATCATTGTTGGATTGCTAACAAGCAAGAAATTTGAGAAATTATTTAAAACGAGAAAATGGAAACATAAAAGAAGATGGAACGGAAATTGATAGATATCACACTTCCAAGAATGGAAGATAAGCCTAAGAGTTGAGACACACAATGGGATAAAGGACCTTTGATTAAACTCATGGATTCTTGAATCACTCAAGAACTTAGGAGAATCACTCTCACTAAGATAGATGAGATAAAACTCGTTTATTTTCTGAATAAAACTCAGCTTGCCTTCATTGATGAAAATGGTTCAACTTATATAGGAGCTTTAACCATCGGAATTACAAAAGACACATAAATTTCAATATCATCCCGCTTAAAGCTATTAATTAATGATCCACCCAAGCTAATAACGATCCGCTACTTAATGGGGTATTGTAACTGAATTTAAGGCTACCAAAAGTCATCCACAAACTTTGAGCAAAGGTCCTCTTGACCGTCCAAAGGTTGGTTCTTAAGTTGGCATATGGACCTTTATTTCAACTTGAAGATAAAGCAAAACTAAAGCCCATTAATTGGTTAAGCACAAACACAATTTGGTCAGCCAATTTTACAAAGCATTGGGCCCTTATTTAAATAAAAGAAACTGCATCAACACGGTGCATCAGTCATCCTCCATTTGACCCATATGCAATTCACATCATACACTCCTTCTTCGAGAAGATTTGTCCCGAATCTTAAGACACTAGTTTTAATGTAAGTTTATTATGATCTTGTGAGGGACTTTTATTTTTTCACAAGTTGAAACTAATTCTCTTCTTCCAGGATCAAATTCAACTTTATATTTGTTACTTTCCAATGGTTGCAATCCGTCGATAACATTTCTTGGCAACAGTACCCACCATGATATGTAACAATAAATAATTCCATGCATTGTGTTTGACGAATTTGCTTCTTATCGACGGACCAAATGCATAATAAAGCACTATGAACAAGCTTCCTTTTTAAACATGGAAGTTGGTGTGTTTCATTCACATGCTTATCCTTTTGTTCCTGTAAAATGACATCACAAACTGTAGAAGAAAAAACATTGACGAATAAACTTTCTCTAGTTCCATTTCTTTTTCTTTATTTCCGTTCCTTCTGCAGTTTATATTACTTCTTTTTCTATTCTTTCTCTTTCTGTTTTCTCCTTCAGCCTACGTTGATCCTTACTGACTTGTCTTGGTGTCATAAATTTCTACTTCTTTTGATGTCCCTCATGCCTCAAATAAAGGGAACGTTCATCAAGATGGAGTGTTTTAAAACGAAGCCATGCCCATCCCAAAAGAAGATGACAAGAGTCCATGGCAGCAATATCACATAATACTTCTTTCACACATTGCCATGTACTGAATTTGATCCATGCTTGATCCAGAAGAAAGGTTGCTGGTAACTGGAGTTTCTCCACCAATCTTTGGCTCACAACATTGTTTTCGCTTCCGTAATCGAATGCAACTAAACATGGATGGCCTTCGGTTAAACACTTTTTATAATAAACTTCCTTTCCTATTCCAAATCCAGATAGCCAGGCTCTGAATAGCAAATGATGTGAATCCACAGGGTTCGATTCATTTGACTGATCTTTCAAGGTTGGAATGCTAATAAGCCAGAAATTTGAGAAATTATTTAAAACGAGAAAGTGGAAACATATAAGAAGATGGAGCGAAAATTGATAGACATCACACTTCCAAGAATGGAAGCTAAGCCTAAGAGTTTAAACACACAAAGGGATAAAGGAACTTTGATAAAACTCAGGGATTCTTGAATCACTCAAGAACTTAGGAGAATCACTCTCACTAAGATAGATGTGATAAAACTCGTTTATTTTCTGAATAAAATTCAGCTTGCCTTCATTGATGAAAATGGTTCAACTTATATAGGAGCTTTAACCATCGGAATTACAAAGGACACATAAATTTCAATTACAACACAGTTAAAGCTATTAATTAATGATCCACTCAAGCTAGTAATGATCCGCTACTTAATGGTTGATTGTAACTGAATTTAAGGCTACCAAAAGTCATCCACAAACTTTCAGCAAAGGTCATCTTGATCTTCCAAAGGTTGGTTCTTAAGTTGGCATATATGGACCCTTATTTCAACTTGAAAATAAAGCAAAACTAAAGCCCATTAATTGGTTAAGCCAAAACACAATTTGGTCAGCCAATTTTACAAAGGATTGGGCCCTTATTTAAGTAAAAGAAACTGCATCAACACGACGCATTAGTCATCCTCCATTTGACCCATATGCAATTCACATCATACCCTCCTTCGTCGAGAAGATTTGTCCCGAATCTTAAGACACTAGTTTTAATGTAAGTTTATTTTGATCTTGTGAAGGAGTTTTATTTTTTCACAAGTTGAAACTAATTCTCTTCCTCCAGCATCAAATTCAACTTGATATTTGTTACTTTCCAATGGTTGCAATCCGTCGATAACATTTCTTGGAAACAGTACCCCACCTTGATATGTAACAATAAATAATTCCATGCATTGTGTTTGACGAATCTACTTCTTATCGACGGACCAAATGCATGATAAAGCACTATGAACAAGCGTCCTTTTCAAACATGGAAGTTGGTGTGTTTCCTTCACATGCTTATCTTTTTGTTCCTATAAAATGACATCACAAATTGTAGAAGAAAAAACATTGACGAACAAACTTTCTGTAGTTCCAATTCTTTTTCTTTATTTTCCCTTCCTTCTGCAGTTTATATTACTTCTTTTTCTATTCTTTCTTTTTCTGTTTTCTCCTTCAGCCTACGTTGATCCTTACTGACTTGTCTTGGTGTCATAAATTTCTACTTCTTTTGATGTCCCTCATGCCTCAATTAAAGGGCACGTTCATCAAGATGGAGTGTTCTAAAACGAAGCCATGCACATCCCAAGAGAAGATGACAAGAGTCCATGGGAGCAATATCACATAATACTTCTTTCATACATTGCCATGTACTGAATTTGATCCATGCTTGATTCAGATGAAAGGTTGTTGGTAACTGGAGTTGCTTCACCAATCTTTGGCTCACAACATTGTATTCACTTTCGTAATCGAATGCAACTAAACATGGGTGGCCTTCGGTTAAACACCTTGTATAATAAACTTCCATTCCTATACCAAATCTACATAGCCAGGCTCTGAATACCAAATGATGTGAATCCAAAGGGTTCAATTCGTTTTACTGATCTTTCAAGGTTGGAATGCTAATAAGCCAGAAATTTGAGAAATTATTTAAAACGAGAAAGTGGAAACATATAAGAAGATGGAGCGGAAATTGATAGACATCACACTTCCAAGAATGGAAGCTAAGCCTAAGAGTTTAAACACACAAAGGGATAAAGGAACTTTGATAAAACTCAGGGATTCTTGAATCACTCAAGAACTTAGGAGAATCACTAACACTAAGATAGATGTGAGAAAACTCGTTTATTTTCTGAATAAAATTCAGCTTGCCTTCGTTGATGAAAATTGTTCAACTTATATAGGAGCTTTAAGCATCAGAATTCCAAAGGACACATAAATTTCAATTACAACACAGTTAAAGCTATTAATTAATGATCCACTCAAGCTAGTAATGATCCGCTACTTAATGGTTGATTGTAACTGAATTTAAGGCTACCAAAAGTCATCCACAAACTTTCAGCAAAGGTCATCTTGATCTTCCAAAGGTTGGTTCTTAAGTTGGCATATATGGACCCTTATTTCAACGTGAAAATAACGCAAAACTAAAGCCCATTAATTGGTTAAGCCAAAACACAATTTGGTCAGCCAATTTTACAAAGGATTGGGCCCTTATTTAAGTAAAAGAAACTGCATCAACACAACGCATTAGTCATCCTCCATTTGACCCATATGCAATTCACATCATACCCTCCTTCGTCGAGAAGATTTGTCCCGAATCTTAAGACACTAGTTTTAATGTAAGTTTATTTTGATCTTGTGAAGGAGTTTTATTTTTTCACAAGTTGATACTAATTCTCTTCCTCCAGCATCAAATTCAACTTGATATTTGTTACTTTCCAATGGTTGCAATCCGTCGATAACATTTCTTGGAAACAGTACCCCACCTTGATATGTAACAATAAATAATTCCATGCATTGTGTTTGACGAATCTACTTCTTATCGACGGACCAAATGCATGATAAAGCACTATGAACAAGCGTCCTTTTCAAACATGGAAGTTGGTGTGTTTCCTTCACATGCTTATCTTTTTTTTCCTATAAAATGACATCACAAACTGTAGAAGAAAAAACATTGACGAACAAACTTTCTGTAGTTCCAATTCTTTTTCTTTATTTTCCCTTCCTTCTGCAGTTTATATTACTTCTTTTTCTATTCTTTCTTTTTCTGTTTTCTCCTTCAGCCTACGTTGATCCTTACTGACTTGTCTTGGTGTCATAAATTTCTACTTCTTTTGATGTCCCTCATGCCTCAATTAAAGGGCACGTTCATCAAGATGGAGTGTTCTAAAACGAAGCCATGCACATCCCAAGAGAAGATGACAAGAGTCCATGGGAGCAATATCACATAATACTTCTTTCATACATTGCCATGTACTGAATTTGATCCATGCTTGATTCAGATGAAAGGTTGTTGGTAACTGGAGTTGCTTCACCAATCTTTGGCTCACAACATTGTATTCACTTTCGTAATCGAATGCAACTAAACATGGGTGGCCTTCGGTTAAACACCTTGTATAATAAACTTCCATTCCTATACCAAATCTACATAGCCAGGCTCTGAATACCAAATGATGTGAATCCAAAGGGTTCGATTCGTTTTACTAATCTTTCAAGGTTGGAATGCTAATAAGCCAGAAATTTGAGAAATTATTTAAAACGAGAAAGTGGAAACATATAAGAAGATGGAGCGGAAATTGATAGACATCACACTTCCAAGAATGGAAGCTAAGCCTAAGAGTTTAAACACACAAATGGACAAAGGAACTTTGATAAAACTCAGGGATTCTTGAATCACTCAAGAACTTAGGAGAATCACTCTCACTAAGATAGATGTGATAAAACTCGTTTATTTTCTGAATAAAATTCAGCTTGCCTTCGTTGATGAAAATTGTTCAACTTATATAGGAGCTTTAAGCATCAGAATTCCAAAGGACACATAAATTTCAATTACAACACAGTTAAAGCTATTAATTAATGATCCACTCAAGCTAGTAATGATCCGCTACTTAATGGTTGATTGTAACTGAATTTAAGGCTACCAAAAGTCATCCACAAACTTTCAGCAAAGGTCATCTTGATCTTCCAAAGGTTGGTTCTTAAGTTGGCATATATGGACCCTTATTTCAACTTGAAAATAACGCAAAACTAAAGCCCATTAATTGGTTAAGCCAAAACACAATTTGGTCAGCCAATTTTACAAAGGATTGGGCCCTTATTTAAGTAAAAGAAACTGCATCAACACGACGCATTAGTCATCCTCCATTTGACCCATATGCAATTCACATCATACCCTCCTTCGTCGAGAAGATTTGTCCCGAATCTTAAGACACTAGTTTTAATGTAAGTTTATTTTGATCTTGTGAAGGAGTTTTATTTTTTCACAAGTTGAAACTAATTCTCTTCCTCCAGCATCAAATTCAACTTGATATTTGTTACTTTCCAATGGTTGCAATCCGTCGATAACATTTCTTGGAAACAGTACCCCACCTTGATATGTAACAATAAATAATTCCATGCATTGTGTTTGACGAATCTACTTCTTATCGACGGACCAAATGCATGATAAAGCACTATGAACAAGCGTCCTTTTCAAACATGGAAGTTGGTGTGTTTCCTTCACATGCTTATCTTTTTGTTCCTATAAAATGACATCACAAACTGTAGAAGAAAAAACATTGACGAACAAACTTTCTGTAGTTCCAATTCTTTTTCTTTATTTTCCCTTCCTTCTGCAGTTTATATTACTTCTTTTTCTATTCTGTTTTCTCCTCAGCCTACGTTGATTCTTGCTGAGTTGTCTTGGTGTCATAAATTTCTACTTCTTTTGATGTCCCTCATGCCTCAAATAAAGGGAACGTTCATCAAGATGGAGTGTTCTAAAACGAAGCCATGCACATCCTAAGAGAAGATGACAAGAGTCCATGGGAGCAATATCACATAATACTTCTTTCATACATTGCCATGTACTGAATTTGATCCATGCTTGATTCAGATGAAAGGTTGTTGGTAACTGGAGTTGCTTCACCAATCTTTGGCTCACAACATTGTTTTCACTTTCGTTATTGAATGCAACTAAACATGGGTGGCCTTCGGTTAAACACCTTGTATAATAAACTTCCATTCCTATACCAAATCTACATAGCCAGGCTTTGAATACCAAATGATGTGAATCCAAAGGGTTCGATTCGTTTTACTAATCTTTCAAGGTTGGAATGCTAATAAGCCAGAAATTTGAGAAATTATTTAAAACGAGAAAGTGGAAACATATAAGAAGATGGAGCGGAAATTGATAGACATCACACTTCCAAGAATGGAAGCTAAGCCTAAGAGTTTAAACACACAAAGGGATAAAGGAACTTTGATAAAACTCAGGGATTCTTGAATCACTCAAGAACTTAGGAGAATCACTCACACTAAGATAGATGTGAGAAAACTCGTTTATTTTCTGAATAAAATTCAGCTTGCCTTCGTTGATGAAAATTGTTCAACTTATATAGGAGCTTTAAGCATTAGAATTCCAAAGGACACATAAATTTCAATTACAACACAGTTAAAGCTATTAATTAATGATCCACTCAAGCTAGTAATGATCCGCTACTTAATGGTTGATTGTAACTGAATTTAAGGCTACCAAAAGTCATCCACAAACTTTCAGCAAAGGTCATCTTGATCTTCCAAAGTTTGGTTCTTAAGTTGGCATATATGGACCCTTATTTCAACGTGAAAATAACGCAAAACTAAAGCCCATTAATTGGTTAAGCCAAAACACAATTTGGTCAGCCAATTTTACAAAGGATTGGGCCCTTATTTAAGTAAAAGAAACTGCATCAACACGACGCATTAGTCATCCTCCATTTGACCCATATGCAATTCACATCATACCCTCCTTCGTCGAGAAGATTTGTCCCGAATCTTAAGACACTAGTTTTAATGTAAGTTTATTTTGATCTTGTGAAGGAGTTTTATTTTTTCACAAGTTGATACTAATTCTCTTCCTCCAGCATCAAATTCAACTTGATATTTGTTACTTTCCAATGGTTGCAATCCGTCGATAACATTTCTTGGAAACAGTACCCCACCTTGATATGTAACAATAAATAATTCCATGCATTGTGTTTGACGAATCTACTTCTTATCGACGGACCAAATGCATGATAAAGCACTATGAACAAGCGTCCTTTTCAAACATGGAAGTTGGTGTGTTTCCTTCACATGCTTATCTTTTTGTTCCTATAAAATGACATCAAAAACTGTAGAAGAAAAAACATTGACGAACAAACTTTCTGTAGTTCCAATTCTTTTTCTTTATTTTCCCTTCCTTCTGCAGTTTATATTACTTCTTTTTCTATTCTTTCTTTTTCTGTTTTCTCCTTCAGCCTACGTTGATCCTTACTGACTTGTCTTGGTGTCATAAATTTCTACTTCTTTTGATGTCCCTCATGCCTCAATTAAAGGGCACGTTCATCAAGATGGAGTGTTCTAAAACGAAGCCATGCACATCCCAAGAGAAGATGACAAGAGTCCATGGGAGCAATATCACATAATACTTCTTTCATACATTGCCATGTACTGAATTTGATCCATGCTTGATTCAGATGAAAGGTTGTTGGTAACTGGAGTTGCTTCACCAATCTTTGGCTCACAACATTGTATTCACTTTCGTAATCGAATGCAACTAAACATGGGTGGCCTTCGGTTAAACACCTTGTATAATAAACTTCCATTCCTATACCAAATCTACATAGCCAGGCTCTGAATACCAAATGATGTGAATCCAAAGGGTTCGATTCGTTTTACTAATCTTTCAAGGTTGGAATGCTAATAAGCCAGAAATTTGAGAAATTATTTAAAACGAGAAAGTGGAAACATATAAGAAGATGGAGCGGAAATTGATAGACATCACACTTCCAAGAATGGAAGCTAAGCCTAAGAGTTTAAACACACAAATGGACAAAGGAACTTTGATAAAACTCAGGGATTCTTGAATCACTCAAGAACTTAGGAGAATCACTCTCACTAAGATAGATGTGATAAAACTCGTTTATTTTCTGAATAAAATTCAGCTTGCCTTCGTTGATGAAAATTGTTCAACTTATATAGGAGCTTTAAGCATCAGAATTCCAAAGGACACATAAATTTCAATTACAACACAGTTAAAGCTATTAATTAATGATCCACTCAAGCTAGTAATGATCCGCTACTTAATGGTTGATTGTAACTGAATTTAAGGCTACCAAAAGTCATCCACAAACTTTCAGCAAAGGTCATCTTGATCTTCCAAAGGTTGGTTCTTAAGTTGGCATATATGGACCCTTATTTCAACGTGAAAATAACGCAAAACTAAAGCCCATTAATTGGTTAAGCCAAAACACAATTTGGTCAGCCAATTTTACAAAGGATTGGGCCCTTATTTAAGTAAAAGAAACTGCATCAACACGACGCATTAGTCATCCTCCATTTGACCCATATGCAATTCACATCATACCCTCCTTCGTCGAGAAGATTTGTCCCGAATCTTAAGACACTAGTTTTAATGTAAGTTTATTTTGATCTTGTGAAGGAGTTTTATTTTTTCACAAGTTGATACTAATTCTCTTCCTCCAGCATCAAATTCAACTTGATATTTGTTACTTTCCAATGGTTGCAATCCGTCGATAAAATTTCTTGGAAACAGTACCCCACCTTGATATGTAACAATAAATAATTCCATGCATTGTGTTTGACGAATCTACTTCTTATCGACGGACCAAATGCATGATAAAGCACTATGAACAAGCGTCCTTTTCAAACATGGAAGTTGGTGTGTTTCCTTCACATGCTTATCTTTTTGTTCCTATAAAATGACATCAAAAACTGTAGAAGAAAAAACATTGACGAACAAACTTTCTGTAGTTCCAATTCTTTTTCTTTATTTTCCCTTCCTTCTGCAGTTTATATTACTTCTTTTTCTATTCTTTCTTTTTCTGTTTTCTCCTTCAGCCTACGTTGATCCTTACTGACTTGTCTTGGTGTCATAAATTTCTACTTCTTTTGATGTCCCTCATGCCTCAATTAAAGGGCACGTTCATCAAGATGGAGTGTTCTAAAACGAAGCCATGCACATCCCAAGAGAAGATGACAAGAGTCCATGGGAGCAATATCACATAATACTTCTTTCATACATTGCCATGTACTGAATTTGATCCATGCTTGATTCAGATGAAAGGTTGTTGGTAACTGGAGTTGCTTCACCAATCTTTGGCTCACAACATTGTATTCACTTTCGTAATCGAATGCAACTAAACATGGGTGGCCTTCGGTTAAACACCTTGTATAATAAACTTCCATTCCTATACCAAATCTACATAGCCAGGCTCTGAATACCAAATGATGTGAATCCAAAGGGTTCGATTCGTTTTACTAATCTTTCAAGGTTGGAATGCTAATAAGCCAGAAATTTGAGAAATTATTTAAAACGAGAAAGTGGAAACATATAAGAAGATGGAGCGGAAATTGATAGACATCACACTTCCAAGAATGGAAGCTAAGCCTAAGAGTTTAAACACACAAATGGACAAAGGAACTTTGATAAAACTCAGGGATTCTTGAATCACTCAAGAACTTAGGAGAATCACTCTCACTAAGATAGATGTGATAAAACTCGTTTATTTTCTGAATAAAATTCAGCTTGCCTTCGTTGATGAAAATTGTTCAACTTATATAGGAGCTTTAAGCATCAGAATTCCAAAGGACACATAAATTTCAATTACAACACAGTTAAAGCTATTAATTAATGATCCACTCAAGCTAGTAATGATCCGCTACTTAATGGTTGATTGTAACTGAATTTAAGGCTACCAAAAGTCATCCACAAACTTTCAGCAAAGGTCATCTTGATCTTCCAAAGGTTGGTTCTTAAGTTGGCATATATGGACCCTTATTTCAACGTGAAAATAACGCAAAACTAAAGCCCATTAATTGGTTAAGCCAAAACACAATTTGGTCAGCCAATTTTACAAAGGATTGGGCCCTTATTTAAGTAAAAGAAACTGCATCAACACGACGCATTAGTCATCCTCCATTTGACCCATATGCAATTCACATCATACCCTCCTTCGTCGAGAAGATTTGTCCCGAATCTTAAGACACTAGTTTTAATGTAAGTTTATTTTGATCTTGTGAAGGAGTTTTATTTTTTCACAAGTTGATACTAATTCTCTTCCTCCAGCATCAAATTCAACTTGATATTTGTTACTTTCCAATGGTTGCAATCCGTCGATAAAATTTCTTGGAAACAGTACCCCACCTTGATATGTAACAATAAATAATTCCATGCATTGTGTTTGACGAATCTACTTCTTATCGACGGACCAAATGCATGATAAAGCACTATGAACAAGCGTCCTTTTCAAACATGGAAGTTGGTGTGTTTCCTTCACATGCTTATCTTTTTGTTCCTATAAAATGACATCAAAAACTGTAGAAGAAAAAACATTGACGAACAAACTTTCTGTAGTTCCAATTCTTTTTCTTTATTTTCCCTTCCTTCTGCAGTTTATATTACTTCTTTTTCTATTCTTTCTTTTTCTGTTTTCTCCTTCAGCCTACGTTGATCCTTACTGACTTGTCTTGGTGTCATAAATTTCTACTTCTTTTGATGTCCCTCATGCCTCAATTAAAGGGCACGTTCATCAAGATGGAGTGTTCTAAAACGAAGCCATGCACATCCCAAGAGAAGATGACAAGAGTCCATGGGAGCAATATCACATAATACTTCTTTCATACATTGCCATGTACTGAATTTGATCCATGCTTGATTCAGATGAAAGGTTGTTGGTAACTGGAGTTGCTTCACCAATCTTTGGCTCACAACATTGTATTCACTTTCGTAATCGAATGCAACTAAACATGGGTGGCCTTCGGTTAAACACCTTGTATAATAAACTTCCATTCCTATACCAAATCTACATAGCCAGGCTCTGAATACCAAATGATGTGAATCCAAAGGGTTCGATTCGTTTTACTAATCTTTCAAGGTTGGAATGCTAATAAGCCAGAAATTTGAGAAATTATTTAAAACGAGAAAGTGGAAACATATAAGAAGATGGAGCGGAAATTGATAGACATCACACTTCCAAGAATGGAAGCTAAGCCTAAGAGTTTAAACACACAAATGGACAAAGGAACTTTGATAAAACTCAGGGATTCTTGAATCACTCAAGAACTTAGGAGAATCACTCTCACTAAGATAGATGTGATAAAACTCGTTTATTTTCTGAATAAAATTCAGCTTGCCTTCGTTGATGAAAATTGTTCAACTTATATAGGAGCTTTAAGCATCAGAATTCCAAAGGACACATAAATTTCAATTACAACACAGTTAAAGCTATTAATTAATGATCCACTCAAGCTAGTAATGATCCGCTACTTAATGGTTGATTGTAACTGAATTTAAGGCTACCAAAAGTCATCCACAAACTTTCAGCAAAGGTCATCTTGATCTTCCAAAGGTTGGTTCTTAAGTTGGCATATATGGACCCTTATTTCAACTTGAAAATAACGCAAAACTAAAGCCCATTAATTGGTTAAGCCAAAACACAATTTGGTCAGCCAATTTTACAAAGGATTGGGCCCTTATTTAAGTAAAAGAAACTGCATCAACACGACGCATTAGTCATCCTCCATTTGACCCATATGCAATTCACATCATACCCTCCTTCGTCGAGAAGATTTGTCCCGAATCTTAAGACACTAGTTTTAATGTAAGTTTATTTTGATCTTGTGAAGGAGTTTTATTTTTTCACAAGTTGAAACTAATTCTCTTCCTCCAGCATCAAATTCAACTTGATATTTGTTACTTTCCAATGGTTGCAATCCGTCGATAACATTTCTTGGAAACAGTACCCCACCTTGATATGTAACAATAAATAATTCCATGCATTGTGTTTGACGAATCTACTTCTTATCGACGGACCAAATGCATGATAAAGCACTATGAACAAGCGTCCTTTTCAAACATGGAAGTTGGTGTGTTTCCTTCACATGCTTATCTTTTTGTTCCTATAAAATGACATCACAAACTGTAGAAGAAAAAACATTGACGAACAAACTTTCTGTAGTTCCAATTCTTTTTCTTTATTTTCCCTTCCTTCTGCAGTTTATATTACTTCTTTTTCTATTCTGTTTTCTCCTCAGCCTACGTTGATTCTTGCTGAGTTGTCTTGGTGTCATAAATTTCTACTTCTTTTGATGTCCCTCATGCCTCAAATAAAGGGAACGTTCATCAAGATGGAGTGTTCTAAAACGAAGCCATGCACATCCCAAGAGAAGATGACAAGAGTCCATGGGAGCAATATCACATAATACTTCTTTCATACATTGCCATGTACTGAATTTGATCCATGCTTGATTCAGATGAAAGGTTGTTGGTAACTGGAGTTGCTTCACCAATCTTTGGCTCACAACATTGTTTTCACTTTCGTTATTGAATGCAACTAAACATGGGTGGCCTTCGGTTAAACACCTTGTATAATAAACTTCCATTCCTATACCAAATCTACATAGCCAGGCTTTGAATACCAAATGATGTGAATCCAAAGGGTTCGATTCGTTTTACTAATCTTTCAAGGTTGGAATGCTAATAAGCCAGAAATTTGAGAAATTATTTAAAACGAGAAAGTGGAAACATATAAGAAGATGGAGCGGAAATTGATAGACATCACACTTCCAAGAATGGAAGCTAAGCCTAAGAGTTTAAACACACAAAGGGATAAAGGAACTTTGATAAAACTCAGGGATTCTTGAATCACTCAAGAACTTAGGAGAATCACTCACACTAAGATAGATGTGAGAAAACTCGTTTATTTTCTGAATAAAATTCAGCTTGCCTTCGTTGATGAAAATTGTTCAACTTATATAGGAGCTTTAAGCATCAGAATTCCAAAGGACACATAAATTTCAATTACAACACAGTTAAAGCTATTAATTAATGATCCACTCAAGCTAGTAATGATCCGCTACTTAATGGTTGATTGTAACTGAATTTAAGGCTACCAAAAGTCATCCACAAACTTTCAGCAAAGGTCATCTTGATCTTCCAAAGGTTGGTTCTTAAGTTGGCATATATGGACCCTTATTTCAACGTGAAAATAACGCAAAACTAAAGCCCATTAATTGGTTAAGCCAAAACACAATTTGGTCAGCCAATTTTACAAAGGATTGGGCCCTTATTTAAGTAAAAGAAACTGCATCAACACGACGCATTAGTCATCCTCCATTTGACCCATATGCAATTCACATCATACCCTCCTTCGTCGAGAAGATTTGTCCCGAATCTTAAGACACTAGTTTTAATGTAAGTTTATTTTGATCTTGTGAAGGAGTTTTATTTTTTCACAAGTTGATACTAATTCTCTTCCTCCAGCATCAAATTCAACTTGATATTTGTTACTTTCCAATGGTTGCAATCCGTCGATAACATTTCTTGGAAACAGTACCCCACCTTGATATGTAACAATAAATAATTCCATGCATTGTGTTTGACGAATCTACTTCTTATCGACGGACCAAATGCATGATAAAGCACTATGAACAAGCGTCCTTTTCAAACATGGAAGTTGGTGTGTTTCCTTCACATGCTTATCATTTTGTTCCTATAAAATGACATCAAAAACTGTAGAAGAAAAAACATTGACGAACAAACTTTCTGTAGTTCCAATTCTTTTTCTTTATTTTCCCTTCCTTCTGCAGTTTATATTACTTCTTTTTCTATTCTTTCTTTTTCTGTTTTCTCCTTCAGCCTACGTTGATCCTTACTGACTTGTCTTGGTGTCATAAATTTCTACTTCTTTTGATGTCCCTCATGCCTCAATTAAAGGGCACGTTCATCAAGATGGAGTGTTCTAAAACGAAGCCATGCACATCCCAAGAGAAGATGACAAGAGTCCATGGGAGCAATATCACATAATACTTCTTTCATACATTGCCATGTACTGAATTTGATCCATGCTTGATTCAGATGAAAGGTTGTTGGTAACTGGAGTTGCTTCACCAATCTTTGGCTCACAACATTGTATTCACTTTCGTAATCGAATGCAACTAAACATGGGTGGCCTTCGGTTAAACACCTTGTATAATAAACTTCCATTCCTATACCAAATCTACATAGCCAGGCTCTGAATACCAAATGATGTGAATCCAAAGGGTTCGATTCGTTTTACTAATCTTTCAAGGTTGGAATGCTAATAAGCCAGAAATTTGAGAAATTATTTAAAACGAGAAAGTGGAAACATATAAGAAGATGGAGCGGAAATTGATAGACATCACACTTCCAAGAATGGAAGCTAAGCCTAAGAGTTTAAACACACAAATGGACAAAGGAACTTTGATAAAACTCAGGGATTCTTGAATCACTCAAGAACTTAGGAGAATCACTCTCACTAAGATAGATGTGATAAAACTCGTTTATTTTCTGAATAAAATTCAGCTTGCCTTCGTTGATGAAAATTGTTCAACTTATATAGGAGCTTTAAGCATCAGAATTCCAAAGGACACATAAATTTCAATTACAACACAGTTAAAGCTATTAATTAATGATCCACTCAAGCTAGTAATGATCCGCTACTTAATGGTTGATTGTAACTGAATTTAAGGCTACCAAAAGTCATCCACAAACTTTCAGCAAAGGTCATCTTGATCTTCCAAAGGTTGGTTCTTAAGTTGGCATATATGGACCCTTATTTCAACGTGAAAATAACGCAAAACTAAAGCCCATTAATTGGTTAAGCCAAAACACAATTTGGTCAGCCAATTTTACAAAGGATTGGGCCCTTATTTAAGTAAAAGAAACTGCATCAACACGACGCATTAGTCATCCTCCATTTGACCCATATGCAATTCACATCATACCCTCCTTCGTCGAGAAGATTTGTCCCGAATCTTAAGACACTAGTTTTAATGTAAGTTTATTTTGATCTTGTGAAGGAGTTTTATTTTTTCACAAGTTGAAACTAATTCTCTTCCTCCAGCATCAAATTCAACTTGATATTTGTTACTTTCCAATGGTTGCAATCCGTCGATAACATTTCTTGGAAACAGTACCCCACCTTGATATGTAACAATAAATAATTCCATGCATTGTGTTTGACGAATCTACTTCTTATCGACGGACCAAATGCATGATAAAGCACTATGAACAAGCGTCCTTTTCAAACATGGAAGTTGGTGTGTTTCCTTCACATGCTTATCTTTTTGTTCCTATAAAATGACATCACAAACTGTAGAAGAAAAAACATTGACGAACAAACTTTCTGTAGTTCCAATTCTTTTTCTTTATTTTCCCTTCCTTCTGCAGTTTATATTACTTCTTTTTCTATTCTTTCTTTTTCTGTTTTCTCCTTCAGCCTACGTTGATCCTTACTGACTTGTCTTGGTGTCATAAATTTCTACTTCTTTTGATGTCCCTCATGCCTCAATTAAAGGGCACGTTCATCAAGATGGAGTGTTCTAAAACGAAGCCATGCACATCCCAAGAGAAGATGACAAGAGTCCATGGGAGCAATATCACATAATACTTCTTTCATACATTGCCATGTACTGAATTTGATCCATGCTTGATTCAGATGAAAGGTTGTTGGTAACTGGAGTTGCTTCACCAATCTTTGGCTCACAACATTGTATTCACTTTCGTAATCGAATGCAACTAAACATGGGTGGCCTTCGGTTAAACACCTTGTATAATAAACTTCCATTCCTATACCAAATCTACATAGCCAGGCTCTGAATACCAAATGATGTGAATCCAAAGGGTTCGATTCGTTTTACTAATCTTTCAAGGTTGGAATGCTAATAAGCCAGAAATTTGAGAAATTATTTAAAACGAGAAAGTGGAAACATATAAGAAGATGGAGCGGAAATTGATAGACATCACACTTCCAAGAATGGAAGCTAAGCCTAAGAGTTTAAACACACAAATGGACAAAGGAACTTTGATAAAACTCAGGGATTCTTGAATCACTCAAGAACTTAGGAGAATCACTCTCACTAAGATAGATGTGATAAAACTCGTTTATTTTCTGAATAAAATTCAGCTTGCCTTCGTTGATGAAAATTGTTCAACTTATATAGGAGCTTTAAGCATCAGAATTCCAAAGGACACATAAATTTCAATTACAACACAGTTAAAGCTATTAATTAATGATCCACTCAAGCTAGTAATGATCCGCTACTTAATGGTTGATTGTAACTGAATTTAAGGCTACCAAAAGTCATCCACAAACTTTCAGCAAAGGTCATCTTGATCTTCCAAAGGTTGGTTCTTAAGTTGGCATATATGGACCCTTATTTCAACTTGAAAATAACGCAAAACTAAAGCCCATTAATTGGTTAAGCCAAAACACAATTTGGTCAGCCAATTTTACAAAGGATTGGGCCCTTATTTAAGTAAAAGAAACTGCATCAACACGACGCATTAGTCATCCTCCATTTGACCCATATGCAATTCACATCATACCCTCCTTCGTCGAGAAGATTTGTCCCGAATCTTAAGACACTAGTTTTAATGTAAGTTTATTTTGATCTTGTGAAGGAGTTTTATTTTTTCACAAGTTGAAACTAATTCTCTTCCTCCAGCATCAAATTCAACTTGATATTTGTTACTTTCCAATGGTTGCAATCCGTCGATAACATTTCTTGGAAACAGTACCCCACCTTGATATGTAACAATAAATAATTCCATGCATTGTGTTTGACGAATCTACTTCTTATCGACGGACCAAATGCATGATAAAGCACTATGAACAAGCGTCCTTTTCAAACATGGAAGTTGGTGTGTTTCCTTCACATGCTTATCTTTTTGTTCCTATAAAATGACATCACAAACTGTAGAAGAAAAAACATTGACGAACAAACTTTCTGTAGTTCCAATTCTTTTT
Source organism: Vigna unguiculata (assembly GCF_037176805.1). Classification (NCBI taxonomy): domain Eukaryota; kingdom Viridiplantae; phylum Streptophyta; class Magnoliopsida; order Fabales; family Fabaceae; genus Vigna; species Vigna unguiculata. Next base: position 12,452,566 of record NC_140793.1, on the reverse strand, counting down.
CTTTATTTTCCCTTCCTTCTGCAGTTTATATTACTTCTTTTTCTATTCTGTTTTCTCCTCAGCCTACGTTGATTCTTGCTGAGTTGTCTTGGTGTCATAAATTTCTACTTCTTTTGATGTCCCTCATGCCTCAAATAAAGGGAACGTTCATCAAGATGGAGTGTTCTAAAACGAAGCCATGCACATCCCAAGAGAAGATGACAAGAGTCCATGGGAGCAATATCACATAATACTTCTTTCATACATTGCCATGTACTGAATTTGATCCATGCTTGATTCAGATGAAAGGTTGTTGGTAACTGGAGTTGCTTCACCAATCTTTGGCTCACAACATTGTTTTCACTTTCGTTATTGAATGCAACTAAACATGGGTGGCCTTCGGTTAAACACCTTGTATAATAAACTTCCATTCCTATACCAAATCTACATAGCCAGGCTTTGAATACCAAATGATGTGAATCCAAAGGGTTCGATTCGTTTTACTAATCTTTCAAGGTTGGAATGCTAATAAGCCAGAAATTTGAGAAATTATTTAAAACGAGAAAGTGGAAACATATAAGAAGATGGAGCGGAAATTGATAGACATCACACTTCCAAGAATGGAAGCTAAGCCTAAGAGTTTAAACACACAAAGGGATAAAGGAACTTTGATAAAACTCAGGGATTCTTGAATCACTCAAGAACTTAGGAGAATCACTCACACTAAGATAGATGTGAGAAAACTCGTTTATTTTCTGAATAAAATTCAGCTTGCCTTCGTTGATGAAAATTGTTCAACTTATATAGGAGCTTTAAGCATCAGAATTCCAAAGGACACATAAATTTCAATTACAACACAGTTAAAGCTATTAATTAATGATCCACTCAAGCTAGTAATGATCCGCTACTTAATGGTTGATTGTAACTGAATTTAAGGCTACCAAAAGTCATCCACAAACTTTCAGCAAAGGTCATCTTGATCTTCCAAAGGTTGGTTCTTAAGTTGGCATATATGGACCCTTATTTCAACGTGAAAATAACGCAAAACTAAAGCCCATTAATTGGTTAAGCCAAAACACAATTTGGTCAGCCAATTTTACAAAGGATTGGGCCCTTATTTAAGTAAAAGAAACTGCATCAACACGACGCATTAGTCATCCTCCATTTGACCCATATGCAATTCACATCATACCCTCCTTCGTCGAGAAGATTTGTCCCGAATCTTAAGACACTAGTTTTAATGTAAGTTTATTTTGATCTTGTGAAGGAGTTTTATTTTTTCACAAGTTGATACTAATTCTCTTCCTCCAGCATCAAATTCAACTTGATATTTGTTACTTTCCAATGGTTGCAATCCGTCGATAACATTTCTTGGAAACAGTACCCCACCTTGATATGTAACAATAAATAATTCCATGCATTGTGTTTGACGAATCTACTTCTTATCGACGGACCAAATGCATGATAAAGCACTATGAACAAGCGTCCTTTTCAAACATGGAAGTTGGTGTGTTTCCTTCACATGCTTATCATTTTGTTCCTATAAAATGACATCAAAAACTGTAGAAGAAAAAACATTGACGAACAAACTTTCTGTAGTTCCAATTCTTTTTCTTTATTTTCCCTTCCTTCTGCAGTTTATATTACTTCTTTTTCTATTCTTTCTTTTTCTGTTTTCTCCTTCAGCCTACGTTGATCCTTACTGACTTGTCTTGGTGTCATAAATTTCTACTTCTTTTGATGTCCCTCATGCCTCAATTAAAGGGCACGTTCATCAAGATGGAGTGTTCTAAAACGAAGCCATGCACATCCCAAGAGAAGATGACAAGAGTCCATGGGAGCAATATCACATAATACTTCTTTCATACATTGCCATGTACTGAATTTGATCCATGCTTGATTCAGATGAAAGGTTGTTGGTAACTGGAGTTGCTTCACCAATCTTTGGCTCACAACATTGTATTCACTTTCGTAATCGAATGCAACTAAACATGGGTGGCCTTCGGTTAAACACCTTGTATAATAAACTTCCATTCCTATACCAAATCTACATAGCCAGGCTCTGAATACCAAATGATGTGAATCCAAAGGGTTCGATTCGTTTTACTAATCTTTCAAGGTTGGAATGCTAATAAGCCAGAAATTTGAGAAATTATTTAAAACGAGAAAGTGGAAACATATAAGAAGATGGAGCGGAAATTGATAGACATCACACTTCCAAGAATGGAAGCTAAGCCTAAGAGTTTAAACACACAAATGGACAAAGGAACTTTGATAAAACTCAGGGATTCTTGAATCACTCAAGAACTTAGGAGAATCACTCTCACTAAGATAGATGTGATAAAACTCGTTTATTTTCTGAATAAAATTCAGCTTGCCTTCGTTGATGAAAATTGTTCAACTTATATAGGAGCTTTAAGCATCAGAATTCCAAAGGACACATAAATTTCAATTACAACACAGTTAAAGCTATTAATTAATGATCCACTCAAGCTAGTAATGATCCGCTACTTAATGGTTGATTGTAACTGAATTTAAGGCTACCAAAAGTCATCCACAAACTTTCAGCAAAGGTCATCTTGATCTTCCAAAGGTTGGTTCTTAAGTTGGCATATATGGACCCTTATTTCAACGTGAAAATAACGCAAAACTAAAGCCCATTAATTGGTTAAGCCAAAACACAATTTGGTCAGCCAATTTTACAAAGGATTGGGCCCTTATTTAAGTAAAAGAAACTGCATCAACACGACGCATTAGTCATCCTCCATTTGACCCATATGCAATTCACATCATACCCTCCTTCGTCGAGAAGATTTGTCCCGAATCTTAAGACACTAGTTTTAATGTAAGTTTATTTTGATCTTGTGAAGGAGTTTTATTTTTTCACAAGTTGAAACTAATTCTCTTCCTCCAGCATCAAATTCAACTTGATATTTGTTACTTTCCAATGGTTGCAATCCGTCGATAACATTTCTTGGAAACAGTACCCCACCTTGATATGTAACAATAAATAATTCCATGCATTGTGTTTGACGAATCTACTTCTTATCGACGGACCAAATGCATGATAAAGCACTATGAACAAGCGTCCTTTTCAAACATGGAAGTTGGTGTGTTTCCTTCACATGCTTATCTTTTTGTTCCTATAAAATGACATCACAAACTGTAGAAGAAAAAACATTGACGAACAAACTTTCTGTAGTTCCAATTCTTTTTCTTTATTTTCCCTTCCTTCTGCAGTTTATATTACTTCTTTTTCTATTCTGTTTTCTCCTCAGCCTACGTTGATTCTTGCTGAGTTGTCTTGGTGTCATAAATTTCTACTTCTTTTGATGTCCCTCATGCCTCAAATAAAGGGAACGTTCATCAAGATGGAGTGTTCTAAAACGAAGCCATGCACATCCCAAGAGAAGATGACAAGAGTCCATGGGAGCAATATCACATAATACTTCTTTCATACATTGCCATGTACTGAATTTGATCCATGCTTGATTCAGATGAAAGTTTGTTGGTAACTGGAGTTGCTTCACCAATCTTTGGCTCACAACATTGTTTTCACTTTCGTTATTGAATGCAACTAAACATGGGTGGCCTTCGGTTAAACACCTTGTATAATAAACTTCCATTCCTATACCAAATCTACATAGCCAGGCTCTGAATACCAAATGATGTGAATCCAAAGGGTTCGATTCGTTTTACTAATCTTTCAAGGTTGGAATGCTAATAAGCCAGAAATTTGAGAAATTATTTAAAACGAGAAAGTGGAAACATATAAGAAGATGGAGCGGAAATTGATAGACATCACACTTCCAAGAATGGAAGCTAAGCCTAAGAGTTTAAACACACAAAGGGATAAAGGAACTTTGATAAAACTCAGGGATTCTTGAATCACTCAAGAACTTAGGAGAATCACTCTCACTAAGATAGATGTGATAAAACTCGTTTATTTTCTGAATAAAATTCAGCTTGCCTTCATTGATGAAAATTGTTCAACTTATATAGGAGCTTTAAGCATCAGAATTCCAAAGGACACATAAATTTCTATTACAACACAGTTAAAGCTATTAATTAATGATCCACTCAAGCTAGTAATGATCCGCTACTTAATGGTTGATTGTAACTGAATTTAAGGCTACCAAAAGTCATCCACAAACTTTCAGCAAAGGTCATCTTGATCTTCCAAAGGTTGGTTCTTAAGTTGGCATATATGGACCCTTATTTCAACGTGAAAATAACGCAAAACTAAAGCCCATTAATTGGTTAAGCCAAAACACAATTTGGTCAGCCAATTTTACAAAGGATTGGGCCCTTATTTAAGTAAAAGAAACTGCATCAACACGACGCATTAGTCATCCTCCATTTGACCCATATGCAATTCACATCATACCCTCCTTCGTCGAGAAGATTTGTCCCGAATCTTAAGACACTAGTTTTAATGTAAGTTTATTTTGATCTTGTGAAGGAGTTTTATTTTTTCACAAGTTGATACTAATTCTCTTCCTCCAGCATCAAATTCAACTTGATATTTGTTACTTTCCAATGGTTGCAATCCGTCGATAACATTTCTTGGAAACAGTACCCCACCTTGATATGTAACAATAAATAATTCCATGCATTGTGTTTGACGAATCTACTTCTTATCGACGGACCAAATGCATGATAAAGCACTATGAACAAGCGTCCTTTTCAAACATGGAAGTTGGTGTGTTTCCTTCACATGCTTATCATTTTGTTCCTATAAAATGACATCAAAAACTGTAGAAGAAAAAACATTGACGAACAAACTTTCTGTAGTTCCAATTCTTTTTCTTTATTTTCCCTTCCTTCTGCAGTTTATATTACTTCTTTTTCTATTCTTTCTTTTTCTGTTTTCTCCTTCAGCCTACGTTGATCCTTACTGACTTGTCTTGGTGTCATAAATTTCTACTTCTTTTGATGTCCCTCATGCCTCAATTAAAGGGCACGTTCATCAAGATGGAGTGTTCTAAAACGAAGCCATGCACATCCCAAGAGAAGATGACAAGAGTCCATGGGAGCAATATCACATAATACTTCTTTCATACATTGCCATGTACTGAATTTGATCCATGCTTGATTCAGATGAAAGGTTGTTGGTAACTGGAGTTGCTTCACCAATCTTTGGCTCACAACATTGTATTCACTTTCGTAATCGAATGCAACTAAACATGGGTGGCCTTCGGTTAAACACCTTGTATAATAAACTTCCATTCCTATACCAAATCTACATAGCCAGGCTCTGAATACCAAATGATGTGAATCCAAAGGGTTCGATTCGTTTTACTAATCTTTCAAGGTTGGAATGCTAATAAGCCAGAAATTTGAGAAATTATTTAAAACGAGAAAGTGGAAACATATAAGAAGATGGAGCGGAAATTGATAGACATCACACTTCCAAGAATGGAAGCTAAGCCTAAGAGTTTAAACACACAAAGGGATAAAGGAACTTTGATAAAACTCAGGGATTCTTGAATCACTCAAGAACTTAGGAGAATCACTCTCACTAAGATAGATGTGATAAAACTCGTTTATTTTCTGAATAAAATTCAGCTTGCCTTCGTTGATGAAAATTGTTCAACTTATATAGGAGCTTTAAGCATCAGAATTCCAAAGGACACATAAATTTCAATTACAACACAGTTAAAGCTATTAATTAATGATCCACTCAAGCTAGTAATGATCTGCTACTTAATGGTTGATTGTAACTGAATTTAAGGCTACCAAAAGTCATCCACAAACTTTCAGCAAAGGTCATCTTGATCTTCCAAAGGTTGGTTCTTAAGTTGGCATATATGGACCCTTATTTCAACTTGAAAATAAAGCAAAACTAAAGCCCATTAATTGGTTAAGCCAAAACACAATTTGGTCAGCCAATTTTACAAAGGATTGGGCCCTTATTTAAGTAAAAGAAACTGCATCAACACGACGCATTAGTCATCCTCCATTTGACCCATATGCAATTCACATCATACCCTCCTTCGTCGAGAAGATTTGTCCCGAATCTTAAGACACTAGTTTTAATGTAAGTTTATTTTGATCTTGTGAAGGACTTTTATTTTTTCACAAGTTGAAACTAATTCTCTTCCTCCAGCATCAAATTCAACTTGATATTTCTTACTTTCCAATGGTTGCAATCCGTCGATAACATTTCTTGGAAACAGTACCCCACCTTGATATGTAACAATAAATAATTCCATGCATTGTGTCTGACGAATCTACTTCTTATCGACGGACCAAATGCATGATAAAGCACTATGAACAAGCGTCCTTTTCAAACATGGAAGTTGGTGTGTTTCCTTCACATGCTTATCTTTTTGTTCCTATAAAATGACATCACAAACTGTAGAAGAAAAAACATTGACGAACAAACTTTCTGTAGTTCCAATTCTTTTTCTTTATTTTCCCTTCCTTCTGCAGTTTATATTACTTCTTTTTCTATTCTTTCTTTTTCTGTTTTCTCCTTCAGCCTACGTTGATCCTTACTGACTTGTCTTGGTGTCATAAATTTCTACTTCTTTTGATGTCCCTCATGCCTCAATTAAAGGGCACGTTCATCAAGATGGAGTGTTCTAAAACGAAGCCATGCACATCCCAAGAGAAGATGACAAGAGTCCATGGGAGCAATATCACATAATACTTCTTTCATACATTGCCATGTACTGAATTTGATCCATGCTTGATTCAGATGAAAGGTTGTTGGTAACTGGAGTTGCTTCACCAATCTTTGGCTCACAACATTGTATTCACTTTCGTAATCGAATGCAACTAAACATGGGTGGCCTTCGGTTAAACACCTTGTATAATAAACTTCCATTCCTATACCAAATCTACATAGCCAGGCTCTGAATACCAAATGATGTGAATCCAAAGGGTTCGATTCATTTTACTAATCTTTCAAGGTTGGAATGCTAATAAGCCAGAAATTTGAGAAATTATTTAAAACGAGAAAGTGGAAACATATAAGAAGATGGAGCGGAAATTGATAGACATCACACTTCCAAGAATGGAAGCTAAGCCTAAGAGTTTAAACACACAAAGGGATAAAGGAACTTTGATAAAACTCAGGGATTCTTGAATCACTCAAGAACTTAGCAGAATCACTCTCACTAAGATAGATGTGATAAAACTCGTTTATTTTCTGAATAAAATTCACCTTGCCTTCGTTGATGAAAATTGTTCAACTTATATAGGAGCTTTAAGCATCAGAATTCCAAAGGACACATAAATTTCAATTACAACACAGTTAAAGCTATTAATTAATGATCCACTCAAGCTAGTAATGATCCGCTACTTAATGGTTGATTGTAACTGAATTTAAGGCTACCAAAACTCATCCACAAACTTTCAGCAAAGGTCATCTTGATCTTCCAAAGGTTGGTTCTTAAGTTGGCATATATGGACCCTTATTTCAACTTGAAAATAAAGCAAAACTAAAGCCCATTAACTGGTTAAGCCAAAACACAATTTGGTCAGCCAATTTTACAAAGGATTGGGCCCTTATTTAAGTAAAAGAAACTGCATCAACACGACGCATTAGTCATCCTCCATTTGACCCATATGCAATTCACATCATACCCTCCTTCGTCGAGAAGATTTTTCCCGAATCTTAAGACACTAGTTTTAATGTAAGTTTATTTTGATCTTGTGAAGGAGTTTTATTTTTTCACAAGTTGAAACTAATTCTCTTCCTCCAGCATCAAATTCAACTTGATATTTGTTACTTTCCAATGGTTGCAATCCGTCGATAACATTTCTTGGAAACAGTACCCCACCTTGATATGTAACAATAAATAATTCCATGCATTGTGTTTGACGAATCTACTTCTTATCGACGGACCAAATGCATGATAAAGCACTATGAACAAGCGTCCTTTTCAAACATGGAAGTTGGTGTGTTTCCTTCACATGCTTATCATTTTGTTCCTATAAAATGACATCACAAACTGTAGAAGAAAAAACATTGACGAACAAACTTTCTGTAGTTCCAATTCTTTTTCTTTATTTTCCCTTCCTTCTGCAGTTTATATTACTTCTTTTTCTATTCTGTTTTCTCCTCAGCCTACGTTGATTCTTGCTGAGTTGTCTTGGTGTGCTAAATTTCTACTTCTTTTGATGTCCCTCATGCCTCAAATAAAGGGAACGTTCATCAAGATGGAGTGTTCTAAAACGAAGCCATGCACATCCCAAGAGAAGATGACAAGAGTCCATGGGAGCAATATCACATAATACTTCTTTCATACATTGCCATGTACTGAATTTGATCCATGCTTGATTCAGATGAAAGGTTGTTGGTAACTGGAGTTGCTTCACCAATCTTTGGCTCACAACATTGTATTCACTTTCGTAATCGAATGCAACTAAACATGGGTGGCCTTCGGTTAAACACCTTGTATAATAAACTTCCATTCCTATACCAAATCTACATAGCCAGGCTCTGAATACCAAATGATGTGAATCCAAAGGGTTCGATTCGTTTTACTAATCTTTCAAGGTTGGAATGCTAATAAGCCAGAAATTTGAGAAATTATTTAAAACGAGAAAGTGGAAACATATAAGAAGATGGAGCGGAAATTGATAGACATCACACTTCCAAGAATGGAAGCTAAGCCTAAGAGTTTAAACACACAAAGGGATAAAGGAACTTTGATAAAACTCAGGGATTCTTGAATCACTCAAGAACTTAGCAGAATCACTCTCACTAAGATAGATGTGATAAAACTCGTTTATTTTCTGAATAAAATTCACCTTGCCTTCGTTGATGAAAATTGTTCAACTTATATAGGAGCTTTAAGCATCAGAATTTCAAAGGACACATAAATTTCAATTACAACACAGTTAAAGCTATTAATTAATGATCCACTCAAGCTAGTAATGATCCGCTACTTAATGGTTGATTGTAACTGAATTTAAGGCTACCAAAAGTCATCCACAAACTTTCAGCAAAGGTCATCTTGATCTTCCAAAGGTTGGTTCTTAAGTTGGCATATATGGACCCTTATTTCAACTTGAAAATAAAGCAAAACTAAAGCCCATTAATTGGTTAAGCCAAAACACAATTTGGTCAGCCAATTTTACAAAGGATTGGGCCCTTATTTAAGTAAAAGAAACTGCATCAACACGACGCATTAGTCATCCTCCATTTGACCCATATGCAATTCACATCATACCCTCCTTCGTCGAGAAGATTTTTCCCGAATCTTAAGACACTAGTTTTAATGTAAGTTTATTTTGATCTTGTGAAGGAGTTTTATTTTTTCACAAGTTGAAACTAATTCTCTTCCTCCAGCATCAAATTCAACTTGATATTTGTTACTTTCCAATGGTTGCAATCCGTCGATAACATTTCTTGGAAACAGTACCCCACCTTGATATGTAACAATAAATAATTCCATGCATTGTGTTTGACGAATCTACTTCTTATCGACGGACCAAATGCATGATAAAGCACTATGAACAAGCGTCCTTTTCAAACATGGAAGTTGGTGTGTTTCCTTCACATGCTTATCATTTTGTTCCTATAAAATGACATCACAAACTGTAGAAGAAAAAACATTGACGAACAAACTTTCTGTAGTTCCAATTCTTTTTCTTTATTTTCCCTTCCTTCTGCAGTTTATATTACTTCTTTTTCTATTCTGTTTTCTCCTCAGCCTACGTTGATTCTTGCTGAGTTGTCTTGGTGTGCTAAATTTCTACTTCTTTTGATGTCCCTCATGCCTCAAATAAAGGGAACGTTCATCAAGATGGAGTGTTCTAAAACGAAGCCATGCACATCCCAAGAGAAGATGACAAAAGTCCATGGGAGCAATATCACATAATACTTCTTTCATACATTGCCATGTACTGAATTTGATCCATGCTTGATTCAGATGAAAGGTTGTTGGTAACTGGAGTTGCTTCACCAATCTTTGGCTCACAACATTGTTTTCACTTTCGTAATCGAATGCAACTAAACATAGGTGGCCTTCGGTTAAACACCTTGTATAATAAACTTCCATTCCTATACCAAATCTACATAGCCAGGCTCTGAATACCAAATGATGTGAATCCAAAGGGTTCGATTCGTTTTACTAATCTTTCAAGGTTGGAATGCTAATAAGCCAGAAATTTGAGAAATTATTTAAAACGAGAAAGTGGAAACATATAAGAAGATGGAGCGGAAATTGATAGACATCACACTTCCAAGAATGGAAGCTAAGCCTAAGAGTTTAAACACACAAAGGGATAAAGGAACTTTGATAAAACTCAGGGATTCTTGAATCACTCAAGAACTTAGCAGAATCACTCTCACTAAGATAGATGTGATAAAACTCGTTTATTTTCTGAATAAAATTCAGCTTGCCTTCGTTGATGAAAATTGTTCAACTTATATAGGAGCTTTAAGCATCAGAATTCCAAAGGACACATAAATTTCAATTACAACACAGTTAAAGCTATTAATTAATGATCCACTCAAGCTAGTAATGATCCGCTACTTAATGGTTGATTGTAACTGAATTTAAGGCTACCAAAACTCATCCACAAACTTTCAGCAAAGGTCATCTTGATCTTCCAAAGGTTGGTTCTTAAGTTGGCATATATGGACCCTTATTTCAACTTGAAAATAAAGCAAAACTAAAGCCCATTAATTGGTTAAGCCAAAACACAATTTGGTCAGCCAATTTTACAAAGGATTGGGCCCTTATTTAAGTAAAAGAAACTGCATCAACACGACGCATTAGTCATCCTCCATTTGACCCATATGCAATTCACATCATACCCTCCTTCGTCGAGAAGATTTTTCCCGAATCTTAAGACACTAGTTTTAATGTAAGTTTATTTTGATCTTGTGAAGGAGTTTTATTTTTTCACAAGTTGAAACTAATTCTCTTCCTCCAGCATCAAATTCAACTTGATATTTGTTACTTTCCAATGGTTGCAATCCGTCGATAACATTTCTTGGAAATAGTACCCCACCTTGATATGTAACAATAAATAATTCCATGCATTGTGTTTGACGAATCTACTTCTTATCGACGGACCAAATGCATGATAAAGCACTATGAACAAGCGTCCTTTTCAAACATGGAAGTTGGTGTGTTTCCTTCACATGCTTATCATTTTGTTCCTATAAAATGACATCACAAACTGTAGAAGAAAAAACATTGACGAACAAACTTTCTGTAGTTCCAATTCTTTTTCTTTATTTTCCCTTCCTTCTGCAGTTTATATTACTTCTTTTTCTATTCTGTTTTCTCCTCAGCCTACGTTGATTCTTGCTGAGTTGTCTTGGTGTGCTAAATTTCTACTTCTTTTGATGTCCCTCATGCCTCAAATAAAGGGAACGTTCATCAAGATGGAGTGTTCTAAAACGAAGCCATGCACATCCCAAGAGAAGATGACAAGAGTCCATGGGAGCAATATCACATAATACTTCTTTCATACATTGCCATGTACTGAATTTGATCCATGCTTGATTCAGATGAAAGGTTGTTGGTAACTGGAGTTGCTTCACCAATCTTTGGCTCACAACATTGTTTTCACTTTCGTAATCGAATGCAACTAAACATAGGTGGCCTTCGGTTAAACACCTTGTATAATAAACTTCCATTCCTATACCAAATCTACATAGCCAGGCTCTGAATACCAAATGATGTGAATCCAAAGGGTTCGATTCGTTTTACTAATCTTTCAAGGTTGGAATGCTAATAAGCCAGAAATTTGAGAAATTATTTAAAACGAGAAAGTGGAAACATATAAGAAGATGGAGCGGAAATTGATAGACATCACACTTCCAAGAATGGAAGCTAAGCCTAAGAGTTTAAACACACAAAGGGATAAAGGAACTTTGATAAAACTCAGGGATTCTTGAATCACTCATGAACTTAGGAGAATCACTCTCACTAAGATAGATGTGATAAAACTCGTTTATTTTCTGGATAAAATTCAGCTTGCCTTCGTTGATGAAAATTGTTCAACTTATATAGGAGCTTTAAGCATCAGAATTCCAAAGGACACATAAATTTCAATTACAACACAGTTAAAGCTATTAATTAATGATCCACTCAAGCTAGTAATGATCCGCTACTTAATGGTTGATTGTAACTGAATTTAAGGCTACCAAAAGTCATCCACAAACTTTCAGCAAAGGTCATCTTGATCTTCCAAAGGTTGGTTCTTAAGTTGGCATATATGGACCCTTATTTCAACTTGAAAATAAAGCAAAACTAAAGCCCATTAATTGGTTAAGCCAAAACACAATTTGGTCAGCCAATTTTACAAAGGATTGGGCCCTTATTTAAGTAAAAGAAACTGCATCAACACGACGCATTAGTCATCCTCCATTTGACCCATATGCAATTCACATCATACCCTCCTTCGTCGAGAAGATTTGTCCCGAATCTTAAGACACTAGTTTTAATGTAAGTTTATTTTGATCTTGTGAAGGAGTTTTATTTTTTCACAAGTTGAAACTAATTCTCTTCCTCCAGCATCAAATTCAACTTGATATTTGTTACTTTCCAATGGTTGCAATCCGTCGATAACATTTCTTGGAAACAGTACCCCACCTTGATATGTAACAATAAATAATTCCATGCATTGTGTTTGACGAATCTACTTCTTATCGACGGACCAAATGCATGATAAAGCACTATGAACAAGCGTCCTTTTCAAACATGGAAGTTGGTGTGTTTCCTTCACATGCTTATCATTTTGTTCCTATAAAATGACATCACAAACTGTAGAAGAAAAAACATTGACGAACAAACTTTCTGTAGTTCCAATTCTTTTTCTTTATTTTCCCTTCCTTCTGCAGTTTATATTACTTCTTTTTCTATTCTGTTTTCTCCTCAGCCTACGTTGATTCTTGCTGAGTTGTCTTGGTGTGCTAAATTTCTACTTCTTTTGATGTCCCTCATGCCTCAAATAAAGGGAACGTTCATCAAGATGGAGTGTTCTAAAACGAAGCCATGCACATCCCAAGAGAAGATGACAAGAGTCCATGGGAGCAATATCACATAATACTTCTTTCATACATTGCCATGTACTGAATTTGATCCATGCTTGATTCAGATGAAAGGTTGTTGGTAACTGGAGTTGCTTCACCAATCTTTGGCTCACAACATTGTTTTCACTTTCGTAATCGAATGCAACTAAACATGGGTGGCCTTCGGTTAAACACCTTGTATAATAAACTTCCATTCCTATACCAAATCTACATAGCCAGGCTCTGAATACCAAATGATGTGAATCCAAAGGGTTCGATTCGTTTTACTAATCTTTCAAGGTTGGAAAGCTAATAAGCCAGAAATTTGAGAAATTATTTAAAACGAGAAAGTGGAAACATATAAGAAGATGGAGCGAGAATTGATAGACATCACACTTCCAAGAATGGAAGCTAAGCCTAAGAGTTTAAACACACAAAGGGATAAAGGAACTTTGATAAAACTCAGGGATTCTTGAATCACTCAAGAACTTAGGAGAATCACTCTCACTAAGATAGATGTGATAAAACTCGTTTATTTTCTGGATAAAATTCAGCTTGCCTTCGTTGATGAAAATTGTTCAACTTATATAGGAGCTTTAAGCATCAGAATTCCAAAGGACACATAAATTTCAATTACAACACAGTTAAAGCTATTAATTAATGATCCACTCAAGCTAGTAATGATCCGCTACTTAATGGTTGATTGTAACTGAATTTAAGGCTACCAAAAGTCATCCACAAACTTTCAGCAAAGGTCATCTTGATCTTCCAAAGGTTGGTTCTTAAGTTGGCATATATGGACCCTTATTTCAACTTGAAAATAAAGCAAAACTAAAGCCCATTAATTGGTTAAGCCAAAACACAATTTGGTCAGCCAATTTTACAAAGGATTGGGCCCTTATTTAAGTAAAAGAAACTGCATCAACACGACGCATTAGTCATCCTCCATTTGACCCATATGCAATTCACATCATACCCTCCTTCGTCGAGAAGATTTGTCCCGAATCTTAAGACACTAGTTTTAATGTAAGTTTATTTTGATCTTGTGAAGGAGTTTTATTTTTTCACAAGTTGAAACTAATTCTCTTCCTCCAGCATCAAATTCAACTTGATATTTGTTACTTTCCAATGGTTGCAATCCGTCGATAACATTTCTTGGAAACAGTACCCCACCTTGATATGTAACAATAAATAATTCCATGCATTGTGTTTGACGAATCTACTTCTTATCGACGGACCAAATGCATGATAAAGCACTATGAACAAGCGTCCTTTTCAAACATGGAAGTTGGTGTGTTTCCTTCACATGCTTATCATTTTGTTCCTATAAAATGACATCACAAACTGTAGAAGAAAAAACATTGACGAACAAACTTTCTGTAGTTCCAATTCTTTTTCTTTATTTTCCCTTCCTTCTGCAGTTTATATTACTTCTTTTTCTATTCTGTTTTCTCCTCAGCCTACGTTGATTCTTGCTGAGTTGTCTTGGTGTGCTAAATTTCTACTTCTTTTGATGTCCCTCATGCCTCAAATAAAGGGAACGTTCATCAAGATGGAGTGTTCTAAAACGAAGCCATGCACATCCCAAGAGAAGATGACAAGAGTCCATGGGAGCAATATCACATAATACTTCTTTCATACATTGCCATGTACTGAATTTGATCCATGCTTGATTCAGATGAAAGGTTGTTGGTAACTGGAGTTGCTTCACCAATCTTTGGCTCACAACATTGTTTTCACTTTCGTAATCGAATGCAACTAAACATAGGTGGCCTTCGGTTAAACACCTTGTATAATAAACTTCCATTCCTATACCAAATCTACATAGCCAGGCTCTGAATACCAAATGATGTGAATCCAAAGGGTTCGATTCGTTTTACTAATCTTTCAAGGTTGGAATGCTAATAAGCCAGAAATTTGAGAAATTATTTAAAACGAGAAAGTGGAAACATATAAGAAGATGGAGCGGAAATTGATAGACATCACACTTCCAAGAATGGAAGCTAAGCCTAAGAGTTTAAACACACAAAGGGATAAAGGAACTTTGATAAAACTCAGGGATTCTTGAATCACTCATGAACTTAGGAGAATCACTCTCACTAAGATAGATGTGATAAAACTCGTTTATTTTCTGGATAAAATTCAGCTTGCCTTCGTTGATGAAAATTGTTCAACTTATATAGGAGCTTTAAGCATCAGAATTCCAAAGGACACATAAATTTCAATTACAACACAGTTAAAGCTATTAATTAATGATCCACTCAAGCTAGTAATGATCCGCTACTTAATGGTTGATTGTAACTGAATTTAAGGCTACCAAAAGTCATCCACAAACTTTCAGCAAAGGTCATCTTGATCTTCCAAAGGTTGGTTCTTAAGTTGGCATATATGGACCCTTATTTCAACTTGAAAATAAAGCAAAACTAAAGCCCATTAATTGGTTAAGCCAAAACACAATTTGGTCAGCCAATTTTACAAAGGATTGGGCCCTTATTTAAGTAAAAGAAACTGCATCAACACGACGCATTAGTCATCCTCCATTTGACCCATATGCAATTCACATCATACCCTCCTTCGTCGAGAAGATTTGTCCCGAATCTTAAGACACTAGTTTTAATGTAAGTTTATTTTGATCTTGTGAAGGAGTTTTATTTTTTCACAAGTTGAAACTAATTCTCTTCCTCCAGCATCAAATTCAACTTGATATTTGTTACTTTCCAATGGTTGCAATCCGTCGATAACATTTCTTGGAAACAGTACCCCACCTTGATATGTAACAATAAATAATTCCATGCATTGTGTTTGACGAATCTACTTCTTATCGACGGACCAAATGCATGATAAAGCACTATGAACAAGCGTCCTTTTCAAACATGGAAGTTGGTGTGTTTCCTTCACATGCTTATCATTTTGTTCCTATAAAATGAAATCACAAACTGTAGAAGAAAAAACATTGACGAACAAACTTTCTGTAGTTCCAATTCTTTTTCTTTATTTTCCCTTCCTTCTGCAGTTTATATTACTTCTTTTTCTATTCTGTTTTCTCCTCAGCCTACGTTGATTCTTGCTGAGTTGTCTTGGTGTGCTAAATTTCTACTTCTTTTGATGTCCCTCATGCCTCAAATAAAGGGAACGTTCATCAAGATGGAGTGTTCTAAAACGAAGCCATGCACATCCCAAGAGAAGATGACAAGAGTCCATGGAAGCAATATCACATAATACTTCTTTCATACATTGCCATGTACTGAATTTGATCCATGCTTGATTCAGATGAAAGGTTGTTGGTAACTGGAGTTGCTTCACCAATCTTTGGCTCACAACATTGTTTTCACTTTCGTAATCGAATGCAACTAAACATGGGTGGCCTTCGGTTAAACACCTTGTATAATAAACTTCCATTCCTATACCAAATCTACATAGCCAGGCTCTGAATACCAAATGATGTGAATCCAAAGGGTTCGATTCGTTTTACTAATCTTTCAAGGTTGGAATGCTAATAAGCCAGAAATTTGAGAAATTATTTAAAACGAGAAAGTGGAAACATATAAGAAGATGGAGCGGAAATTGATAGACATCACACTTCCAAGAATGGAAGCTAAGCCTAAGAGTTTAAACACACAAAGGGATAAAGGAACTTTGATAAAACTCAGGGATTCTTGAATCACTCAAGAACTTAGGAGAATCACTCTCACTAAGATAGATGTGATAAAACTCGTTTATTTTCTGGATAAAATTCAGCTTGCCTTCGTTGATGAAAATTGTTCAACTTATATAGGAGCTTTAAGCATCAGAATTCCAAAGGACACATAAATTTCAATTACAACACAGTTAAAGCTATTAATTAATGATCCACTCAAGCTAGTAATGATCCGCTACTTAATGGTTGATTGTAACTGAATTTAAGGCTACCAAAACTCATCCACAAACTTTCAGCAAAGGTCATCTTGATCTTCCAAAGGTTGGTTCTTAAGTTGGCATATATGGACCCTTATTTCAACTTGAAAATAAAGCAAAACTAAAGCCCATTAATTGGTTAAGCCAAAACACAATTTGGTCAGCCAATTTTACAAAGGATTGGGCCCTTATTTAAGTAAAAGAAACTGCATCAACACGACGCATTAGTCATCCTCCATTTGACCCATATGCAATTCACATCATACCCTCCTTCGTCGAGAAGATTTGTCCCGAATCTTAAGACACTAGTTTTAATGTAAGTTTATTTTGATCTTGTGAAGGAGTTTTATTTTTTCACAAGTTGAAACTAATTCTCTTCCTCCAGCATCAAATTCAACTTGATATTTGTTACTTTCCAATGGTTGCAATCCGTCGATAACATTTCTTGGAAACAGTACCCCACCTTGATATGTAACAATAAATAATTCCATGCATTGTGTTTGACGAATCTACTTCTTATCGACGGACCAAATGCATGATAAAGCACTATGAACAAGCGTCCTTTTCAAACATGGAAGTTGGTGTGTTTCCTTCACATGCTTATCATTTTGTTCCTATAAAATGAAATCACAAACTGTAGAAGAAAAAACATTGACGAACAAACTTTCTGTAGTTCCAATTCTTTTTCTTTATTTTCCCTTCCTTCTGCAGTTTATATTACTTCTTTTTCTATTCTGTTTTCTCCTCAGCCTACGTTGATTCTTGCTGAGTTGTCTTGGTGTGCTAAATTTCTACTTCTTTTGATGTCCCTCATGCCTCAAATAAAGGGAACGTTCATCAAGATGGAGTGTTCTAAAACGAAGCCATGCACATCCCAAGAGAAGATGACAAGAGTCCATGGAAGCAATATCACATAATACTTCTTTCATACATTGCCATGTACTGAATTTGATCCATGCTTGATTCAGATGAAAGGTTGTTGGTAACTGGAGTTGCTTCACCAATCTTTGGCTCACAACATTGTTTTCACTTTCGTAATCGAATGCAACTAAACATGGGTGGCCTTCGGTTAAACACCTAAGAATGGAAGCTAAGCCTAAGAGTTTAAACACACAAAGGGATAAAGGAACTTTGATAAAACTCAGGGATTCTTGAATCACTCATGAACTTAGGAGAATCACTCTCACTAAGATAGATGTGATAAAACTCGTTTATTTTCTGAATAAAATTCAGCTTGCCTTCATTGATGAAAATTGTTCAACTTATATAGGAGCTTTATGCATCAGAATTCCAAAGGACAGATAAATTTCAATTACAACACAGTTAAAGCTATTAATTAATGATCCACTCAAGCTAGTAACGATCCGCTACTTAATGGTTGATTGTAACTGAATTTAAGGCTACCAAAAGTCATCCACAAACTTTCAGCAAAGGTCCTCTTGATCTTCCAAAGGTTGGTTCTTAAGTTGGCATATATGGACCCTTATTTCAACTTGAAAATAAAGCAAAACTAATTGGTTAAGCCAAAACACAATTTGGTCAGCCAATTTTACAAAGGATTGGGCCCTTATTTAAGTAAAAGAAATTGCATCAACACGACACATTAGTCATCCTCCATTTGACCCATATGCAATTCACATCATACCCTCCTTCGTCGAGAAGATTTGTCCCGAATCTTAAGACACTAATTTTAATGTAAGTTTATTTCGATCTTGTGAAGGAATTTTATTTTTTCACAAGTTGAAACTAATTCTCTTCCTCCAGCATCAAATTCAACTTGATATTTGTTACTTTCCAACGGTTGCAATCCATCGATAACATTTCTTCGAAACAGTACCCCACCTTGATATGTAACAATAAATAATTCCATGCATTGTGTTTGACGAATCTACTTCTTATCGACGGACCAAATGCATGATAAAGCACTATGAACAAGCGTCCTTTTCAAACATGGAAGTTGGTGTGTTTCCTTCACATGCTTATCATTTTGTTCCTATAAAATTACATCACAAACTGTAGAAGAAAAAACATTGACGAACAAACTTTCTGTAGTTCCATTTCTTTTTCTTTATTTTCCCTTCCTTCTGCAGTTTATATTACTTCTTTTTCTGTTTTCTCCTTCAGCCTACGTTGATCCTTACTGACTTGTCTTGGTGTCATAAATTTCTACTTCTTTTGATGTCCCTCATGCCTCAATTAAAGGGCACGTTCATCAAGATGGAGTGTTCTAAAACGAAGCCATGCACATCCCAAGAGAAGATGACAAGAGTCCATGGGAGCAATATCACATAATACTTCTTTCATACATTGCCATGTACTGAATTTGATCCATGCTTGATTCAGATGAAAGGTTGTTGGTAACTAGAGTTTCTTCACCAATCTTTGGCTCACAATATTGTTTTCGCTTTCGTAATCGAATGCAACTAAACATGGTGGCCTTCGGTTAAACACCTTGTATAATAAACTTCCATTCCTATACCAAATCTACATAGCCAGGCTCTAAATACCAAATGATTTGAATCCAAAGGGTTCGATTCGTGTTACTAATCTTTCAAGGTTGGAATGCTAATAAGCCAGAAATTTGAGAAATTATTTAAAACGAGAAAGTGGAAACATATAAGAAGATGGAGCGGAAATTGATAGACATCACACTTCCAAGAATGGAAGCTACGCCTAAGATTTTAAACACACAAAGGGATAAAGAACTTTGATAAAACTCAGGAATTCTTGAATCACTCAAGAACTTAGGAGAATCAGTCTCACTAAGATAGATGTGATAAAACTCGTTTATTTTCTGAATAAAATTTAGCTTGCCTTCATTGATGAAAATTGTTCAACTTATATAGGAGCTTTAAGCATCAGAATTCCAAAGGACACATAAATTTCAATTACAACACAGTTAAAGCTATTAATTAATGATCCACTCAAGCTAGTAATGATCCGCTACTTAATGGTTGATTGTAACTGAATTTAAGGCTACCAAAAGTCATCCACAAACTTTCAGCAAAGGTCCTCTTGATCTTCCAAAGGTTGGTTCGTAAGTTGGGATATATGGACCCTTATTTCAACTTGAAAATAAAGCAAAACTAAAGCCCATTAATTGGTTAAGCCAAAACACAATTTGGTCAGCCAATTTTACAAAGGATTGGGCCCTTATTTAAGTAAAAGAAACTGCATCAACACGACGCATTAGTCATCCTCCATTTGACCCATATGCAATTCACATCATACCCTCCTTCGTCGAGAAGATTTGTCTCGAATCTTAAGACACTAGTTTTAATGTAAGTTTATTTTGATCTTGTGAAGGACTTTTATTTTTTCACAAGTTGAAACTAATTCTCTTCCTCCAGGATCAAATTCAACTTGATATTTGTTACTTTCCAATGGTTGCAATCCGTCGATAACATTTCTTGGAAACAGTACCCCACCTTGATATGTAACAATAAATAATTCCATGCATTGTGTTTGACGAATCTACTTCTTATCGACGGACCAAATGCATGATAAAACACTATGAACAAGAGTCCTTTTCAAACATGGAAGTTGGTGTGTTTCCTTCACATGCTTATCATTTTGTTCCTATAAAATGACATCACAAACTATAGAAGAAAAAACATTGACGAACAAACTTTCTGTAGTTCCATTTCTTTTTCTTTATTTTCCCTTCCTTCTCCAGTTTATATTACTTCTTTTTCTATTCTTTCTTTTTCTGTTTTCTCCTTCATCCTACGTTGATCCTTACTGACTTGTCTTGGTGTCATAAATTTCTACTTCTTTTGATGTCCCTCATGCCTCAATTAAAGGGCACGTTCATCAAGATGGAGTGTTCTAAAACGAAGCCATGCACATCCCAAGAGAAGATGACAAGAGTCCATGGGAGCAATATCACATAATACTTCTTTCATACATTGCCATGTACTGAATTTGATCCATGCTTGATTCAGATGAAAGGTTGTTGGTAACTGGAGTTTCTTCACCAATCTTTGGCTCACAACATTGTTTTCGCTTTCATAATCGAATGCAACTAAACATGGGTGGCCTTCGGTTAAACACCTTGTATAATAAACTTCCATTCCTATACCAAATCTACATAGCCAGGCTCTGAATACCAAATGATGTGAATCCAAAGGGTTCGATTCGTTTTACTAATCTTTCAAGGTTGGAATGCTAATAAGTCAGAAATTTGAGAAATTATTTAAAACGAGATAGTGGAAACATATAAGAAGATGGAGCGGAAATTGATAGACATCACACTTCCAAGAATGGAAGCTAAGCCTAAGAGTTTAAACACACAAAGGGATAAAGGAACTTTGATAAAACTCAGGGATTCTTGAATCACTCATGAACTTAGGAGAATCACTCTCACTAAGATAGATGTGATAAAACTCGTTTATTTTCTGGATAAAATTCAGCTTGCCTTCATTGATGAAAATTGTTCAACTTATATAGGAGCTTTATGCATCAGAATTCCAAAGGACAGATAAATTTCAATTACAACACAGTTAAAGCTATTAATTAATGATCCACTCAAGCTAGTAACGATCCGCTACTTAATGGTTGATTGTAACTGAATTTAAGGCTACCAAAAGTCATCCACAAACTTTCAGCAAAGGTCCTCTTGATCTTCCAGAGGTTGGTTCTTAAGTTGGCATATATGGACCCTTATTTCAACTTGAAAATAAAGCAAAACTAAAGCCCATTAATTGGTTAAGCCAAAACACAATTTGGTCAGCCAATTTTACAATGGCTTGGGCCCTTATTTAAGTAAAAGATATTGCATCAACACGACGCATTAGTCATCCTCCATTTGACCCATATGCAATTCACATCATACCCTCCTTCGTCGAGAAGATTTGCCCCGAATCTTAAGACACTAGTTTTAATGTAAGTTTATTTTGATCTTGTGAAGGACTTTTATTTTTTCACAAGTTGGAACTAATTCTCTTCCTCCAGCATCAAATTCAACTTGATATTTGTTACTTTCCAATGGTTGCAATCCATCAATAACATTTCTTGAAAACAGTACCCCACCTTGATATGCAACAATAAATAATTCCATCAATTGTGTTTGACGAATCTACTTCTTATCGACGGACCAAATGCATGATAAAGCACTATGAACAAGCGTCCTTTTCAAACATGGAAGTTGGTGTGTTTCCTTCACATGCTTATCATTTTGTTCCTATCAAATTACATCACAAACTGTAGAAGAAAAAACGTTGACGAACAAACTTTCTGTAGTTCCATTTCTTTTTCTTTATTTTCCCTTCCTTCTGCAGTTTATATTACTTCTTTTTCTATTCTTTCTTTTTCTGTTTTCTCCTTCAGGCTACGTTGATCCTTACTGACTTGTCTTGGTGTCATAAATTTCTACTTCTTTTGATGTCCCTCATGCCTCAATTAAAGGGCACGTTCATCAAGATGGAGTGTTCTAAAACGAAGCCATGCACATCCCAAGAGAAGATGACAAGAGTCCATGGGAGCAATATCACATCATACTTCTTTCATACATTGCCATGTACTGAATTTGATTCATGCTTGATTCAGATGAAAGGTCGTTGGTAACTGGAGTTTCTTCACCAATCTTTGGCTCACAACATTGTTTTCGCTTTCGTAATCGAATGCAACTAAACATGGGTGGCCTTCGGTTAAACACCTTGTATAATAAACTTCCATTCCTATACCAAATCTACATAGCCAGGCTCCGAATACAAAATGATGTGAATCCAAAGGGTTCGATTCGTTTTACTAATCTTTCAAGGTTGGAATGCTAATAAGCCAGAAATTTGAGAAATTATTTAAAACGAGAAAGTGGAAACATATAAGAAGATGGAGCGGAAATTGATAGACATCACACTTCCAAGAATGGAAGCTAAGCCTAAGAGTTTAAACACACAAAGGGATAAAGGAACTTTGATAAAACTCAGGGATTCTTGAATCACTCAAGAACTTAGGAGAATCACTCTCACTAAGATAGATGTGATAAAACTCGTTTATTTTCTGAATAAAATTCAGCTTGCCTTCATTGATGAAAATTGTTCAACTTATATAGGAGCTTTAAGCATCAGAATTCCAAAGGACACATAAATTTCAATTACAACACAGTTAAAGCTATTAATTAATGATCCACTCAAGCTAGAAATGATCCGCTACTTAATGGTTGATTGTAACTGAATTTAAGGCTACCAAAAGTCATCCACAAACTTTCAGCAAAGGTCCTCTTGATCTTCCAAAGGTTGGTTCTTAAGTTGGCATATATGGACCCTTATTTCAACTTGAAAATAAAGCAAAACTAATTGGTTAAGCCAAAACACAATTTGGTCAGCCAATTTTACAAAGGATTGGGCCCTTATTTAAGTAAAAGAAATTGCATCAACACGACGCATTAGTCATCCTCCATTTGACCCATATGCAATTCACATCATACCCTCCTTCGTCGAGAAGATTTGTCCCGAATCTTAAGACACTAGTTTTAATGTAAGTTTATTTCGATCTTGTGAAGGAATTTTATTTTTTCACAAGTTGAAACTAATTCTCTTCCTCCAGCATCAAATTCAACTTGATATTTGTTACTTTCCAATGGTTGCAATCCATCGATAACATTTCTTCGAAACCGTACCCCACCTTGATATGTAACAATAAATAATTCCATGCATTGTGTTTGACGAATCTACTTCTTATCGACGGACCAAATGCATGATAAAGCACTATGAACAAGCGTCCTTTTCAAACATGGAAGTTGGTGTGTTTCCTTCACATGCTTATCATTTTGTTCCTATAAAATTACATCACAAACTGTAGAAGAAAAAACATTGACGAACAAACTTTCTGTAGTTCCATTTCTTTTTCTTTATTTTCCCTTCCTTCTCCAGTTTATATTACTTCTTTTTCTATTCTTTCTTTTTCTGTTTTCTCCTTCATCCTACGTTGATCCTTACTGACTTGTCTTGGTGTCATAAATTTCTACTTCTTTTGATGTCCCTCATGCCTCAATTAAAGGGCACGTTCATCAAGATGGAGTGTTCTAAAACGAAGCCATGCACATCCCAAGAGAAGATGACAAGAGTCCATGGGAGCAATATCACATAATACTTCTTTCATACATTGCCATGTACTGAATTTGATCCATGCTTGATTCAGATGAAAGGTTGTTGGTAACTGGAGTTTCTTCACCAATCTTTGGCTCACAACATTGTTTTCGCTTTCATAATCGAATGCAACTAAACATGGGTGGCCTTCGGTTAAACACCTTGTATAATAAACTTCCATTCCTATACCAAATCTACATAGCCAGGCTCTGAATACCAAATGATGTGAATCCAAAGGGTTCGATTCGTTTTACTAATCTTTCAAGGTTGGAATGCTAATAAGTCAGAAATTTGAGAAATTATTTAAAACGAGATAGTGGAAACATATAAGAAGATGGAGCGGAAATTGATAGACATCACACTTCCAAGAATGGAAGCTAAGCCTAAGAGTTTAAACACACAAAGGGATAAAGGAACTTTGATAAAACTCAGGGATTCTTGAATCACTCATGAACTTAGGAGAATCACTCTCACTAAGATAGATGTGATAAAACTCGTTTATTTTCTGGATAAAATTCAGCTTGCCTTCATTGATGAAAATTGTTCAACTTATATAGGAGCTTTATGCATCAGAATTCCAAAGGACAGATAAATTTCAATTACAACACAGTTAAAGCTATTAATTAATGATCCACTCAAGCTAGTAACGATCCGCTACTTAATGGTTGATTGTAACTGAATTTAAGGCTACCAAAAGTCATCCACAAACTTTCAGCAAAGGTCCTCTTGATCTTCCAGAGGTTGGTTCTTAAGTTGGCATATATGGACCCTTATTTCAACTTGAAAATAAAGCAAAACTAAAGCCTATTAATTGGTTAAGCCAAAACACAATTTGGTCAGCCAATTTTACAATGGCTTGGGCCCTTATTTAAGTAAAAGATATTGCATCAACACGACGGATTAGTCATCCTCCATTTGACCCATATGCAATTCACATCATACCCTCCTTCGTCGAGAAGATTTGCCCCGAATCTTAAGACACTAGTTTTAATGTAAGTTTATTTTGATCTTGTGAAGGACTTTTATTTTTTCACAAGTTGGAACTAATTCTCTTCCTCCAGCATCAAATTCAACTTGATATTTGTTACTTTCCAATGGTTGCAATCCATCAATAACATTTCTTGAAAACAGTACCCCACCTTGATATGCAACAATAAATAATTCCATCAATTGTGTTTGACGAATCTACTTCTTATCGACGGACCAAATGCATGATAAAGCACTATGAACAAGCGTCCTTTTCAAACATGGAAGTTGGTGTGTTTCCTTCACATGCTTATCATTTTGTTCCTATCAAATTACATCACAAACTGTAGAAGAAAAAACGTTGACGAACAAACTTTCTGTAGTTCCATTTCTTTTTCTTTATTTTCCCTTCCTTCTGCAGTTTATATTACTTCTTTTTCTATTCTTTCTTTTTCTGTTTTCTCCTTCAGGCTACGTTGATCCTTACTGACTTGTCTTGGTGTCATAAATTTCTACTTCTTTTGATGTCCCTCATGCCTCAATTAAAGGGCACGTTCATCAAGATGGAGTGTTCTAAAACGAAGCCATGCACATCCCAAGAGAAGATGACAAGAGTCCATGGGAGCAATATCACATCATACTTCTTTCATACATTGCCATGTACTGAATTTGATTCATGCTTGATTCAGATGAAAGGTCGTTGGTAACTGGAGTTTCTTCACCAATCTTTGGCTCACAACATTGTTTTCGCTTTCGTAATCGAATGCAACTAAACATGGGTGGCCTTCGGTTAAACACCTTGTATAATAAACTTCCATTCCTATACCAAATCTACATAGCCAGGCTCCGAATACAAAATGATGTGAATCCAAAGGGTTCGATTCGTTTTACTAATCTTTCAAGGTTGGAATGCTAATAAGCCAGAAATTTGAGAAATTATTTAAAACGAGAAAGTGGAAACATATAAGAAGATGGAGCGGAAATTGATAGACATCACACTTCCAAGAATGGAAGCTAAGCCTAAGAGTTTAAACACACAAAGGGATAAAGGAACTTTGATAAAACTCAGGGATTCTTGAATCACTCAAGAACTTAGGAGAATCACTCTCACTAAGATAGATGTGATAAAACTCGTTTATTTTCTGAATAAAATTCAGCTTGCCTTCATTGATGAAAATTGTTCAACTTATATAGGAGCTTTAAGCATCAGAATTCCAAAGGACACATAAATTTCAATTACAACACAGTTAAAGCTATTAATTAATGATCCACTCAAGCTAGAAATGATCCGCTACTTAATGGTTGATTGTAACTGAATTTAAGGCTACCAAAAGTCATCCACAAACTTTCAGCAAAGGTCCTCTTGATCTTCCAAAGGTTGGTTCTTAAGTTGGCATATATGGACCCTTATTTCAACTTGAAAATAAAGCAAAACTAATTGGTTAAGCCAAAACACAATTTGGTCAGCCAATTTTACAAAGGATTGGGCCCTTATTTAAGTAAAAGAAATTGCATCAACACGACGCATTAGTCATCCTCCATTTGACCCATATGCAATTCACATCATACCCTCCTTCGTCGAGAAGATTTGTCCCGAATCTTAAGACACTAGTTTTAATGTAAGTTTATTTCGATCTTGTGAAGGAATTTTATTTTTTCACATGTTGAAACTAATTCTCTTCCTCCAGCATCAAATTCAACTTGATATTTGTTACTTTCCAATGGTTGCAATCCATCGATAACATTTCTTCGAAACCGTACCCCACCTTGATATGTAACAATAAATAATTCCATGCATTGTGTTTGACGAATCTACTTCTTATCGACGGACCAAATGCATGATAAAGCACTATGAACAAGCGTCCTTTTCAAACATGGAAGTTGGTGTGTTTCCTTCACATGCTTATCATTTTGTTCCTATAAAATTACATCACAAACTGTAGAAGAAAAAACATTGACGAACAAACTTTCTGTAGTTCCATTTCTTTTTCTTTATTTTCCCTTCCTTCTGCAGTTTATATTACTTCTTTTTCTGTTTTCTCCTTCAGCCTACGTTGATCCTTACTGACTTGTCTTGGTGTCATAAATTTCTACTTCTTTTGATGTCCCTCATGCCTCAATTAAAGGGCACGTTCATCAAGATGGAGTGTTCTAAAACGAAGCCATGCACATCCCAAGAGAAGATGACAAGAGTCCATGGGAGCAATATCACATCATACTTCTTTCATACATTGCCATGTACTGAATTTGATTCATGCTTGATTCAGATGAAAGGTCGTTGGTAACTGGAGTTTCTTCACCAATCTTTGGCTCACAACATTGTTTTCGCTTTCGTAATCGAATGCAACTAAACATGGGTGGCCTTCGGTTAAACACCTTGTATAATAAACTTCCATTCCTATACCAAATCTACATAGCCAGGCTCTAAATACCAAATGATGTGAATCCAAAGGGTTCGATTCGTGTTACTAATCTTTCAAGGTTGGAATGCTAATAAGCCAGAAATTTGAGAAATTATTTAAAACGAGAAAGTGGAAACATATAAGAAGATGGAGCGGAAATTGATAGACATCACACTTCCAAGAATGCAAGCTAAGCCTAAGAGTTTAAACACACAAATGGACAAAGGAACTTTGATAAAACTCAGGGATTCTTGAATCACTCAAGAACTTAGGAGAATCACTCTCACTAAGATAGATGTGATAAAACTCGTTTATTTTCTGAATAAAATTCAGCTTGCCTTCGTTGATGAAAATTGTTCAACTAATATAGGAGCTTTAAGCATCAGAATTCCAAAGGACACATAAATTTCAATTACAACACAGTTAAAGCAAGCTAGTAATGATCCACTCAAGCTAGTAATGATCCGCTACTTAATGGTTGATTGTAACTGAATTTAAGGCTACCAAAAGTCATCCACAAACTTTCAGTAAAGGTCCTCTTGATCTTCCAAAGGTTGGTTCTTAAGTTGGCATATATGGACCCTTATTTCAACTTGAAAATAAAGCAAAACTAAAGCCCATTAATTGGTTAAGCCAAAACACAATTTGGTCAGCCAATTTTACAAAGGATTGGGCCCTTATTAGAGTAAAAGAAACTGCATCAACACGACGCATTAGTCATCCTCCATTTGACCCATATGCAATTCACATCATACCCTTCTTCGTCGAGAAGATTTGTCCCGAATCTTAAGACACTAGTTTTAATGTAAGTTTATTTTGATCTTGTGAAGGACTTTTATTTTTTCACAAGTTGAAACTAATTCTCTTCCTCCAGCATCAAATTCAACTTGATATTTGTTACTTTCCAATGGTTGCAATCCGTCGATAACATTTCTTGGCAACAGTACCCCACCTTGATATGTAACAATAAATAATTCCATGCATTCTGTTTGACGAATCTACTTCTTATCGACAGACCAAATGCATGATAAAGCACTATGAACAAACGTCCTTTTCAAACATGGAAGTTGGTGTGTTTCCTTCACGTGCTTATCATTTTGTTCCTATAAAATGACATCACAAACTGTAGAAGAAAAAACATTGACGAACAAACTTTCTGTAGTTCCATTTCTTTTTCTTTATTTTCCCTTCCTTCTGCAGTTTATATTACTTCTTTTTCAGGTTTCTCCTTCAGCCTACGTTGATCCTTATTGACTTGTCTTGGTGTCGTAAATTTATACTTCATTTGATGTACCTCATGCCTCCAACAAAGGGAACGTTCATCAAGATGGAGTGTTTTAAAACGAAGCCATGCCCATCCCAAAAGAAGATGACAAGAGTCCATGGGGGCAATATCACATAATACTTCTTTCACATATTGCCAAGTACTGAATTTGATCCATGCTTGATCCAGATGAAATGTTGCTAGTAACTGGAGTTTCTCCACCAATCTTTGGCTCACAACATTGTTTTCGCTTCCGTAATTTAATGCAACTAAACACGGATGGCCTTCGGTTAAACACGTTGTATAATAAACTTCATTTCCTATTCCAAATCTAGATAGCTAGGCTTTGAATAGCACATTTTGTGAATCCACAAGGTTCGATTCATTTGACAGATCTATCATTGTTGGAATGCTAACAACCAAGAAATTTGAGAAATTATTTAAAACAAGAAAATAGAAACATAAAAGAAGATGGAACGAAAATTGATAGACATCACACTTCCAAGAATGGAAGATAAGCCTAAGAGTTGAAACACACAAAGGGATAAAGGACCTTTGATTAAACTTATGGTTTCTTGAATCACTCAAGAACTTAGGAGAATCACTCTCACTAAGATAGATGAGATAAAACTCGTTTATTTTCTGAATAAAACTCAGCTTGCCTTCATTGATGAAAATGGTTCAACTTATATAGGAGCTTTAACCATCAGAATTACAAAAGACACATAAATTTCAATATCATCCCGCTTAAAGCTATTAATTAACGATCCACTCAACCTAATAACGATCCGCTACTTAATGGTTGATTGTAACTTAATTTAAGGCTACCAAAAGTCATCCACAAACTTTCAGCAAAGGTCCTCTTGATCTTCCAAAGGTTGGTTCTTAAGTTGGCATATGGACCCTTATTTCAAGTTGATTATAAAGCAAAACTAAAGCCCATTAATTGGTTAAGCACAAACACAATTTGGTCAGCCAATTTTACAAAGCATTGGGCCCTAATTTAAATAAAAGAAACTGCATCAACACGACGTATTAGTCATCCTCCATTAGACCCATATGCAATTCACATCATACACTCCTTCTTCGAGAATATTTGTCCCGAATCTTAAGACACTAGTTTTAATGTAAGTTTATTATGATCTTTTGAAGGAATTTTATTTTTTTACAAGTTGAAACTACTTCTCCTCTTCCAGGATCCAATTCAACTTGATATTTGTCACTTTCTAATGGTTGCAATACGTCGATAACATTTCTTGGCAACAGTACCCAACCTTGATACGCAACAATAAATAATTCCATGCATTGTGTTTGACGAATTTGCTTCTTATCGACAGACCAAATATATAATAAAGCACTATGAACAAGCTTCCTTTTTAAACATGGAAGTTGGTGTGTTTCATTCACATGCTTATCCTTTTGTTCCTGTAAAATGACATCACAAATTGTAGAAGAAAAAACATTGACGATTAAACTTTCTCTAGTTCCATTTCTTTTTCTTTATTTTCCCTTCTATCTGTAGTTTATATTACTTCTTTTTCAGGTTTCTCCTTCAGCCTACGTTGATCCTTACTGACTTGTCTTGGTGTCGTAAATTTATACTTCATTTGATGTACCTCATGCCTCCAACAAAGGGAACGTTCATCAAGATGGAGTGTTTTAAAACGAAGCCATGCCCATCCCAAAAGAAGATGACAAGAGTCCATGGGAGCAATATCACATAATACTTCTTTCACACATTGCCATGTACTGCATTTGATCCATGCTTGATCCAGATGAAAGGTTGCTGGTAACTGGAGTTTCTCCACCAATCTTTGGCTCACAACATTGTTTTCGCTTTCGTAATCGAATGCAACTAAACATGGATGGCCTTCGGTTAAACAATTTGTATAATAAACTTCCTTTCCTATTCCAAATCTAGATAGCCAGGCTCTGAAAAGCACATGATGTGAATCCACAAGGTTCGATTCCTTTGACAGATCTATCATTGTTGGAATGCTAACAAGCAAGAAATTTGAGAAATTATTTAAAACGAGAAAATAGAAACATAAAAGAAGATGGAACGGAAATTGATAGACATCACACTTCCAAGAATGGAAGATAAGCCTAAGAGTTGAAACACACAAAGGGATAAAGGAACTTTGATTAAACTTATGGATTCTTGAATCACTCAAGAACTTAGGAGAATCACTCTCACTAAGATAGATGAGATAAAACTCGTTTATTTTCTGAATAAAACTCAGCTTGCCTTCATTGATGAAAATGGTTCAACTTATATAGGAGCTTTAACCATCAGAATTACAAAAGACACATAAATTTCAATATCATCCCGCTTAAAGCTATTAATTAACGATCCACTCAAGCTAATAACGATCCGCTACTTAATGGTTGATTGTAACTGAATTTAAGGCTACCAAAAGTCATCCCCAAACTTTGAGCAAAGGTCCTCTTGATCTTCCAAAGGTTGGTTCTTAAGTTGGCATATGGACCCTTATTTCAACTTGAAGATAAAGCAAAACTAAAGCCCATTAATTGGTTGAGCACAAAAACAATTTGGTCAGCCAATTTTACAAAGCATTGGGCCCTAATTTAAATAAAAGAAACTGCATCAACACGACGTATTAGTCATCCTCCATTTGACCCATATGCAATTCACATCATACCCTCCTTCTTCGAGAAGATTTGTCCCGAATCTTAAGACACTAGTTTTAATGTAAGTTTATTATGATCTTTTGAAGGAATTTTATTTTTTTACAAGTTGAAACTACTTCTCTTCTTCCAGGGTCAAATTCAACTTCATATTTGTTACTTTCCAATGGTTGCAATCCGTCGATAACATTGCTTGGCAACAGTACCCCACCTTGATACGCAACAATAAATAATTCCATGCATTGTGTTTGACGAATTTGCTTCTTATCGACAGACCAAATACATAATAAAGCACTATGAACAAGCTTCCCTTTCAAACATTGAAGTTGGTGTGTTTCCTTCACATGCTTATCATTTTGTTCCTCTAAAATGACATCACAAACTGTAGAAGAAGAAACATTGACGAATAAACTTTCTCTAGTTCCATTTCTTTTTCTTTATTTTCCCTTCGTTCTGTAGTTTATATTACTTCTTTTTCTATTCTTTCTTTTTCTGTTTTCTCCTTCAGCCTACGTTGATTCTTGCTGATTTGTCTTGGTGTGCTAAATTTCTACTTCTTTTGATGTCCCTCATGCCTCAAATAAAGGGAACGTTCATCAAGATGGAGTGTTTTAAAACGAAGCCATGCCCATCCCAAAAGAAGATGACCAGAGTTCATGGGAGCAATATCACATAATACTTCCTTCACACATTGCCATGTACTGAATTTGATCCATGCTTGATTCAGATGAAAGGTTGTTGGTAACTCGAGTTTCTCCACCAATCTTTGGCTCACAACATTGTTTTCGCTTTCGTAATCGAATGCAACTAAACATGGGTAGCCTTCGGTTAAACACCTTGTATAATAAACTTCCATTCCTATACCAAATCTACATAGCCAGGCTCTAAATACCAAATGATGTGAATCCAAAGTGTTCGATTCGTTTTACTGATCTTTCAAGGTTGGAATGCTAATAAGAAAGAAATTTGAGATATTATTTAAAACGAGAAAATGGAAACATATAAGAAGATGCAGCGGAAATTGATAGACATCACACTTCCAAGAATGGAAGATAGGCCAAAGAGTTTAAACACAAAAAGGGATAAAAAGGAACTTTGATAAAATTCAGGAATTCTTGAATCACTCAAGAACATAGGAGAATCAATATCACTAAGATAGATGAGATAAAACTCGTTTATTTTCTGAATAAAACTCTGCTTGCCTTCATTGATGAAAATGGTTCAATTTATATAGGAGCTTTAAGCATCAGAATTACAAAAGACACATAAATTTCAATTAGAACCCACTTAAAGCTATTAATTAATGATCCACTCAAGCTAGTAATGATCTCCTACTTAATGGTTGAATGTAACTAAATTTAAGGCTACCAAAAGTCATCCACAAACTTTGAGCAAAGGTCCTCTTGATCTTCCAAAGGTTGGTTCTTAAGTTGGCATATGGACCCTTATTTCAACTTGAAGATAAAGCAAAACTAAAGCCCATTAATTGGTTAAGCACAAACACAATTTGGTCAGCCAATTTTACAAAGCATTGGGCCCTCATTTAAATAAAAGAAACTGCATCAACACGGCGCATTAGTCATCCTGCATTTGACCCATATGCAATTCACATCATACACTCCTTCTTCGAGAAGATTTGTCCCGATTCTTTAGACACTAGTTTTAATGTAAGTTTATTATCATCTTGTGAGGGACTTTTATTTTTTCACAAGTTGAAACTAATTCTCTTCTTCCAGGATCAAATTCAACTTGATATTTGTTACTTTCCAATGGTTGCAATCCGTCGATAACATTTCTTGGCAACAGTACCCACCATGATATGTAACAATAAATAATTCCATGCATTGTGTTTGACGAATTTGCTTCTTATCGACGGACCAAATGCATAATAAAGCACTATGAACAAGCTTCCTTTTTAAACATGGAAGTTGGTGTGTTTCATTCACATGCTTATCCTTTTGTTCCTGTAAAATGACATCACAAACTATAGAAGAAAAAACATTGACGAATAAACTTTCTCTAGTTCCATTTCTTTTTCTTTATTTTCCCTTCCTTCTGCAGTTTATATTACTTATTTTTCTATTCTTTCTTTTTCTATTTTCTCCTTCAGCCTACGTTGATCCTTCCTGACTTGTCTTGGTGTCATAAATTTATACTTCATTTGATGTCCCTCATGCCTCAAATAAAGGGAACGTTCATCAAGATGGAGTGTTTTAAAACGAAGCCATGCCCATCCCAAAAGAAGATGACCAGGGTTCATGGGAGCAATATCACATAATACTTCCTTCACACATTGCCATGTACTGAATTTGATCCATGCTTGATCCAGATGAAAGGTTGCTGGTAACTGGAGTTCTCCACCAATCTTTGACTCACAACATTTTTTTCGCTTTCGTAATCGAATGCAACTAAACATGGATGGCCTTCGATTAAACACTTTGTATAATAAACTTCCTTTCCTATTCGAAATCTTGATAGTCAGGCTCTGAATAGGTAATGATGTGAATCCACAGGGTTCGATTGGTTTGACTGATCTATCATTGTTGGAATGCTAACAAGCAAGAAATTTGAGAAATTATTTAAAACGAGAAAATGGAAACATAAAAGAAGATGGAACGGAAATTGTAGACCTCACACTTCCAAGAATGGAAGATAAGCCTAAGAGTTGAAACACACAAAGGGATAAAGGACATTTGATTTAACTCATGGATTCTTGAATCACTCAAGAACATAGGAGAATCACTCTCACTAAGATACATAACATAAAACTCGCTTATTTTCTGAATAAAACTCAGCTTGCCTTCATTGATGAAAATGGTTCGACTTATATAGGAACTTTAACCGTCGGAATTACAAAAGACACATAAATTTCAATATCATCCTGCTTAAAGCTATTAATTAATGATCCACTCAAGCTAATAACGATCTGCTACTTAATGGTTGATTGTAACTGAATTTAAGGCTACCAAAAGTCATCCACAAACTTTGAGCAAAGGTCCTCTTGATCTTCCAAAGGTTGGTTCTTAAGTTGGCATATGGACCCTTATTTCAACTTGAAGATAACCAAAACTAAATCCCATTAATTAGTTAAGCACAAACACAATTTGGTTAGCCAATTCTACAAAGCATTGGGCCCTTATTTAAATAAAAGAAACTGCAACAACACGGCGCATTAGTCATCCTCCATTAGACCCAGATGCAATTCACATCATACCCTCCTTCTTCAAGAAGATTTGTCCCGAATCTTAAGACACTAGTTTTAATGCAAGTTTATTATCATCTTGTGAGGGACTTTTATTTTTTCACAAGTTGAAACTAATTCTCTTCTTCCAGGATCAAATTCAACTTGATATTTGTTACTTTCCAATGGTTGCAATCCGTCGATAACATTTCTTGGCAACAGTACCCACCATGATATGTAACAATAAATAATTCCATACATTGTGTTTGACGAATTTGCTTCTTATCGACGGACCAAATGCATAATAAAGCACTATGAACAAGCTTCCTTTTTAAACATGGAAGTTGGTGTGTTTCATTCACATGCTTATCCTTTTGTTCCTGTAAAATGACATCACAAACTGTAGAAGAAAAAACATTGACGAATAAACTTTCTCTAGTTCCATTTCTTTTTCTTTATTTTCCCTTCCTTCTGCAGTTTATATTACTTATTTTTCTATTCTTTCTTTTTCTATTTTCTCCTTCAGCCTACGTTGATCCTTCCTGACTTGTCTTGGTGTCATAAATTTCTACTTCTTTTAATGTCCCTCGTGCTTCAAATAAAGGGAACGTTCATCAAGATGGAGTGTTTTAAAACGAAGCCATGCCCATCCCAAAAGAAGATGACAAGAGTCCATGGGAGCAATATCACATAATACTTCTTTCACACATTGCCATGTACTGAATGGGATCTATGCTTAATCCAGATGAAAGGTTGCTGGTAACTAGAGTTTCTCCACCAATCTTT
This sequence comes from Vigna unguiculata, assembly GCF_037176805.1. Classification (NCBI taxonomy): domain Eukaryota; kingdom Viridiplantae; phylum Streptophyta; class Magnoliopsida; order Fabales; family Fabaceae; genus Vigna; species Vigna unguiculata. The sequence goes on along the minus strand of NC_140793.1, from coordinate 12,417,372 downwards.
GGCTCACAACATTGTTTTCGCTTCCGTAATCGAATGCAACTAAACATGGATGGCCTTCGGTTAAACACTTTGTATAATAAACTTCCTTTCCTATTCCAAATCTAGATAGCCAGGCTCTGAATAGCAAATGATGTGAATCCACAAGGTTCAATTCGTTTGACTGATCTATCATTGTTGGAATGCTAACAAGCAAGAAATTTGAGAAATTATTTAAAACGAGAAAATGGAAACATAAAAGAAGATAGAACGGAAATCGTAGACCTCACACTTCCAAGAATGGAAGATAAGCCTAAGAGTTGAAACACACAAAGGGATAAAGGACATTTGATTTAACTCGTGGATTCTTGAATCACTCAAGAACATAGGAGAATCACTCACTAAGAACATAGGAGTATACGGCCGCAGGACTTGGAGTAAGCGGCCACAAGGCTTTGCTGGGGGCCGTATACTAGGGGTTGGGACCTTCCATGGCGTAATGCGATGTGGGCGGTCATCAGCTTGTTGGGTGTTTCATGAGCCGGAAGGGGGCTTTGGTATGCGGTTGGTGTGTCTGTTTGGTGCCGTGTACCTAGGCTGGGACATCAGCCTCCCAATCTTAAGGAGATATTGACGAAAAGACTTACCGATGTTGTGTCATTTTGCTATTTTCGTTTGCGGGTTAAGGTCGCGTGCCCTATGGCTATACCAGCCTCCCAGTCTTGAGGAAACGGAGTGATGTAAAGACTTACTAGGTGACAGTTGGGGGGGGGCTTTGTTGCGGAGAGGCCGCTATGTATGTGCCGGTTTGGGTGATTTTCAAGGGTGAGTGGGAGTTCGTAGGTGGCTGTCAGAATGTGCTACAAGGGTGTCAGGGTGCATTTAATTGATGCGACGTTTGGGTTGCACTGTTTCGCGCCAGGATGCGTTTTTCGAAGGGGTTTGGGCCTTTGGGCTTGTACTGTTTGGTGTGGGATGTGAAAGGGTGCGTGCCTGTTATTTAAGGCTCGTGGGTGGTGGTTGGGTCATATTTTAGTTGTGTTCTTGAATTTGCGAAGAGGGAAAGCGGCAGAGAATTAAGAATAGTTGCGTGAATTGGCCGTGTTGTTTCTTGTGAAGGTATGTCGTCCTCTTCTCATGGTTCTAATTTCGGGGAGTCTGACGCGAGTTATGGAGAATTAAGGTTGGAGTTTCTCAATAGCTCGTCTGAGTCATTGCGAATTGAGGTGGAGCGGGAGGTGCGGGAGGATCCGCCAAGCGAACATGCCGAGTCTCTATGGCCGAAGCGGGACGGGTACTTTTGGGTGGCCGAAGGTGTTAGGAATTGTTATTCGAAGTATAGATGGTCTCGGCTGCTTAAATCTTGGCTAAATAGCATATACCTTTTTGAGAGGGGTTTCGATCCGGACACGATGAGAGTGGAGCGGGTGAGTGCCGTGGAGTGTGTATGCCATGGGCGAGAGGGGGCTTCTACTGACTTTTTTTACATGTATTCATGTATGTTCCTGAAGTTGCACGTCCGGCTGCCGTTTGATACTTTTACGATGGGTGTTCTGAGGCTTCTGAACGTGGCACCTACCCAGTTGCATCCGAACAGCTGGGGTAGTTTGCAAGCTTTCAGACTGTTGTGTAGGGCGCTTGGGTTAGAGCCGACCGCCGAGAGCTTCTTGTATTTTTATGTGACGAGGCCGAGGGATCCGTGTAGTTGGGTGTCGCTGGTGGGTAGACCAAGGAGTTGTGTGTTGGATGGTTTCACCCAATCTTTCAAGAATTTTAAAGATGGGTTTTTCCGTGTGAGTATGGAGGCAGGGCATGAGCCGTGGTACTTGGATGAGGCGGGTGTGGCGAGGTTTCCGCTGTATTGGACGAGTTCGCCTACTAAGTGGGAGGTGGTGTGTAGGGATACGTTGGATACGGGCAGTAGGCGGGTTGTAGAAGTTTTGGAGAGATTGCCGCCTAGGGCCCCCGGGAAGTGGATAGTGTGTTGCTACTTGACGGATGATCCGGGGCGGGATGTTTGTGGTATGTTCTCTTGTAGCTATATGAGTTCTCGTGTTGGACTAATCTGAATGTGTTGCGCTTTTGCAGGTGTGATGGCTCATTACGCAAAGAAAGTGGGGGCGTCAGAAGATTTATTTGCTAAAATCAGGGATCAGCTAGTGGCTTCTTCGAAAGGGGAGGGTTCGTCGAAAGCAGCTGCTTTGGCGGGTCCTGTGGTGGAGACGGTTCGTCCTGCTGCGAAAAGGCCGGCTGTTTCAAAACTAAAGGGGGTTGGTAAGGATAGGAAAAGGTTAAGAGCTCTTGCCAAAACGGGAGGTGTTGCGCCTGGTGGGACTAACAACCTGGACTTAGGCGGATTTGAGAAGGCGAAGGTGCAGATGAGGAAGGGAGTGGAGATCAAGCTGACGGACCCGGAGGTTGCACTTGTTGAGGCCGCCGATCCTGGGCTGATTATGAGGGCATGGAACGAGTATACGTCTCGTGGGCTTGTGTTGGGGCGCCGGTTGTCGGCCATGATGCAGGAAGAGATCGCTGCAGGTGACAAGAAGAAACTGGCCGACGAGCTGGCTACCTTGAAAGTGCAGGTGGAGCTTGATCAACGCACATGGGATGAGGAGAAGAAGAAGTTAGAGGCGGAAGTGAAGAAGTTGAAGGTAGGCGTGTTGGCCACAGAGAAAAAATTGAAGTTTAAGCAAGTGGAGGTAGATGAGTTGCAGGCGAGGAGGAAAGCGGAGTTTGAGGAGGCGGCCGACGAGATTAGCGGCCTACAGTAGGCCGTGTATACGGAGCATGTGAAGGGCTTTGAGAAGGCGCTGAGGCAGGCGGAGATTTTGTATAAAGAGGTCTCTGTCACCGACTGTCGTTTCAACGTAAATTTGGACATCTATGATAACAAGATGTTGGACGTGGCAGAGATTAGCAAACTGAAGGCGGTTGCCGAGGGCGAGGAGGTAGCACGGGATGAGGAGGGCACTTTAATGACGACTCCACTACATGTTGGTGATGACTGTGCTTCCAACGAGGAAGGTGTGGGTGAAGAGGCCGAAGCCGAGGCTGCTGATGGGGATAATGGTGTAGGGGAGGAGTAGGCTGTTTTAGCGTAGTTTTTTGGGGGCAAGGACGCCGACATCTTTGTAACTTTGTAATGTGGCTATGAGAACTGAATTTTGATTTGTTTGTGCTTGGGTGCCTCTCTTTTGTTGTGTTAATCGGAGAGGGCCGCTATGTATTGGTTTGTTATGTGGGAACTTATTTGGAAATTAATGTTAAGCTTGTTTGTTCATATGCTATTTTATGCTGTATGTTGTTATACTTCTTGCTTAGTTGAGGTTTGTGTATGTGTATCCACGCGGTTGGTTAAATGGTGACGTGATTTGCTTATTCGTTATATGATGCGCTTGGGTGGATATGTCATGTTTAGTAAATTGGCTACTTGATAGTGTATCACCGCTCAGCGTTTTGGAGTAGTGGTTGAGGATAGTCGTTTTGGCTTTCGACTAGCAGCATTTAGGGTAGTGGTTATGAGTTTGAATAGATCTCGACCAGCGACACTTGGGCTAGTGACCGGGAACGTTAGTTCTTAATAACGGCCAGCGGTACTTAGAGTAGCTGCTGGGAGTGTTAGTTCTTAATATCGACCAGCGGCACTTAGAGTAGTGGCTGGGAATGTTAGTTCTTAATATCGACCAGCGACACTTAGAGTAGTGGCTGGGAATGTTAGTTCTTAATATCGACCAGCGGCACTTAGAGTAGTGGCTGGGAGGGTTAGCTATAATATCGACCAGCGGCACTTAGAGTAGTGGCTGGGAGTTCAAAAGGACAATCTTGAGTAATGGATTCCTTGTGATATATTGGTGGGTGGATGCCTCGTTAAAACCTTCCTGGCCAAAACCCTCCTTAGGGAAAAATGCCAGGGGAGGAAAGAGTACATCTAATTACAAGTACTGTTCAGCTAAAATAAAACTTTAAATGCGAAATGTTCCAAGTGTTGGGTAGTGGTTCTCCAGAAAGTTTCTCCAGACGGTATGCTCCCTTGCCGACGTCCTTTAGTATACGGAATGGGCCCTCCCAGTTTGGTGAGAATTTGCCTTCGTGTTTCCGTGCTTTACTGGTCATCCTCCAAACTAAGTCGCCCTTATGGAGAGAGTGTGGTTTGAGTTTGGAGTTGTATCTTCTGGCGGCTCTTAATTTGGTCGCCAGGTCAGGGATGCGTGCCTTTTCTCGTGCTTCGTATAGAAGGTCGAGATGGGTATTCATACAGTCGTCATTGGATTGGGCGTTATGGTGTTGCTGGCGTAGGGATGGTTGTCCGATTTCCACGGGAATCACAGCATCGGTGCCGTAGACAAGGGTGTATGGTGCCTCGTGGGTGGAGGATTGGGGCGTGCATCTATATGCCCAAAGTACTTCGAGGAGCTCGTCTGGCCATTTTCCCTTTGCCCCGTCAAGCCGCTTCTTGAGTTGGCTGAGGATGACTTTGTTTGCAGCTTCTGCTTGGCCGTTTGTTTGGGGGTGCTCGACGGAACTGGTGATGTGTGTGATTTTCAGGTTGCGGTAGAATTCGCTGAGGCCTTTGTCTATGAAATGGCGGTCGTTGTCAGTTATGATGGTGTGAGGGATACCGTAACGACATATGATGTTCTTCCAGACGAAACGCTGCACTTGATTGGCAGTTATGGTGGCAAGGGATTCTGCCTCGATCCATTTGGAGAAGTAATCGACGGCGACAAGTAGGAACTTCACTTGGCCTTTACCTGGTGCGAAAGGGCCGACGATGTCCATTCCCCATTTGGAGAATGGCCACGGTGAGGATATGTGGTGGAGTTCTTCATGGGGTACGTGCGTCACGGGGCTGTGCTTTTGACATTGAATGCATTTTCTAACATACATGATGCAATCTTCCTCCATTGTCGGCAAGTAGTAGCCGGCTCGCAATATCCTGGCAGCCATGGTCTTGGGACCCGAGTGATAGCCACAAATTCCTTGGTGTATTTCTTGCATGACATATTCGGCTTGGTCGCGTGTGACGCACTTGAGCAAGGGTCTGCTGAAGCCTCGTCTAAATAGTTCACCGTCGACTAAAATATAGCGCGCCGCTTTCCGGGTCCATCCTTTGTCTTCGTTTGCCGGGGTGGTTCCGTCTTCTAGGTATGTGACAAAAGGTTCCATCCAGGTGCCGGCTGTGGTGATGTTGAGGCACTGATTGGTTTGCTCGATGGAGGGTATGGTCAGGGTGTGTTGCAAAAGCGACTTGTATCGCCCCTTCTTCTTAGTGCTAGCAAGCTTTGAGAGAATGTCGGCTCTGGTGTTGTTACTTCTGGGGACATGTTCGATCTTGAAAGCCTCGAAGTGCTCGATTAGGGCGGTTACCACGTGGTAGTATTGCGAGAGCAAGGCGTCCTTGACTTGATAGTCGTTGTTGAGGTGCCCCACTGTGAGCTTGGAGTCTATTTTGCAAAATAGCTTCTTGGCGCCAACGTCGCGTGCGAGATTGAGGCCGGCTATTATGGCTTCGTATTCTGCTTGATTGTTGGACGTTTTGAAATTGAAGCGGAGGGATTGCTCGACAAGGATGTCGCCGGGACCTTCTAGTACTATTCCTGCGCCGGCACCCTGGGGGTTTGAGGAGCCATCTACATGCATCGTCCACCAAGTGTCATGGGTGGATGAGTGGCTCTGGAGGTCGTTGGTGAAGTCTGCTAAGCATTGTGCTTTGATGGGACCGTGTGGCTCGTATTGGATGTTGAATTCGGATAATTCGATGGCCCACGAAGATAGCCGTCCTGCCAAATCTGGTTTTTGGAGGATTTTTTGCACAGGGTGGTCCGTTCTGACGATGACGGTGTGGGACTGAAAGTATGGGCGTAATCGTCGTGCTACAGTTATCAACGCGAGGGCTACTTTTTCAATCATCTGGTATCGCGTTTCCGAGTCCTGGAGGATTCGGCTGGTGAAATATATGGGTTGTTGGGTGTTGTCTTTCTCTTGGATGAGAGCGGAGCTGAGTGCGCCCGTAGATGCCGCTATGTACATGACGAGGGGAAGGTTGAGGTCTGGTTTAGTGAGAATTGGGGGGGTGGTTAGCAGCTGTTTCAAGGTGTTGAAGTTTTGTTCGCAGGTTTCGTCCCAAACGAACTTGGCTGATTTCTTTAGTAGCTTGATCATTGGTTTGGTTTTGTCGGCCAACTTGGGGAGAAAACGTGAGATAGCAGTTAACCTGCCCACTAGGCGTTGCACTTCCTTGACGTTTGTGGGACTTCTCATGTCGATTATTGCTTGGCATTTTTCGGGGTTGGCCTCGATCCCGCGTTGCGTGAGCATGAAACCGAGGAACTTGCCGCTGTCGACCCCAAAGGTACATTTCTCGGGGTTGAGTCTGATGTTATATGCTCGCAAGGCCTTGAAGACTTCTGCCAAATCTGCTGAGTGCTGCTTGGGGTTGGGGGACTTTACGATGATATCATCTACGTAAACTTCCACTGTTCGACCGAGGAGTGGGTGAAAAACTCTATCCATGAGGCGCTGGTACGTTGCGCCTGCGTTCTTGAGGCCAAAGGGCATGACCTTATAGAAAAGGTTGGCCGCCTCGGTGATGAAAGCGGTTTTAAGCTTGTCCTCATCGGCCATCGGTATCTGATTGTAGCCGGAATAGGCATCCAGGAAACTAAGTACCGCGTGCCCCGCAGCCCCATCGACTAGTCTGTCAATGCTAGGAAGTGGGTAGGCATCTCTTGGGCATGCTTTGTTTAGGTATGTGTAGTCGACGCACATGCGCCACTTGCCACTGGGTTTCTTTACTAGCACTACGTTTGCTAGCCAAGTTGTGTATTGGGCTTCACCGACGAATCCGGCCTGCTTGAGTTTATTGGCTTCCTCGATTGCCGCTTGTCTTCTGCTTTCTCCGAGTTTCCTCTTCTTCTGTGAAACGGGTTTGGCGTTGGGGAAGACGGACAACTTGTGGGAGGCTATCCTGGGGTGTACACCAGGGAGATCTGCAGCGGACCACGCGAAAAGATCGGCGCTCTGTGTAAGGATGCTTTCGATGTGGTGCTCTTCTCCTTTGGGGAGGGTGGTGCCAATTTGGAGGAATCGATTTGGCTGTGGGAGGGGGAAGTGTCTTATGTCCCCAACGGGCTCGACCTTGGCTTCAGAGTTTATTCTTGGGCCGAGGTCGTCGCCTGCCAAGGCTGCTTTGTCCTGGGATTGCTCGATATTGTGGGTTGTCAAGGGTGGGTGGGGAAGTTTTAGGCTTGCTATATAGCATTCCCTGGCGGCGCGCTGGTCGCCGTGTACCGTGATTATGTCACCCTGCGAGGATGGGAATTTCATGGCGAGATGCGGGGTGGATACGATGGCTCCCAAGGCGTTGATGGATGGTCTTCCCAGAAGTATGTTGTAGGATGTGTGTGCCTCCACAACTAGGTAGCGAATGGGTATGGTTTTTGTTTGCCTGTCTTCTCCAAAGGTTATGTGGAGGTCGATATACCCTTTGGTTGGGACCCTTTCGCCTGAGAACCCGTATATTGGTTCATTATAGGGAGTGAGGTCGGCTAAGGGTATCTGCAGCTTGTTGAAAGTTTTCCAATATAAGATATCCACGGAGCTTCCTTGGTCGATGAGCACTTTCTTGACCGCGAAGTTTTCTACTTCTATGGTTATGACCATGGGGCCGTCTTGGTTGGGGTCGGTGCCTTGAAAGTCTGAGTCTGAGAAGGTGATGGGTGGCATTCTTCTTATCGTTCTGCCAGACACAGCGTGTACTGATTGGACTGCTCTTAGGTGCCTTTTCCTGGACGAGGATGACCTCCCTCCTCCAGCAAATCCACCGGATATGGTGTTGATTGTTCCGCGTAAGGGTGGTCTATCGTCGATTCGCCTGGGTTGTTGTTGGGCTGGCGCTCGCTGTTCTGTGTGTTGGGTTCTTGCGGGTTCTCTTCTTGGTTCTCTACGCTCAGTTCGTCGGTCTGTTCGTCGCTCGACTCGCCTATTGTCATTCCTCTCATACCGAGGTCTGTGTGGGCCTTCCCCGGTTTCTCTTATGTAATGTTTGAGATGTCCAGCCCGCACGAGTTCTTCTATCTTGTCCCGCAGGGTATCGCATTCATCAGTCGTATGGCCGTTGTTGCGATGGTAGTGGCAGTATTTGCTCAAGTCCGCATTAGGCGGGTTTTGGTATTTCCTGGGCGGGGGGATGAGTTCGGCCTGCAGTACTTCATCTAGTATGCGAGATCTGGGTGCGTTCAAGGGAGCGTAGTTGGAGAACTTAGCGGGTCTTCGCTCCATCGGACGGTTCTGTTCACGCGGGGGGAGGGGGGGCTCTTTATTAGGTTTCCTGATGTTGGTGTGTGCTAAGGGAGTTTGAGCGTTACTTTGATATCGCCTCATGTCCTCGACTTTGATAAACATGGCTGCTCTTTTCCTAAGATCCTGCATGCTTATGGGGGGACGCATTGCTAATTCATCAGCGAAGGGTCCCGGCCGGAGGGAGGTCATCATGTACATCAATATGAGATTGGGGGTGAGGTCCTTGATTTTCATGGCTATGGCGCCGAATCTGTCGATAAAAACTCAGAGAGGTTCCCCCTCCTCTTGCCTGAGATTGAGGAGGGCAATTGTGGTGAGGTCGTGGCGACGACTCGTGTCGAACTGGGTGGTGAAGGTGGTGGTAAGCGTGGTGAAGGAGTCAATGGTATAGGGAGGAAGGCTCATGAACCATTCTAAAGCCGATCCTCTGAGGGCTACTGAAAACGATTTACATAGGACGGCGTCGTCCGTTGAATATAACCCCACTTGGTTGGTGTAAATAGATACAAACTCGTCTGGGTCTGTTGTGCCATCATACGTCACGGTGGGCGCTTTCCACTTATAGGGTAGGGGAGTTTCTGTGATCCCATCTATGAAGGGGTGGCAGCGATTCCTCTTCGACGGGAAGGAGCTGTAGTTACCCCCTGTCGTTGGCCCGGTGGGCCTGTATTCGCTTTCGTCTTCAGTTGGATGGATGTCAACTCTTGAGTGGGGAGGGGCAGTGACCCTTGAGTTTGGGGGGACATCCGCCCTTGACCGAGGTTGGTAGGGCTCCCCAGCCGCTTGGTCTGCTTCTATCTTCTGCCTAAGGCGAGAATTTTCCTCTCTCAATGCCTCCATTTCATCTGCGTTTCTTTTCTTGTACTCTGCGAATTCTTGCTGCATCCTGGCTTGGGCCTCCAGAATGCGGGAAATCTCCGATGCTGGTCCGAGGTCCCCAACTTCAACAGTTGGGACCACGGGGGGGACGTCCGCTGTCCTGCTTCTTGTGGAAACCATCTTGTCTTCTTGGGCTGTTGTCTTGGATCTGTGAAGTACTCTCCGGCCCCACGGTGGGCGCCAAATGTTCTTACGGGACCAAAGGTTGTAATTCACAAATCACTTGAGGGCTTCGGATGGCTGATCTCGGTCGTTCTTCTGTTGCTTCAGGGGAATTCCGGGGGCGGAGCAGGGGACCTGCAAAAGACACTCTGATGCCTAAGTCAGCACTGGTGATGTCAGAGTATTTGAATAATTTAATGCGTAATCAATGCATGGAACAGTGTGCTATTTATACTATTTTACCTGTGGGTCCTACCTGGGATGGGCTTTCTGGCCCAATCATCCTCTTTTTGGCTATTCTTGGATCCAGTGCTTCTTAGGGAGGAAATTACCAGAGGATCCTTCAGGGGTTTGCGATATTCGGTACTCGGTTATGAGGATCTTTGGGGTTGACTGGTTGTGTCGTGGATCTGAGCTACTTGGTGGAGAGACATCTGTAACGTGGGGTATGGTGATCGCTGAGGGCCGTGCTCTAGGGAGGGTGTTTGGGTAATGCATACAGGCTGGCGCGACTTTGGTTGAGTAAACGGCCGCAAGACTTGGGGTAAGCGGCCACAAGGCTTTGCTGGGGGCCGTATACTAGGGAGGGTGTTTGGCGTAGTGCATGCGGCAGGCATGACTTTGGTTGAGTACACGGCCGCAGGACTTGGAGTAAGCGGCCACAAGGCTTTGCTGGGGGCCGTATACTAGGGAGGGCGTTTGGCGTAGTGCATGCGGCAGGCATGACTTTGGTTGAGTATATGGCCGAGGACTTGGAGTAAGCGGCCACAAGGCTTTGCTGGGGGCCGTATACTAGGGGTTGGGACCTTCCATGGCGTAATGCGGTGTGGGCGGTCATCAGCTTGTTGGGTGTTTCATAAGACGGAAGGGGGCTTTGGTATGCGGTTGGTGTGTCTGTTTGGAGCCGTGTACCTAGGCTGGGACAGTTGGCATATGGACCCTTATTTCAACTTGAAGATAAAGCAAAACTAAATCCCATTAATTGGTTAAGCACAAACACAATTTGGTCAGCCAATTCTACAAAGCATTAGGCCCTTATTTAAATAAAAAAAACTGCAACAACACGGCGCATCAGTCATCCTCCATTTGACCCATATGCAATTCACATCATACCCTCCTTCTTCGAGAAGATTTGTTTGGAATCTTAAGACACTAGTTTTAATGTAAGTTTATTATGATCGTGTGAGGGACTTTTATTTTTTTACAAGTTGAAACTAATTCTCTTCTTCCAGGATCAAATTCAACTTTATATTTGTTACTTTCCAATGGTTGCAATCCGTCGATAACATTTCTTGGCAACAGTACCCACCATGATATGTAACAATAAATAATTCCATGCATTGTGTTTGACGAATTTGCTTCTTATCGACAGACCAAATGCATAATAAAGCACTATGAACAAGCTTCCTTTTTAAACATGGAAGTTGGTGTGTTTCATTCACATGCTTATCCTTTTGTTCCTGTAAAATGACATCACAAACTGTAGAAGAAAAAACATTGACGAATAAACTTTCTCTAGTTCCATTTCTTTTTCTTTATTTTCCCTTCCTTCTGCAGTTTATATTACTTATTTTTCTATTCTTTCTTTTTCTTTTTTCTCCTTCAGCCTTCGGTGATCCTTACTGACTTGTCTTGGTGTCATAAATTTCTACTTCTTTTGATGTCCCTCATGCCTCAAATAAAGGGAACGTTCATCAAGATGGAGTGTTTTAAAACGAAGCCATGCCCATCCCAAAAGAAGATGACAAGAGTCCATGGGAGCAATATCACATAATACTTCTTTCACACATTGCCATGTACTGAATTGGAACCATGCTTGATCCAGATGAAAGGTTGCTGGTAACTGGAGTTTCTCCACCAATCTTTGGCTCACAACATTGTTTTCGCTTTCGTAATCGAATGCAACTAAACATGGATGGCCTTCGGTTAAACACTTTTTATAATAAACTTCCTTTCCTATTCCAAATCTAGATAGCCAGGCTCTTAATAGCAAATGATGTGAATCCACAGGGTTCGATTCATTTGACTGATCTATCATTGTTGGAATGCTAACAAGCAAGAAATTTGAGAAATTATTTAAAACGAGAAAATGGAACGGAAATTGATAGATATCACACTTCTAAGAATGGAAGATAAGCCAAAGAGTTGAGACACACAATGGGATAAAGGACCTTTGATTAAACTCATGGATTCTTGAATCACTCAAGAACTTAGGAGAATCACTCTCACTAAGATAGGTGAGATAAAACTCGTTTATTTTCTTAATAAAACCCAGCTTGCCTTCATTGATGAAAACTGTTCAACTTATATAGGAGCTTTAGCCGTCAGAATTATAAAAGACACATAAATTTCAATATCATCCCGCTTAAAGCTATTAATTAATGATCCACTCAAGCTAATAACGATCCGCTACTTAATGATTGATTGTAACTGAATTTAAGGCTACCAAAAGTCATCCACAAACTTTGAGCAAAGGTCCTCTTGATCTTCCAAATGTTGGTTCTTAAGTTGGCATATGGACCCTTATTTCAACTTGAAGATAAAGCAAAACTAAAGCCCATTAATTGGTTAAGCACAAAGACAATTTGGTCAGCTAATTTTACAAAGCATTGGACCTTTATTTAAATAAAAGAAACTGCAACAACACGGTGCATCAGTCATCCTCCATTTGGCCCATATGCAATTCACATAATACACTCCTTCTTCCAGAAGATTTGTCCCGAATCTTAAGACACTAGTTTTAATGTAAGTTTATTATGATCTTGTGAGGGACTTTTATTTTTTCACAAGTTGAAACTAATTGTCTTCTACCGGGATCAAATTCAACTTTATATTTGTTACTTTCCAATGGTTAAAATCCGACGATAACATTTCTTGGCAATAGTACCCACCATGATATGTAACAATAAATAATTCCATGCATTGTGTTTGACGAATTTGCTTCTTATCGACGGACCAAATGCATAATAAAGCACTATGAACAAGCTTCCTTTTTAAACATGGAAGTTGGTGTGTTTCATTCACATGCTTATCCTTTTGTTCCTGTAAAATGACATCACAAACTGTAGAAGACAAAACATTGACGAATAAACTTTCTCTAGTTCCATTTCTTTTTCTTTATTTCCCTTCCTTCTGCAGTTTATATTACTTCTTTTTCTATTCTTTCTCTTTCTGTTTTCTCCTTCAGCCTACGTTGATCCTTACTGACTTGTCTTGGTGTCATAAATTTCTACTTCTTTTGATGTCCCTCATGCCTCAAATAAAGGGAACGTTCATCAAGATGGAGTGTTTTAAAACGAAGCCATGCCCATCCCAAAAGAAGATGACAAGAGTCCATGGGAGCAATATCACATGATACTTCTTTCACACATTGCCATGTACTGAATTGGAACCATGCGTGATCCAGATGAAAGGTTGCTGGTAACTGGAGTTTCTCCACCAATCTTTGGCTCACAACATTGTTTTCGCTTCCGTAATCGAATGCAACTAAACATGGATGGCCTTCGGTTAAACACTTTGTATAATAAACTTCCTTTCCTATTCCAAATCTTGATAGTCAGGCTTTGAATAGCAAATGATGTGAATGCACAGGGTTCAATTCTTTTGACTGATCTATCGTTGTTGGAATGCTAACAAGCAAGAAATTTGAGAAATTATTTAAAACGAGAAAATGGAAACATAAAAGAAGATGGAACGGAAATTGATAGATATGACACTTCCAAGAATGGAAGATAAGCCTAAGAGTTGAGACACACAATGGGATAAAGGACCTTTGATTAAACTCATGGATTCTTGAATCACTCAAGAACTTAGGAGAATCACTCTCACTAAGATAGGTGAGATAAAACTCGTTTATTTTCTGAATAAAACTCAGCTTGCCTTCATTGATGAAAATGGTTCAACTTATATAGGAGCTTTAGCCGTCGGAATTATAAAAGACACATAAATTTCAATATCATCCCGCTTAAAGCTATTAATTAATGATCCACTCAAGCTAATAACGATCCGCTACTTAATGGTTGATTGTAACTGAATTTAAGGCTACCAAAAGTCATCCACAAACTTTGAGCAAAGGTCCTCTTGATCTTCCAAATGTTGGTTCTTAAGTTGGCATATGGACCCTTATTTCAACTTGAAGATAAAGCAAAACTAAAGCCCATTAATTGGTTAAGCACAAAGACAATTTGGTCAACCAATTTTACAAAGCATTGGACCTTTATTTAAATAAAAGAAACTGCAACAACACGGTGCATCAGTCATCCTCCATTTGGCCCATATGCAATTCACATCATACACTCCTTCTTCCAGAAGATTTGTCCCGAATCTTAAGACACTAGTTTTAATGTAAGTTTATTATGATCTTGTGAGGGACTTTTATTTTTTCACAAGTTGAAACTAATTGTCTTCTACCGGGATCAAATTCAACTTTATATTTGTTACTTTCCAATGGTTGCAATCCGTCGATAACATTTCTTGGCAACAGTACCCACCATGATATGTAACAATAAATAATTCCATGCATTGTGTTTGACGAATTTGCTTCTTATCGACGGACCAAATGCATAATAAAGCACTATGAACAAGCTTCCTTTTTAAACATGGAAGTTGGTGTGTTTCATTCACATGCTTATCCTTTTGTTCCTGTAAAATGACATCACAAACGGTAAAAGAAAAAACATTGACGAATAAACTTTCTCTAGTTCCATTTCTTTTTCTTTATTTCCCTTCCTTCTGCAGTTTATATTACTTCTTTTTCTATTCTTTCTCTTTCTGTTTTCTCCTTCAGCCTACGTTGATCCTTACTGACTTGTCTTGGTGTCATAAATTTCTACTTCTTTTGATGTCCCTCATGCCTCAAATAAAGGGAACGTTCATCAAGATGGAGTGTTTTAAAACGAAGCCATGCCCATCCCAAAAGAAGATGACAAGAGTCCATAGGAGCAATATCACATAATACTTCTTTCACACATTGCCATGTACTGAATTGGAACCATGCGTGATCCAGATGAAAGGTTGCTGGTAACTGGAGTTTCTCCACCAATCTTTGGCTCACAACATTGTTTTCGCTTCCGTAATCGAATGCAACTAAACATGGATGACCTTCGGTTAAACACTTTGTATAATAAACTTCCTTTCCTATTCCAAATCTTGATAGTCAGGCTTTGAATAGCAAATGATGTGAATGCACAGGGTTCAATTCTTTTGACTGATCTATCGTTGTTGGAATGCTAACAAGCAAGAAATTTGAGAAATTATTTAAAACGAGAAAATGGAAACATAAAAGAAGATGGAACGGAAATTGATAGATATGACACTTCCAAGAATGGAAGATAAGCCTAAGAGTTGAGACACACAATGGGATAAAGGACCTTTGATTAAACTCATGGATTCTTGAATCACTCAAGAACTTAGGAGAATCACTCTCACTAAGATAGATGAGATAAAACTCGTTTATTTTCTGAATAAAACTCAGCTTGCCTTCATTGATGAAAATGGTTCAACTTATATAGGAGCTTTAGCCGTCGGAATTATAAAAGACACATAAATTTCAATATCATCCCGCTTAAAGCTATTAATTAATGATCCACTCAAGCTAATAACGATCCGCTACTTAATGATTGATTGTAACTGAATTTAAGGCTACCAAAAGTCATCCACAAACTTTGAGCAAAGGTCCTCTTGATCTTCCAAAGGTTGGTTCTTAAGTTGGCATATGGACCCTTATTTCAACTTGAAGATAAAGCAAAACTAAAGCCCATTAATTGGTTAAGCACAAACACAATTTGGTCAGCCAATTTTACAAAGCATTGGACCTTTATTTAAATAAAAGAAACTGCAACAACACGGTGCATCAGTCATCCCCCATTTGACCCATATGCAATTCACATCATACACTCCTTCTTCGAGAAGATTTGTCCCGAATCTTACGACACTAGTTTTAATGTAAGTTTATTATGATCTTGTGAGGGACTTTTATTTTTTCACAAGTTGAAACTAATTCTCTTCTACCAGGATCAAATTCAACTTTATATTTGTTACTTTCCAATGGTTGCAATCCGTCGATAACATTTCTTGGCAACAGTACCCCACCTTGATATGTAACAATAAATAATTCCATGCATTGTGTTTGACGAATTTGGTTCTTATCGACGAACCAAATGCATAATAAAGCACTATGAACAAGCTTCCTTTTTAAACATGGAAGTTGGTGTGTTTCATTCACATGTTTATCCTTTTGTTCCTATAAAATGACATCACAAACTGTAGAAGAAAAAGCATTGACGAATAAACTTTCTCTAGTTCCATTTCTTTTTCTTTATTTTCCCTTCCTTCTGCGGTTTATATTACCTATTTTTCTATTCTTTCCTTTTCTGTTTTCTCCACCAGCCTACGTTGATCCTTACTAACTTATCTTGGTGTCATAAATTTCTACTTCTTTTGATGTCCCTCATGCCTCAAATAAAGGGAACGTTCAACAAGATGGAGTGTTTTAAAACGAAGCCATGCCCATCCCAAAAGAAGATGACAAGAGTCCATGGGAGCAACATCACATAATACTTCTTTCACACATTGCCATGTACTGAATTGGAACCATGCGTGATCCAGATGAAAGGTTGCTGGTAACTGGAGTTTCTCCACCAATCTTTGGCTCACAACATTGTTTTCGCTTCCGTAATCGAATGCAACTAAACATGGATGGCCTTCGGTTAAACACTTTGTATAATAAACTTCCTTTCCTATTCCAAATCTTGATAGCCAGGCTCTGAATATCAAATGATGTGAATCCACAGGGTTCGATTCGTTTGACTGATCTATCATTGTTGGAATGCTAACAAGCAAGAAATTTGAGAAATTATTTAAAACGAGAAAATGGAAACATAAAAGAAGATGGAACGAAAATTGTAGACCTCACACTTCCAAGAATGGAAGATAAGCCTAAGAGTTGAAACACACAAAGGGATAAAGGACATTTGATTTAACTCATGGATTCTTGAATCACTCTCACTAAGATACATGACATAAAACTCGCTTATTTTCTTAATATAACTCAGCTTGCCTTCATTGATGAAAATGGTTCAACTTATATAGGAGCTTTAACCGTCGGAATTACAAAAGACACATAAATTTCAATATCATCCCGCTTAAAGCTATTAATTAATGATCCACTCAAACTAATAACGATCTGCTACTTAATGGTTGATTGTAACTGAATTTAAGGCTACCAAAAGTCATCCACAAACTTTGAGCAAAGGTCCTCTTGATCTTCCAAAGGTTGGTTCTTAAGTTGGCATATGGACCCTTATTTCAACTTGAAGATAAAGCAAAAACTAAATCCCATTAATTCGTTAAGCACAAACACAATTTGGTCAGCCAATTCTACAAAGCATTGGGCCCTTATTTAAATAAAAGAAACTGCAACAACACGGTGCATTAGTCATCCTCCATTTGACCCATATGCAATTCACATCATACCCTCCTTCTTCGAGAAGATTTGTCCCGAATCTTAAGACACTAGTTTTAATGTAAGTTTATTATGATCTTGTGAGGGACTTTTATTTTTTCACAAGTTGAAAGTAATTCTCTTCTTCCAGGATCAAATTCAACTTTATATTTGTTACTTTCCAATGGTTGCAATCCGTCGATAACATTTCTTGGCAACAGTACCCCACCTTGATATGTAACAATAAATAATTCCATGCATTGTGTTTGACGAATTTTCTTCTTATCGACGGACCAACTGCATAATAAAGCACTATGAACAAGCTTCCTTTTTAAACATGGAAGTTGGTGTGTTTCATTCACATGCTTATCCTTTTGTTCCTATAAAATGACATCACAAACTGTAGAAAAAAAAACATTGACGAATAAACTTTCTCTAGTTCCATTTCTTTTTCTTTATTTCCCTTCCTTCTGCAGTTTATATTACTTATTTTTCTATTCTTTCTCTTTCTGTTTTCTCCTTCAGCCTACGTTGATCCTTACTGACTTGTCTTGGTGTCATAAATTTCTACTTCTTTTGATGTCCCTCATGCCTCAAATAAAGGGAACGTTCATCAAGACGAAGTGTTTTAAAACGAAGCCATGCCCATCCCAAAAGAAGATGACAAGAGTCCATGGGAGCAATATCACATAATACTTCTTTCACACATTGCCATGTACTGAATTTGATCCATGCTTGATCCAGAAGAAAGGTTGCTGGTAACTGGAGTTTCTCCACCAATCTTTGGCTCACAACATTGTTTTTGCTTCCGTAATCGAATGCAACTAAACATGGATGGTCTTCGGTTAAACACTTTTTATAATAAACTTCCTTCCCAATTCCAAATCTAGATAGCCAGGCTCTGAATACCAAATGATGTGAATCCACAGGGTTCGATTCGTTTGACTGATCTATCATTGTTGGAATGTGTAGAAATTTGGGAAATATTTAAAACGAGAAAATGGAAACATAAAAGAAGATGGAACGGAAATTGATAGACATCACACTTCCAAGAATGGAAGATAAGCCTAAGAGTTGAGACACACAATGGGATAAAGGACCTTTGATTAAACTCATGGATTCTTGAATCACTCAAGAACTTAGGAGAATCACTCTCACTAAGATAGATGAGATAAAACTCGTTTATTTTCTGAATAAAACTCAGCTTGCCTTCATTGATGAAAATGGTTCAACTTATGTAGGAGCTTTAACCGTCGGAATTACAAAAGACACATAAATTTCATTATCATCCCGCTTAAAGCTATTAATTAATGATCCACTCAAGTAATAACGATCCGCTACTTAATGGTTGATTGTAACTGAATTTAAGGCCACCAAAATTCATCCACAAACTTTGAGCAAAGGTCCTCTTGATCTTCCAAAGGTTGGTTCTTAAGTTGGCATATGGACCCTTATTTCAACTTGAAAATAAAGCAAAACTAAAGCCCATTAATTGGTTAAGCACAAACACAATTTAGTCAGCCAATTTTACAAAGCATTGGGCCCTTATTTAAATAAAAGAAACTACAACAACACGGTGCATCAGTCATCCTCCATTTTACCCATATGCAATTCACATCATACACTCCTTCTTCGAGAAGAATTGTCCCGAATCTTAAGACACTAGTTTTAATGTAAGTTTATTATGATCTTGTGAGGGACTTTTATTTTTTCACAAGTTGAAAGTAATTCTCTTCTTCCAGGATCAAATTCAACTTGATATTTGTTACTTTCCAATGGTTGCAATCCGTCGATAACATTTCTTGGCAACAGTACCCCACCTTGATATGTAACAATAAATAATTCCATGCATTGTGTTTGACGAATTTTCTTCTTATCGACGGACCAACTGCATAATAAAGCACTATGAACAAGCTTCCTTTTTAAACATGGAAGTTGGTGTGTTTCATTCACATGCTTATCCTTTTGTTCCTATAAAATGACATCACAAACTGTAGAAGAAAAAACATTGACGAATAAACTTTCTCTAGTTAAATTTCTTTTTCTTTATTTCCCTTCCTTCTGCAGTTTATATTACTTCTTTTTCTATTCTTTCTCTTTCTGTTTTCTCTTTCAGCCTACGTTGATCCTTACTGACTTGTCTTGGTGTCATAAATTTCTACTTCTTTTGATGTCCCTCATGCCTCAAATAAAGGGAACGTTCATCAAGATGGAGTGTTTTAAAACGAAGCCATGCCCATCCCAAAAGGATATGACAAGAGTCCATGGGAGCAATATCACATAATACTTCTTTCACACATTGCCATTTACTGAATTTGATCCATGCTTGATCCAGAAGAAAGGTTGCTGGTAACTGGAGTTTCTCCACCAATCTTTGGCTCACAATATTGTTTTTGCTTCCGTAATCGAATGCAACTAAACATGGATGGCCTTCGGTTAAACACTTTTAATAATAAACTTCCTTTCCTATTCCAAATTTAGATAGCCAGGCTCTGAATACCAAATGATGTGGATCCACAGGGTTCGATTCGTTTGACTAATCTATCATTGTTGGAATAACAAGCAAGAAATTTGAGAAATTATTTAAAACGAGAAAATGGAAACATAAAAGAAGATGGAACGGAATTTGATAGACATCACACTTCCAAGAATGGAAGATAAGCCTAAGAGTTGAAACACACAAAGGGATAAAGGACCTTTGATTAAACTCATGGCTTCTTGAATCAATCAAGAACTTAGGAGAATCATTTCCACTAAGATAGATGAGATTAAACTCGTTTATTTTCTTTATAAAACTCAACTTGCCTTCATTGATAAAAATGGTTCAAGTTATATAGGAGCTTTAACAATCAGAATTACAAAAGACACATAAATTTCAATTACAATCCCTTTAAAGCTATTAATTAATGATCCACTCAAGCTAATGGTGATCCGCTCCTTAATGATTGATGATAACTGAATTTGAAGCTACCAAAAGTCATCCACAAACTTTGAGCAAAGGTCCTCATGATCATCCAAAGGTTGGTTCTTAAGTTGGCATATATCGACCCTTATTTCAACTTGAAAATAAAGCAAAACTAAAGCCCATTAATTGGTTAAGCCAAAACACAATTTGGTTAGCCAATTTTACAAAGCATTGGGCCCTTATTTAAATAAAAGAAACTGCAGCAACACAGCGCATTAGTCATCCTCCATTTGACCAATATGCAATTCACATCATACCCTCCTTCTTCGAGAAGATTTGTCCCGAATCTTAAGACACTAGTTTTAATGTAAGTTTATTATGATCTTGTGAAGGACTTTTATTTTTTGACAAGTTGAAACTAATTCTCTTCTTCCTAGATCAAATTCAACTTGATATTTGTTACTTTCCAATGGTTGCAATCCGTCGATAATATTTCTTGGCAACAGTACCCCACCTTGATATGTAACAATAAATAATTCCATGCATTGTGTTTGACGAATTTTCTTCTTATCGACGGACCAAATGCATAATAAAGCACTATGAACAAGCTTCCTTTTTAAACATGGAAGTTGGTGTGTTCCATTCACATGCTTATTCTTTTGTTACTGTAAAATGACATCACAAACTGTAGAAGAAAAAACATTGACGAATAAACTTTCTCTAGTTCCATTTCTTTTTCTTTATTTTCCCTTCCTTCTGCAGTTTATATTACTTCTTTTTCTATTCTTTTTTTTTGTTTTCTCCTTCAGCCTACATTGATCCTAACTGACTTGTCTTAGTGTCATAAATTTCTACTTCTTTTGATGTCCCTCATGCCTCAAATAAAGGGAACGTTCATCAAGATGGAGTGTTTTAAAACGAAGCAATGCCCATCCCAAAAGAAGATGACAAGAGTCCATGGGAGCAATATCACATAATACTTCTTTCACACAATGCCATGTACTGAATTTGATCCATGCTTTATCCAGATGAAAGGTTGTTGATAACTACAGTTTCTCCACTAATCTTTGGCTCACAACATTGTTTTTGCTTCCGTAATCTAATGCAACTAAACATGGATGGCCTTCGGTTAAACACTTTGTATAATAAACTTCCTTTCCTATTCGAAATTTAGATAGCCAGGCTCTGAATACCAAATGATGTGGATCCACAGGGTTCGATTCGTTGGACTAATCTATCATTGTTGGAATAACAAGCAAGAAATTTGAGAAATTATTTAAAACGAGAAAATGGAAACATAAAAGAAGATGGAACGGAATTTGATAGACATCACACTTCCAAGAATGGAAGATAAGCCTAAGAGTTGAAAAACACAAAGGGATAAAGGACCTTTGATTAAACTCATGGCTTCTTGAATCAATCAAGAACTTAGGAGAATCATTTCCACTAAGATAGATGAGATTAAACTCGTTTATTTTCTTTATAAAACTCAACTTGCCTTCATTGATAAAAATGGTTCAAGTTATATAGGAGCTTTAACCATCAGAATTACAAAAGACACATAAATATCAATTACAATCCCTTTAAAGCTATTAATTAATGGTCCACTCAAGCTAATGGTGATCCGCTCCTTAATGATTGATGGTAACTGAATTTGAAGCTACCAAAAGTCATCCACAAACTTTGAGCAAAGGTCCTCATGATATTCCAAAGGTTGCTTCTTAAGTTGGCATATATGGACCCTTATTTCAACTTGAAAATAACGCAAAACTAAAGCCCATTAATTCGTTAAGCCAAAACACAATTTGGTCAGCCAATATCTCAAAGCATTGGACCATTATTTAAATAAAAGAAACTGCATCATATCGACGGACCAAATGCATAATAAAGCACTATGAACGATCTTCCTTTTAAAACATGGAAGTTGGTGTGTTTCATTCACATGCTTATCCTTTTGTTCCTGTAAAATGACATCACAAACTGTAGAAGAAAAAACATTGACGAATAAACTTTCTCTAGTTCCATTTATTTTTCTTTATTTTCCCTTCCTTCTGCAGTTTATATTACTTCTTTGTCTATTCTTTCTTTTTCTGTTTTCTCCTTCAGCCTACGTTGATCCTTACTGACTTGTCTTGGTGTCATAAATTTCTACTTCTTTTGATGTCCCTCATGCCTCAAATAAAGGGAACGTTCATCAAGATGGAGTGTTTTAAAACGAAGTAATGCCCATCCCTAAAGAAGATGACAAGAGTCCGTGGGAGCAATATCACATAATACTTCTTTCACACATTGTCATGTACTGAATTTGATCCATGCTTGATCCAGATGAAAGGTTGTTGATAACTGGAGTTTCTCCACCAATCTTTCGCTCACAACATTATTTTCGCTTCCGTAATCGAATGCAACTAAATAAGGATTGTCTTCGGTTAAACACTTTGTATAATAAACTTCCTTTCCTATTCCAAATCTAGATAGCCAGACTCTGAATACCAAATGATGTGGATCCATAGGGTTCGATTCGTTTGACTAATCTATCATTGTTGGAATAACAAGCAAGAAATTTGAGAAATTATTTAAAACGAGAAAATGGAAACATAAAAGAAGATGGAACGGAAATTGATAGACATCACACTTCAAAGAATGGAAGATAAGCCTAAGAGTTGAAACACACAATAGATAAAGGACCTTTGATTAAACTCATGGATTCTTGAATCACTCAAGAACTTAGGAGAATCACTCTCACTAAGATACATGAGATAAAACTCGTATATTTTCTGAACAAAATTCAGCTTGCCTTCATTGATGAAAATGGTTCAACCTATATAGGAGCTTTAACCATCAGAATTACAAAAGGCACATAAATTTCAATATCATCCCGCTTAAAGCTATTAATTAATGATCCACTCAATCTAATAACGATCCACTACTTAATGGTTGATTATAACTGAATTTAAGGCTACCAAAAGTCATCCACAAACTTTGAGCAAAGGTCCTCTTGATCTTCCAAAGGTTGGTTCTTAAGTTGGCATATGGACCCTTATTTCAACTTGAAGATAACCAAAACTAAATCCCATTAATTAGTTAAGCACAAACACAATTTGGTTAGCCAATTCTACAAAGCATTGGGCCCTTATTTAAATAAAAGAAACTGCAACAACACGGCGCATCAGTCATCCTCCATTAGACCCAGATGCAATTCACATCATACCCTCCTTCTTCGAGAAGATTTGTCCCGAATCTTAAGACACTAGTTTTAATGCAAGTTTATTATGATCTTGTGAAGGAGTTTTATTTTTTCACAAGTTGAAACTAATTCTCTTCTTCCAGGATCAAATTCAACTTGATATTTGTTACTTTCCAAAGGTTGCAATCCGTCGATAACATTTCTTGGCAACAGTACCCCACCTTGATATGTAACAATAAATAATTCCATGCATTGTGTTTGACGAATTTGCTTCTTATTGACGGACCAAATGCATAATAAAGCACTATGAACAAGCTTCCTTTTTAAACATGGAAGTTGGTGTGTTTCATTCACATGCTTATCCTTTTGTTCCTGTAAAATGACATCACAAACTGTAGAAGAAAAAACATTGACGAATAAACTTTCTCTAGTTCCATTTCTTTTTCTTTATTTTCCCTTCCTTCTGCATGTTAATATTACTTCTTTTTCTATTCTTTCTTTTTCTGTTTTCTCCTTCAGCCTACGTTGATCCTTACTGACTTGTCTTGGTGTCATAAATTTCTACTTCTTTTGATGTCCCTCATGCTTCAAATAAAGGGAACGTTCATCAAGATGGAGTGTTTTAAAATGAAGCCATGCCCATCCCAAAAGAAGATGACAAGAGCCCATGGGAGCAATATCACATAATACTTCTTTCACACATTGCCATGTACTGAATGGGATCCATGCTTAATCCAGATGAAAGGTTGCTGGTAACTGGAGTATCTCCACCAATCTTTGGCTCACAACATTGTTTTCGCTTCCGTAATCGAATGCAACTAAACATGGATGGCCTTCGGTTAAACACTTTGTATAATAAACTTCCTTTCCTATTCCAAATCTAGATAGCCAGGCTCTGAATAGCAAATGATGTGAATCCACAGGGTTCGATTCGTTTGACTGATCTATCATTGTTGGAATGCTAACGAGCAAGAAATTTGAGAAATTATTTAAAACGAGAAAATGGAAACATAAAAGAAGATGGAACGGAAATCGTAGACCTCACACTTCCAAGAATGAAAGATAAGCCTAAGAGTTGAAACACACAAAGGGATAAAGGACATTTGATTTAACTCGTGGATTCTTGAATCACTCAAGAACATAGGAGAAGCACTCACTAAGATGCATGACATAAAAGTCGCTTATTTTCTGAATAAAACTCAGCTTGCCTTCATTGATGAAAATCATTCAACTTATATAGGTGCTTTAACCATCAGAATTACAAAAGACACATAAATTTCAATATCATCCCGCTTAAAGCTATTAATTAATGATCCACTCAAGCTAATAACGATCTGCTACTTAATGGTTGATTGTAACTGAATTTAAGGCTACCAAAAGTCATCCACAAACTTTGAGCAAAGGTCCTCTTGATCTTCCAAAGGTTGTTTCTTAAGTTGGCATATGGACCCTTATTTCAACTTGAAGATAAAGCAAAACTAAAGCCCGTTAATTGGTTAAGCCAAAACACAATTTGGTTAGCCAATTTTACAAAGCATTGGGCCCTTATTTAAATAAAAGAAACTGCAGCAACACAACGCATTAGTCAACCTCCATTTGACCAATATGCAATTCACATCATACCCTCCTTCTTCGAGAAGATTTGTCCCGAATCTTAAGACACTAGTTTTAACGTAAGTTTATTATGATCTCTTGAAGGACTTTTATTTTTTTCACAAGTTGAAACTAATTCTCTTCCTCCAGGATCAAATTCAACTTGATATTTGTTACTTTCCAATGGTTGCAATCCGTCGATAACATTTCTTGGCAACAGTACCCCACCATGATATGTAACAATAAATAATTCCATGCATTGTGTTTGACAAATATGCTTCTCATCGACGGAGCAAATGCATAATAAAGCACTATGAACAAGCTTCCATTTTAAACATGGAAGTTGGCGTGTTTCATTCACATGCTTATCCTTTTGTTCCTGTAAAATGACATCACAAACTGTAGAAGAAAAAACATTGACGAATAAACTTTCTCTGGTTCCATTTCTTTTTCTTTATTTTCCCTTCCTTCTGCAGTTTATATTACTTCTTTTTCTATTCTTTCTTTTTCTGTTTTCTCCTTCAGCCTACGTTGATCCTTACTGACTTGTCTTGGTGTCATAAATTTCTACTTCTTTTGATGTCCCACATGCCTCAAATAAAGGGAATGTTCATCAAGATGGAGTGTTTTAAAACGAAGTCATGCCCATTCCAAAAGAAGATGAGAAGAGTCCATGGGAGCAATATCACATAATACTTCTTTCACACATTGTCATGTACTGAATTTGATCCATGCTTGATCCAGATGAAAGGTTGCTGGTAACTGGAGTTTCTCCACCAATCTTTGGCTCACAACATTGTTTTCGCTTCCGTAATCGAATGCAACTAAACATGGATGGCCTTCGGTTAAACACTTTGTATAATACACTTCCTTTCCTATTCCAAATCTTTATAACCAGGCTCTGAATAGCAAATGATGTGAATCAACAAGGTTCAATTTGTTTGACTGATCTATCATTGTTGGAATGATAAGAAGCAAGAAATTTGAGAAATTATTTAAAACGAGAAAATTGAAACATAAAAGAAGATAGAACAGAAATTGATAGACATCACACTTCCAAGAATGGAAGATAAGCCTAAGAGTTGAAACACACAATAGGATAAAGGACCTTTGATTAAACTCATGGATTCTTGAATCACTCAAGAACTTAGGAGAATCACTCTCACTAAGATACTTGAGATAAAACTCGTATATTTTCTGAATAAAACTCAGCTTGCCTTCATTGATGAAAATGGTTCAACTTATATAGGAGCTTTAACCATCGGAATTACAAAAGACACATCAATTTCAATATCATCCCGCTTAAAGCTATTAATTAATTATCCACTCAAGCTAATAACGATCCGCTACTTAATGGTTGATTGTAACCGAATTTATGGCTACCAAAAGTCATCCACAAACTTTGAGCAAAGGTCCTCTTGATCTTCCAAAGGTTGGTTCTTAAGTTGGCATATGGACCCTGATTTCAACTTGAAGATAAAGCAAAACTAAAGCCCATTAATTGGTTATGCACAAAGACAATTTGATCAGCCAATTTTACAAAGCATTGGGCCATTATTTAAATAAAAGAAACTGCATCAACACGGCGCATTAGTCATCTTCCATTTGACGCATATGCAATTCACATCATACCCTCCTTCTTCGAGAAGATTTGTCTCGAATCTTAAGACACTAGTTTTGATGTAGGTTTATTACGATATTGTGAAGGACTTTTATTTTTTCACAAGTTGAAACTAATTCTCTTCTTCCAGGATCAAATTCAACTTGATATTTGTTACTTTCCAAAGGTTGCAATCCGTCGATAACATTTCTTGGCAACAGTACCCCACCATGATATGTAACAATAAATAATTCCATGCATTGTGTTTGACAAATATGCTTCTCATCGACGGAGCAAATGCATAATAAAGCACTATGAACGAGCTTCCATTTTAAACATGGAAGTTGGCGTGTTTCATTCACATGCTTATCCTTTTGTTCCTGTAAAATGACATCACAAACTGTAGAAGAAAAAACATTGACGAATAAACTTTCTCTGGTTCCATTTCTTTTTCTTTATTTTCCCTTCCTTCTGCGGTTTATATTACTTCTTTTTCTATTCTTTCTTTTTCTGTTTTCTCCTTCAGCCTACGTTGATCCTTACTGACTTGTCTTGGTGTCATAAATTTCTACTTCTTTTGATGTCCCTCATGCCTCAAATAAAGGGAACGTTCATCAAGATGGAGTGTATTAAAACGAAGCCATACCCATCCCAAAAGAAGATGACCAGATTTCATGGGAGCAATATCACATAATACTTCTTTCACACATTGCCATGTACTGAATTTGATCCATGCTTGATTCAGATGAAAGGTTGTTGGTAACTGGAGTTTCTCCACCAATCTTTGGCTCACAACATTGTTTTCGCTTTCGTAATCGAATGCAACTAAACATGGGTGGCCTTCGGTGAAACACCTTGTATAATAAACTTCCTTTCCTATTCCATATCTAGATAGCCAGGCTCTGAATACCAAATGATGTGGATCCACAAGGTTCGATTCGTTTGACTAATCTATCATTGTTGGAATAACAAGCAAGAAATTTGAGAAATTATTTAAAATGAGAAAATGGAAACATAAAAGAAGATGGAATGGAAATTGATAGACATCACACTTCCAAGAAAGGAAGATAAGCCTAAGAGTTGAAACACACAAAGGGATAAAGTACCTTTGATTAAACTCATGGATTCTTAAATCAATCAAGAACTTAGGAGAATCATTCCCACTAAGAGAGATGAGATAAAACTCGATTATTTTCTGTATAAAACTCAACTTGCCTTCATTGATGAAAATGGTTCAAGTTATATAGGAGCTTTAACCATCAGAATTACAAAAGACACATAAATTTCAATTACAACCCCTTTTAAAGCTATTAATTAATGATCCACTCAAGCTAATGGTGATCCGCTCCTTAATGGTTGATGGTACCTGAATTTAACGCTACCAAAAGTCATCCACAAACTTTGAGCAAAAGTCCTCTTGATCTTCCAAAGGTTGGTTCTTAAGTTGACATATCTGGACCCTTATTTCAACTTGAAAATAAAGCAAAACTAAAGCCCATTATTTGCTTAAGCCAAAACACAATTTGATCAGCAAATTTTACAAAGCATTGGGCCCTTCTTTTAAATAAAGGAAACTGCATCAACACGGCGCATTAGTCAACCTCCATTTGACCCATATCCAATTCACATCATACCCTCCTTCTTCGAGAAGATTTGTCTCGAATCTTAAGACACTAGTTTTGATGTAAGTTTATTATGATCTTGTTAAGGACTTTTATTTTTTCACAAGTTGAAACTAATTCTCTTCCTCCAGGATCAAATTCAACTTGATATTTGTTACTTTCCAATGGTTGCAATCCATCGATAACATTGCTTGGCAACACTACCCCACCTTGATATGTAACAATAAATAATTTCATGCATTGTTTTTGACGAATCTGCTTCTTATCGACGGACCAATTGCATAATAAAGCACTCTGAACAAGCTTCCTTTTCAAACATGGAAGTTGGTGTGTTTCCTTCACATGCTTATCATTTGTTCCTCTAAAATGACATCACGAACTGTAGAAGAAAAAACATTGACGAATAAACTTTCTCTAGTTCCATTTCTTTTTCTTTATTTTCCCTTCCTTCTGCAGTTTATATTACTTCTTTTTCTATTCATTCTTTTTCTGTTTTCTCCTTCAGCCTACGTTTATTCTTGCTGACTTGTCTTGGTGTGGTAAATTTCTACTTCTTTTGATGTCACTCATGCCTCAAATAAAGGGAACGTTCATCAAGATGGTGTGTTTTAAAACGAAGCCATGCCCATCCGAAAAGAAGATGACCAGAGTTCATGGGAGCAATATCACATAATACTTCTTTCACACATTGCCATGTACTGAATTTGATCCATGCTTGATTGAGATGAAAGTTTGTTAGTAACTGGAGTTTCTCCACCAATCTTTGGCTCACAACGTTGTTTTCGCTTTCGTAATCGAATGCAACTAAACATGGGTGGCCTTCGGTTAAACACCTTGTATAATAAACTTCCATTCCTATACCAAATCTACATAGCCAGGCTCTGAATACCAAATGATGTGAATCCAACGTGTTCGATTTGTTTTACTGATCTTTCAAGGTTGGAATGCTAATAAGCAAGAAATTTGAGAAATTATTTAAAACGAGAAAATTGAAACATATAAGAAAATGGAGCGGAAATTGATAGACATCACACTTCCAAGAATGGAAGATAAGCCAAAGAGTTTAAATAGATAAACGGATAAAAAGGAACTTTGATAAAACTCGAGGATTCTTGAATCACTCAAGAACTTAGGAGAATCACTCTCACTAAGATGGCTGAGATAAAACTCGTTTATTTTTTGAATAAAACTCAGCTTGCCTTCATTGATGAAAATGGTTCAACTTATATAGGAGCTATAAGCATCAGAATTACAAAAGACACATAAATTTCAATTACAACCCACTTAGAGCTATTAACTAATGATCCACTCAAGCTAGTAATGATCTGCTACTTAATGGTTGATTGTAACTCAATTTAAGGCTACCAAAAGTCATCCACAAACTTTCAGCATAGGTTCTCTTGATCTTCCAAAGGTTGGTTCTTAAGTTGGCATATACGGACCCTTATTTCAACTTGAAAATAAAGCAAAACTAAAGCCCATTAATTTGTTAAGCCAAAACACAATTTGGTCAGCCAATTTTACACAGCATTGGGCCCTTCTTTTAAATAAAGGAAACTGCATCAACACGGCGCATTAGTCAACCTCCATTTGACCCATATCCAATTCACATCATACCCTCCTTCTTCGAGAAGATTTGTCTCGAGTCTTAAGACACTAGTTTTGATGTAAGTTTATTATGATCTTGTTAAGGACTTTTATTTTTTCACAAGTTGAAACTAATTCTCTTCCTCCAGGATCAAATTCAACTTGATATTTGTTACTTTCCAATGGTTGCAATCCATCGATAACATTGCTTGGCAACACTACCCCACCTTGATATGTAACAATAAATAATTTCATGCATTGTTTTTGACGAATCTGCTTCTTATCGACGGACCAATTGCATAATAAAGCACTATGAACAAGCTTCCTTTTCAAACATGGAAGATGGTGTGTTTCATTCACATGCTTATCCTTTTGTTCCTGTAAAATGACATCACAAACTGTAGAAGAAAAAACATTGACGAATAAACTTTCTCTAGTTCCATTTCTTTTTCTTTATTTTCCCTTCCTTCTGCAGTTTATATTACTTCTTTTTCTGTTTTCTCCTTCAGCCTACATTGATTCTTGCTGACTTGTCTTGGTGTCATAAATTTCTACTTCTTTTGATGTCCTTCATGCCTCAAATAAAGGGAACGTTCATCAAGATGGAGTGTTTTAAAACGAAGCCATGCCCATCCCAAAAGAAGATGACCAGAGTTCATGGGAGCAATATCACATAATACTTCTTTCACACATTGCCATGTACTGAATTTGATCCATGCTTGATTCAGATAAAAGGTTGTTGGTAACTGAAGTTTCTCCACCAATCTTTGGCTCACAACATTGTTTTCGCTTTCGTAATCGAATGCAACTAAACATGGGTGGCCTTCGGTGAAACACCTTGTATAATAAACTTCCATTCCTATACCAAATCTACATAGCCAGGCTCTGAATACCAAATGATGTGAATCCAAAGTGTTCGATTTGTTTTACTGAT
Source organism: Vigna unguiculata (assembly GCF_037176805.1). Taxonomy (NCBI): domain Eukaryota; kingdom Viridiplantae; phylum Streptophyta; class Magnoliopsida; order Fabales; family Fabaceae; genus Vigna; species Vigna unguiculata. The sequence goes on along the minus strand of NC_140793.1, from coordinate 12,387,185 downwards.
CTTTCGAGGTTGGAATGCTAATAAGCAAGAAATTTGAGAAATTATTTAAAACGAGAAAATGGAAACATATAAGAAGATGGAGCGGAAATTGATAGACATCACACTTCCAAGAATGGAAGATAAGCCAAAGAGTTTAAACACACAAACGCATAAAAAGGAACTTTGATAAAATTCAGGAATTCTTGAATCACTCAAGAACATAGGAGAATCAATCTCACTAATATAGATGAGATAAAACTCGTTTATTTTCTGAATAAAACTCAGCTTGCCTTCACTGATGAAAGTGGTTCAACTTATATAGGAGCTATAAGCATCAGAATTACAAAAGACACATAAATTTCAATTACAACCCACTTAGAGCTATTAACTAATGATCCACTCAAGCTAGTAATGATCTGCTACTTAATGGTTGATTGTAACTCAATTTAAGGCTACCAAAAGTCATCCACAAACTTTCAGCATAGGTTCTCTTGATCTTCCAAAGGTTGGTTCTTAAGTTGGCATATACGGACCCTTATTTCAACTTGAAAATAAAGCAAAACTAAAGCCCATTAATTTGTTAAGCCAAAACACAATTTGGTCAGCCAATTTTACACAGCATTGGGCCCTTCTTTTAAATAAAGGAAACTGCATCAACACGGCGCATTAGTCAACCTCCATTTGACCCATATCCAATTCACATCATACCCTCCTTCTTCGAGAAGATTTGTCTCGAGTCTTAAGACACTAGTTTTGATGTAAGTTTATTATGATCTTGTTAAGGACTTTTATTTTTTCACAAGTTGAAACTAATTCTCTTCCTCCAGGATCAAATTCAACTTGATATTTGTTACTTTCCAATGGTTGCAATCCATCGATAACATTGCTTGGCAACACTACCCCACCTTGATATGTAACAATAAATAATTTCATGCATTGTTTTTGACGAATCTGCTTCTTATCGACGGACCAATTGCATAATAAAGCACTATGAACAAGCTTCCTTTTCAAACATGGAAGATGGTGTGTTTCATTCACATGCTTATCCTTTTGTTCCTGTAAAATGACATCACAAACTGTAGAAGAAAAAACATTGACGAATAAACTTTCTCTAGTTCCATTTCTTTTTCTTTATTTTCCCTTCCTTCTGCAGTTTATATTACTTCTTTTTCTGTTTTCTCCTTCAGCCTACATTGATTCTTGCTGACTTGTCTTGGTGTCATAAATTTCTACTTCTTTTGATGTCCTTCATGCCTCAAATAAAGGGAACGTTCATCAAGATGGAGTGTTTTAAAACGAAGCCATGCCCATCCCAAAAGAAGATGACCAGAGTTCATGGGAGCAATATCACATAATACTTCTTTCACACATTGCCATGTACTGAATTTGATCCATGCTTGATTCAGATAAAAGGTTGTTGGTAACTGAAGTTTCTCCACCAATCTTTGGCTCACAACATTGTTTTCGCTTTCGTAATCGAATGCAACTAAACATGGGTGGCCTTCGGTGAAACACCTTGTATAATAAACTTCCATTCCTATACCAAATCTACATAGCCAGGCTCTGAATACCAAATGATGTGAATCCAAAGTGTTCGATTTGTTTTACTGATCTTTCGAGGTTGGAAAGCTAATAAGCAAGAAATTTGAGAAATTATTTAAAACGAGAAAATGGAAACATATAAGAAGATGGAGCGGAAATTGATAGACATCACACTTCCAAGAATGGAAGATAAGCCAAAGAGTTTAAACACACAAACGCATAAAAAGGAACTTTGATAAAATTCAGGAATTCTTGAATCACTCAAGAACATAGGAGAATCAATCTCACTAATATAGATGAGATAAAACTCGTTTATTTTCTGAATAAAACTCAGCTTGCCTTCACTGATGAAAATGGTTCAACTTATATAGGAGCTTTAAGCATCAGAATTACAAAAGACACATAAATTTCAATTACAACCCACTTAAAGCTATTAATTAATGATCCACTCAAGCTAGTAATGATCCGTTACTTAATGGTTGATTGTAACTGAATTTAAGGCTAACAAAAGTCATCCACAAACTTTCAGCAAAGGTCCTCTTGATCTTCCAAAGGTTGGTTCTTAAGTTGGCATATATGGACCCTTATTTCAACTTGAAAATAACCAAAACTAAAGCCCATTAAATGGTTAAGCCAAAACACAATTTGGTCAGCCAATTTTACAAAGCATTGGGCCCTTATTTTAAATAAAAGAAACTGCATCAACACAGCGCATTAGTCATCCTCCATTTGACCCATATGCTATTGACATCATACCCTCCTTCTTCGAGAACATTTGTCCCGAATCTTAAGACACTAGTTTTGATGTAAGTTTATTATGATCTTGTGAAGGACTTTTATTTTTTCACAAGTTGAAACTAATTCTCTTCCTCCAGGATCAAATTCAACTTGATATTTGTTACTTTCTAGTGGTTGCAATCCATCGACAACATTGCTTAGCAATAGTACCCCACCTTGATATATAATTCCATGCATTGTGTTTGACGACTTTGCTTCTTATGGACGGACCAAATGCATAATAAAGCACTATGAACAAGCTTCCTTTTCAAACATGGAAGATGGTGTGTTTCATTCACATGCTTATCCTTTTGTTCCTGTAAAATGACATCACAAACTGTAGAAGAAAAAACATTGACGAATAAACTTTCCCTAGTTCCATTTCTTTTTCTTTATTTTCCCTTCCTTCTGCAGTTTATATTACTTCTTTTTCTGTTTTCTCCTTCAGCCTACATTGATTCTTGCTGACTTGTCTTGGTGTCATAAATTTCTACTTCTTTTGATGTCCTTCATGCCTCAAATAAAGGGAACGTTCATCAAGATGGAGTGTTTTAAAACGAAGCCATGCCCATCCCAAAAGAAGATGACCAGAGTTCATGGGAGCAATATCCCATAATACTTCTTTCACACATTGCCATGTACTGAATTTGATCCATGCTTGATTCAGATGAAAGGTTGTTGGTAACTGGAGTTTCTCCACCAATCTTTGGCTCACAACATTGTTTTCGCTTTCGTAATCGAATGCAACTAAACATGGGTGGCCTTCGGTGAAACACCTTGTATAATAAACTTCCATTCCTATACCAAATCTACATAGCCAGGCTCTGAATACCAAATGATGTGAATCCAAAGTGTTCGATTTGTTTTACTGATCTTTCGAGGTTGGAATGCTAATAAGCAAGAAATTTGAGAAATTATTTAAAACGAGAAAATGGAAACATATAAGAAGATGGAGCGGAAATTGATAGACATCACACTTCCAAGAATGGAAGATAAGCCAAAGAGTTTAAACACACAAACGCATAAAAAGGAACTTTGATAAAATTCAGGAATTCTTGAATCACTCAAGAACATAGGAGAATCAATCTCACTAATATAGATGAGATAAAACTCGTTTATTTTCTGAATAAAACTCAGCTTGCCTTCACTGATGAAAATGGTTCAACTTATATAGGAGCTTTAAGCATCAGAATTACAAAAGACACATAAATTTCAATTACAACCCACTTAAAGCTATTAATTAATGATCCACTCAAGCTAGTAATGATCTGTTACTTAATGGTTGATTGTAACTGAATTTAAGGCTAACAAAAGTCATCCACAAACTTTCAGCAAAGGTCCTCTTGATCTTCCAAAGGTTGGTTCTTAAGTTGGCATATATGGACCCTTATTTCAACTTGAAAATAACCAAAACTAAAGCCCATTAAATGGTTAAGCCAAAACACAATTTGGTCAGCCAATTTTACAAAGCATTGGGCCCTTATTTTAAATAAAAGAAACTGCATCAACACAGCGCATTAGTCATCCTCCATTTGACCCATATGCTATTGACATCATACCCTCCTTCTTCGAGAACATTTGTCCCGAATCTTAAGACACTAGTTTTGATGTAAGTTTATTATGATCTTGTGAAGGACTTTTATTTTTTCACAAGTTGAAACTAATTCTCTTCCTCCAGGATCAAATTCAACTTGATATTTGTTACTTTCTAGTGGTTGCAATCCATCGACAACATTGCTTAGCAATAGTACCCCACCTTGATATATAATTCCATGCATTGTGTTTGACGACTTTGCTTCTTATGGACGGACCAAATGCATAATAAAGCACTATGAACAAGCTTCCTTTTCAAACATGGAAGATGGTGTGTTTCATTCACATGCTTATCCTTTTGTTCCTGTAAAATGACATCACAAACTGTAGAAGAAAAAACATTGACGAATAAACTTTCTCTAGTTCCATTTCTTTTTCTTTATTTTCCCTTCCTTCTGCAGTTTATATTACTTCTTTTTCTGTTTTCTCCTTCAGCCTACATTGATTCTTGCTGACTTGTCTTGGTGTCATAAATTTCTACTTCTTTTGATGTCCTTCATGCCTCAAATAAAGGGAACGTTCATCAAGATGGAGTGTTTTAAAACGAAGCCATGCCCATCCCAAAAGAAGATGACCAGATTTCATGGGAGCAATATCACATAATACTTCTTTCACACATTGCCATGTACTGAATTTGATCCATGCTTGATTCAGATGAAAGGTTGTTGGTAACTGGAGTTTCTCCACCAATCTTTGGCTCACAACATTGTTTTCGCTTTCGTAATCGAATGCAACTAAACATGGGTGGCCTTCGGTGAAACACCTTGTATAATAAACTTCCATTCCTATACCAAATCTACATAGCCAGGCTCTGAATACCAAATGATGTGAATCCAAAGTGTTCGATTTGTTTTACTGATCTTTCGAGGTTGGAATGCTAATAAGCAAGAAATTTGAGAAATTATTTAAAACGAGAAAATGGAAACATATAAGAAGATGGAGCGGAAATTGATAGACATCACACTTCCAAGAATGGAAGATAAGCCAAAGAGTTTAAACACACAAACGCATAAAAAGGAACTTTGATAAAATTCAGGAATTCTTGAATCACTCAAGAACATAGGAGAATCAATCTCACTAATATAGATGAGATAAAACTCGTTTATTTTCTGAATAAAACTCAGCTTGCCTTCACTGATGAAAATGGTTCAACTTATATAGGAGCTTTAAGCATCAGAATTACAAAAGACACATAAATTTCAATTACAACCCACTTAAAGCTATTAATTAATGATCCACTCAAGCTAGTAATGATCTGTTACTTAATGGTTGATTGTAACTGAATTTAAGGCTAACAAAAGTCATCCACAAACTTTCAGCAAAGGTCCTCTTGATCTTCCAAAGGTTGGTTCTTAAGTTGGCATATATGGACCCTTATTTCAACTTGAAAATAACCAAAACTAAAGCCCATTAAATGGTTAAGCCAAAACACAATTTGGTCAGCCAATTTTACAAAGCATTGGGCCCTTATTTTAAATAAAAGAAACTGCATCAACACAGCGCATTAGTCATCCTCCATTTGACCCATATGCTATTGACATCATACCCTCCTTCTTCGAGAACATTTGTCCCGAATCTTAAGACACTAGTTTTGATGTAAGTTTATTATGATCTTGTGAAGGACTTTTATTTTTTCACAAGTTGAAACTAATTCTCTTCCTCCAGGATCAAATTCAACTTGATATTTGTTACTTTCTAGTGGTTGCAATCCATCGACAACATTGCTTAGCAATAGTACCCCACCTTGATATATAATTCCATGCATTGTGTTTGACGACTTTGCTTCTTATGGACGGACCAAATGCATAATAAAGCACTATGAACAAGCTTCCTTTTCAAACATGGAAGATGGTGTGTTTCATTCACATGCTTATCCTTTTGTTCCTGTAAAATGACATCACAAACTGTAGAAGAAAAAACATTGACGAATAAACTTTCTCTAGTTCCATTTCTTTTTCTTTATTTTCCCTTCCTTCTGCAGTTTATATTACTTCTTTTTCTGTTTTCTCCTTCAGCCTACATTGATTCTTGCTGACTTGTCTTGGTGTCATAAATTTCTACTTCTTTTGATGTCCTTCATGCCTCAAATAAAGGGAACGTTCATCAAGATGGAGTGTTTTAAAACGAAGCCATGCCCATCCCAAAAGAAGATGACCAGATTTCATGGGAGCAATATCACATAATACTTCTTTCACACATTGCCATGTACTGAATTTGATCCATGCTTGATTCAGATGAAAGGTTGTTGGTAACTGGAGTTTCTCCACCAATCTTTGGCTCACAACATTGTTTTCGCTTTCGTAATCGAATGCAACTAAACATGGGTGGCCTTCGGTGAAACACCTTGTATAATAAACTTCCATTCCTATACCAAATCTACATAGCCAGGCTCTGAATACCAAATGATGTGAATCCAAAGTGTTCGATTTGTTTTACTGATCTTTCGAGGTTGGAATGCTAATAAGCAAGAAATTTGAGAAATTATTTAAAACGAGAAAATGGAAACATATAAGAAGATGGAGCGGAAATTGATAGACATCACACTTCCAAGAATGGAAGATAAGCCAAAGAGTTTAAACACACAAACGCATAAAAAGGAACTTTGATAAAATTCAGGAATTCTTGAATCACTCAAGAACATAGGAGAATCAATCTCACTAATATAGATGAGATAAAACTCGTTTATTTTCTGAATAAAACTCAGCTTGCCTTCACTGATGAAAATGGTTCAACTTATATAGGAGCTTTAAGCATCAGAATTACAAAAGACACATAAATTTCAATTACAACCCACTTAAAGCTATTAATTAATGATCCACTCAAGCTAGTAATGATCTGTTACTTAATGGTTGATTGTAACTGAATTTAAGGCTAACAAAAGTCATCCACAAACTTTCAGCAAAGGTCCTCTTGATCTTCCAAAGGTTGGTTCTTAAGTTGGCATATATGGACCCTTATTTCAACTTGAAAATAACCAAAACTAAAGCCCATTAAATGGTTAAGCCAAAACACAATTTGGTCAGCCAATTTTACAAAGCATTGGGCCCTTATTTTAAATAAAAGAAACTGCATCAACACAGCGCATTAGTCATCCTCCATTTGACCCATATGCTATTGACATCATACCCTCCTTCTTCGAGAACATTTGTCCCGAATCTTAAGACACTAGTTTTGATGTAAGTTTATTATGATCTTGTGAAGGACTTTTATTTTTTCACAAGTTGAAACTAATTCTCTTCCTCCAGGATCAAATTCAACTTGATATTTGTTACTTTCTAGTGGTTGCAATCCATCGACAACATTGCTTAGCAATAGTACCCCACCTTGATATATAATTCCATGCATTGTGTTTGACGACTTTGCTTCTTATGGACGGACCAAATGCATAATAAAGCACTATGAACAAGCTTCCTTTTCAAACATGGAAGATGGTGTGTTTCATTCACATGCTTATCCTTTTGTTCCTGTAAAATGACATCACAAACTGTAGAAGAAAAAACATTGACGAATAAACTTTCCCTAGTTCCATTTCTTTTTCTTTATTTTCCCTTCCTTCTGCAGTTTATATTACTTCTTTTTCTGTTTTCTCCTTCAGCCTACATTGATTCTTGCTGACTTGTCTTGGTGTCATAAATTTCTACTTCTTTTGATGTCCTTCATGCCTCAAATAAAGGGAACGTTCATCAAGATGGAGTGTTTTAAAACGAAGCCATGCCCATCCCAAAAGAAGATGACCAGATTTCATGGGAGCAATATCACATAATACTTCTTTCACACATTGCCATGTACTGAATTTGATCCATGCTTGATTCAGATGAAAGGTTGTTGGTAACTGGAGTTTCTCCACCAATCTTTGGCTCACAACATTGTTTTCGCTTTCGTAATCGAATGCAACTAAACATGGGTGGCCTTCGGTGAAACACCTTGTATAATAAACTTCCATTCCTATACCAAATCTACATAGCCAGGCTCTGAATACCAAATGATGTGAATCCAAAGTGTTCGATTTGTTTTACTGATCTTTCGAGGTTGGAATGCTAATAAGCAAGAAATTTGAGAAATTATTTAAAACGAGAAAATGGAAACATATAAGAAGATGGAGCGGAAATTGATAGACATCACACTTCCAAGAATGGAAGATAAGCCAAAGAGTTTAAACACACAAACGCATAAAAAGGAACTTTGATAAAATTCAGGAATTCTTGAATCACTCAAGAACATAGGAGAATCAATCTCACTAATATAGATGAGATAAAACTCGTTTATTTTCTGAATAAAACTCAGCTTGCCTTCACTGATGAAAATGGTTCAACTTATATAGGAGCTTTAAGCATCAGAATTACAAAAGACACATAAATTTCAATTACAACCCACTTAAAGCTATTAATTAATGATCCACTCAAGCTAGTAATGATCTGTTACTTAATGGTTGATTGTAACTGAATTTAAGGCTAACAAAAGTCATCCACAAACTTTCAGCAAAGGTCCTCTTGATCTTCCAAAGGTTGGTTCTTAAGTTGGCATATATGGACCCTTATTTCAACTTGAAAATAACCAAAACTAAAGCCCATTAAATGGTTAAGCCAAAACACAATTTGGTCAGCCAATTTTACAAAGCATTGGGCCCTTATTTTAAATAAAAGAAACTGCATCAACACAGCGCATTAGTCATCCTCCATTTGACCCATATGCTATTGACATCATACCCTCCTTCTTCGAGAACATTTGTCCCGAATCTTAAGACACTAGTTTTGATGTAAGTTTATTATGATCTTGTGAAGGACTTTTATTTTTTCACAAGTTGAAACTAATTCTCTTCCTCCAGGATCAAATTCAACTTGATATTTGTTACTTTCTAGTGGTTGCAATCCATCGACAACATTGCTTAGCAATAGTACCCCACCTTGATATATAATTCCATGCATTGTGTTTGACGACTTTGCTTCTTATGGACGGACCAAATGCATAATAAAGCACTATGAACAAGCTTCCTTTTCAAACATGGAAGATGGTGTGTTTCATTCACATGCTTATCCTTTTGTTCCTGTAAAATGACATCACAAACTGTAGAAGAAAAAACATTGACGAATAAACTTTCTCTAGTTCCATTTCTTTTTCTTTATTTTCCCTTCCTTCTGCAGTTTATATTACTTCTTTTTCTGTTTTCTCCTTCAGCCTACATTGATTCTTGCTGACTTGTCTTGGTGTCATAAATTTCTACTTCTTTTGATGTCCTTCATGCCTCAAATAAAGGGAACGTTCATCAAGATGGAGTGTTTTAAAACGAAGCCATGCCCATCCCAAAAGAAGATGACCAGATTTCATGGGAGCAATATCACATAATACTTCTTTCACACATTGCCATGTACTGAATTTGATCCATGCTTGATTCAGATGAAAGGTTGTTGGTAACTGGAGTTTCTCCACCAATCTTTGGCTCACAACATTGTTTTCGCTTTCGTAATCGAATGCAACTAAACATGGGTGGCCTTCGGTGAAACACCTTGTATAATAAACTTCCATTCCTATACCAAATCTACATAGCCAGGCTCTGAATACCAAATGATGTGAATCCAAAGTGTTCGATTTGTTTTACTGATCTTTCGAGGTTGGAATGCTAATAAGCAAGAAATTTGAGAAATTATTTAAAACGAGAAAATGGAAACATATAAGAAGATGGAGCGGAAATTGATAGACATCACACTTCCAAGAATGGAAGATAAGCCAAAGAGTTTAAACACACAAACGCATAAAAAGGAACTTTGATAAAATTCAGGAATTCTTGAATCACTCAAGAACATAGGAGAATCAATCTCACTAATATAGATGAGATAAAACTCGTTTATTTTCTGAATAAAACTCAGCTTGCCTTCACTGATGAAAATGGTTCAACTTATATAGGAGCTTTAAGCATCAGAATTACAAAAGACACATAAATTTCAATTACAACCCACTTAAAGCTATTAATTAATGATCCACTCAAGCTAGTAATGATCTGTTACTTAATGGTTGATTGTAACTGAATTTAAGGCTAACAAAAGTCATCCACAAACTTTCAGCAAAGGTCCTCTTGATCTTCCAAAGGTTGGTTCTTAAGTTGGCATATATGGACCCTTATTTCAACTTGAAAATAACCAAAACTAAAGCCCATTAAATGGTTAAGCCAAAACACAATTTGGTCAGCCAATTTTACAAAGCATTGGGCCCTTATTTTAAATAAAAGAAACTGCATCAACACAGCGCATTAGTCATCCTCCATTTGACCCATATGCTATTGACATCATACCCTCCTTCTTCGAGAACATTTGTCCCGAATCTTAAGACACTAGTTTTGATGTAAGTTTATTATGATCTTGTGAAGGACTTTTATTTTTTCACAAGTTGAAACTAATTCTCTTCCTCCAGGATCAAATTCAACTTGATATTTGTTACTTTCTAGTGGTTGCAATCCATCGACAACATTGCTTAGCAATAGTACCCCACCTTGATATATAATTCCATGCATTGTGTTTGACGACTTTGCTTCTTATGGACGGACCAAATGCATAATAAAGCACTATGAACAAGCTTCCTTTTCAAACATGGAAGATGGTGTGTTTCATTCACATGCTTATCCTTTTGTTCCTGTAAAATGACATCACAAACTGTAGAAGAAAAAACATTGACGAATAAACTTTCCCTAGTTCCATTTCTTTTTCTTTATTTTCCCTTCCTTCTGCAGTTTATATTACTTCTTTTTCTGTTTTCTCCTTCAGCCTACATTGATTCTTGCTGACTTGTCTTGGTGTCATAAATTTCTACTTCTTTTGATGTCCTTCATGCCTCAAATAAAGGGAACGTTCATCAAGATGGAGTGTTTTAAAACGAAGCCATGCCCATCCCAAAAGAAGATGACCAGAGTTCATGGGAGCAATATCACATAATACTTCTTTCACACATTGCCATGTACTGAATTTGATCCATGCTTGATTCAGATGAAAGGTTGTTGGTAACTGGAGTTTCTCCACCAATCTTTGGCTCACAACATTGTTTTCGCTTTCGTAATCGAATGCAACTAAACATGGGTGGCCTTCGGTGAAACACCTTGTATAATAAACTTCCATTCCTATACCAAATCTACATAGCCAGGCTCTGAATACCAAATGATGTGAATCCAAAGTGTTCGATTTGTTTTACTGATCTTTCGAGGTTGGAATGCTAATAAGCAAGAAATTTGAGAAATTATTTAAAACGAGAAAATGGAAACATATAAGAAGATGGAGCGGAAATTGATAGACATCACACTTCCAAGAATGGAAGATAAGCCAAAGAGTTTAAACACACAAACGCATAAAAAGGAACTTTGATAAAATTCAGGAATTCTTGAATCACTCAAGAACATAGGAGAATCAATCTCACTAATATAGATGAGATAAAACTCGTTTATTTTCTGAATAAAACTCAGCTTGCCTTCACTGATGAAAATGGTTCAACTTATATAGGAGCTTTAAGCATCAGAATTACAAAAGACACATAAATTTCAATTACAACCCACTTAAAGCTATTAATTAATGATCCACTCAAGCTAGTAATGATCTGTTACTTAATGGTTGATTGTAACTGAATTTAAGGCTAACAAAAGTCATCCACAAACTTTCAGCAAAGGTCCTCTTGATCTTCCAAAGGTTGGTTCTTAAGTTGGCATATATGGACCCTTATTTCAACTTGAAAATAACCAAAACTAAAGCCCATTAAATGGTTAAGCCAAAACACAATTTGGTCAGCCAATTTTACAAAGCATTGGGCCCTTATTTTAAATAAAAGAAACTGCATCAACACAGCGCATTAGTCATCCTCCATTTGACCCATATGCTATTGACATCATACCCTCCTTCTTCGAGAACATTTGTCCCGAATCTTAAGACACTAGTTTTGATGTAAGTTTATTATGATCTTGTGAAGGACTTTTATTTTTTCACAAGTTGAAACTAATTCTCTTCCTCCAGGATCAAATTCAACTTGATATTTGTTACTTTCTAGTGGTTGCAATCCATCGACAACATTGCTTAGCAATAGTACCCCACCTTGATATATAATTCCATGCATTGTGTTTGACGACTTTGCTTCTTATGGACGGACCAAATGCATAATAAAGCACTATGAACAAGCTTCCTTTTCAAACATGGAAGATGGTGTGTTTCATTCACATGCTTATCCTTTTGTTCCTGTAAAATGACATCACAAACTGTAGAAGAAAAAACATTGACGAATAAACTTTCTCTAGTTCCATTTCTTTTTCTTTATTTTCCCTTCCTTCTGCAGTTTATATTACTTCTTTTTCTGTTTTCTCCTTCAGCCTACATTGATTCTTGCTGACTTGTCTTGGTGTCATAAATTTCTACTTCTTTTGATGTCCTTCATGCCTCAAATAAAGGGAACGTTCATCAAGATGGAGTGTTTTAAAACGAAGCCATGCCCATCCCAAAAGAAGATGACCAGATTTCATGGGAGCAATATCACATAATACTTCTTTCACACATTGCCATGTACTGAATTTGATCCATGCTTGATTCAGATGAAAGGTTGTTGGTAACTGGAGTTTCTCCACCAATCTTTGGCTCACAACATTGTTTTCGCTTTCGTAATCGAATGCAACTAAACATGGGTGGCCTTCGGTGAAACACCTTGTATAATAAACTTCCATTCCTATACCAAATCTACATAGCCAGGCTCTGAATACCAAATGATGTGAATCCAAAGTGTTCGATTTGTTTTACTGATCTTTCGAGGTTGGAATGCTAATAAGCAAGAAATTTGAGAAATTATTTAAAACGAGAAAATGGAAACATATAAGAAGATGGAGCGGAAATTGATAGACATCACACTTCCAAGAATGGAAGATAAGCCAAAGAGTTTAAACACACAAACGCATAAAAAGGAACTTTGATAAAATTCAGGAATTCTTGAATCACTCAAGAACATAGGAGAATCAATCTCACTAATATAGATGAGATAAAACTCGTTTATTTTCTGAATAAAACTCAGCTTGCCTTCACTGATGAAAATGGTTCAACTTATATAGGAGCTTTAAGCATCAGAATTACAAAAGACACATAAATTTCAATTACAACCCACTTAAAGCTATTAATTAATGATCCACTCAAGCTAGTAATGATCTGTTACTTAATGGTTGATTGTAACTGAATTTAAGGCTAACAAAAGTCATCCACAAACTTTCAGCAAAGGTCATCTTGATCTTCCAAAGGTTGGTTCTTAAGTTGGCATATATGGACCCTTATTTCAACTTGAAAATAACCAAAACTAAAGCCCATTAAATGGTTAAGCCAAAACACAATTTGGTCAGCCAATTTTACAAAGCATTGGGCCCTTATTTTAAATAAAAGAAACTGCATCAACACAGCGCATTAGTCATCCTCCATTTGACCCATATGCTATTGACATCATACCCTCCTTCTTCGAGAACATTTGTCCCGAATCTTAAGACACTAGTTTTGATGTAAGTTTATTATGATCTTGTGAAGGACTTTTATTTTTTCACAAGTTGAAACTAATTCTCTTCCTCCAGGATCAAATTCAACTTGATATTTGTTACTTTCTAGTGGTTGCAATCCATCGACAACATTGCTTAGCAATAGTACCCCACCTTGATATATAATTCCATGCATTGTGTTTGACGACTTTGCTTCTTATGGACGGACCAAATGCATAATAAAGCACTATGAACAAGCTTCCTTTTCAAACATGGAAGATGGTGTGTTTCATTCACATGCTTATCCTTTTGTTCCTGTAAAATGACATCACAAACTGTAGAAGAAAAAACATTGACGAATAAACTTTCCCTAGTTCCATTTCTTTTTCTTTATTTTCCCTTCCTTCTGCAGTTTATATTACTTCTTTTTCTGTTTTCTCCTTCAGCCTACATTGATTCTTGCTGACTTGTCTTGGTGTCATAAATTTCTACTTCTTTTGATGTCCTTCATGCCTCAAATAAAGGGAACGTTCATCAAGATGGAGTGTTTTAAAACGAAGCCATGCCCATCCCAAAAGAAGATGACCAGAGTTCATGGGAGCAATATCACATAATACTTCTTTCACACATTGCCATGTACTGAATTTGATCCATGCTTGATTCAGATGAAAGGTTGTTGGTAACTGGAGTTTCTCCACCAATCTTTGGCTCACAACATTGTTTTCGCTTTCGTAATCGAATGCAACTAAACATGGGTGGCCTTCGGTGAAACACCTTGTATAATAAACTTCCATTCCTATACCAAATCTACATAGCCAGGCTCTGAATACCAAATGATGTGAATCCAAAGTGTTCGATTCGTTTTACTGATCTTTCAAGGTTGGAATGCTAATAAGCAAGAAATTTGAGAAATTATTTAAAATGAGAAAATGGAAACATATAAGAAGATGGAGCGGAAATTGATAGACATCACACTTCCAAGAATGGAAGATAAGCCAAAGAGTTTAAACACACAAACGCATAAAAAGGAACTTTGATAAAATTCAGGAATTCTTGAATCACTCAAGAACATAGGAGAATCAATCTCACTAATATAGATGAGATAAAACTCGTTTATTTTCTGAATAAAACTCAGCTTGCCTTCACTGATGAAAGTGGTTCAACTTATATAGGAGCTTTAAGCATCAGAATTACAAAAGACACATAAATTTCAATTACAACCCACTTAAAGCTATTAATTAATGATCCACTCAAGCTAGTAATGATCCGTTACTTAATGGTTGATTGTAACTGAATTTAAGGCTAACAAAAGTCATCCACAAACTTTCAGCAAAGGTCCTCTTGATCTTCCAAAGGTTGGTTCTTAAGTTGGCATATATGGACCCTTATTTCAACTTGAAAATAACCAAAACTAAAGCCCATTAAATGGTTAAGCCAAAACACAATTTGGTCAGCCAATTTTACAAAGCATTGGGCCCTTATTTTAAATAAAAGAAACTGCATCAACACAGCGCATTAGTCATCCTCCATTTGACCCATATGCTATTGACATCATACCCTCCTTCTTCGAGAACATTTGTCCCGAATCCTAAGACACTAGTTTTGATGTAAGTTTATTATGATCTTGTGAAGGACTTTTATTTTTTCACAAGTTGAAACTAATTCTCTTCCTCCAGGATCAAATTCAACTTTATATTTGTTACTTTCTAGTGGTTGCAATCCATCGACAACATTGCTTAGCAATAGTACCCCACCTTGATATATAATTCCATGCATTGTGTTTGACGACTTTGCTTCTTATGGACGGACCAAATGCATAATAAAGCACTATGAACAAGCTTCCTTTTCAAACATGGAAGATGGTGTGTTTCATTCACATGCTTATCCTTTTGTTCCTGTAAAATGACATCACAAACTGTAGAAGAAAAAACATTGACGAATAAACTTTCTCTAGTTCCATTTCTTTTTCTTTATTTTCCCTTCCTTCTGCAGTTTATATTACTTCTTTTTCTGTTTTCTCCTTCAGCCTACATTGATTCTTGCTGACTTGTCTTGGTGTCATAAATTTCTACTTCTTTTGATGTCCTTCATGCCTCAAATAAAGGGAACGTTCATCAAGATGGAGTGTTTTAAAACGAAGCCATGCCCATCCCAAAAGAAGATGACCAGATTTCATGGGAGCAATATCACATAATACTTCTTTCACACATTGCCATGTACTGAATTTGATCCATGCTTGATTCAGATGAAAGGTTGTTGGTAACTGGAGTTTCTCCACCAATCTTTGGCTCACAACATTGTTTTCGCTTTCGTAATCGAATGCAACTAAACATGGGTGGCCTTCGGTGAAACACCTTGTATAATAAACTTCCATTCCTATACCAAATCTACATAGCCAGGCTCTGAATACCAAATGATGTGAATCCAAAGTGTTCGATTTGTTTTACTGATCTTTCGAGGTTGGAATGCTAATAAGCAAGAAATTTGAGAAATTATTTAAAACGAGAAAATGGAAACATATAAGAAGATGGAGCGGAAATTGATAGACATCACACTTCCAAGAATGGAAGATAAGCCAAAGAGTTTAAACACACAAACGCATAAAAAGGAACTTTGATAAAATTCAGGAATTCTTGAATCACTCAAGAACATAGGAGAATCAATCTCACTAATATAGATGAGATAAAACTCGTTTATTTTCTGAATAAAACTCAGCTTGCCTTCACTGATGAAAATGGTTCAACTTATATAGGAGCTTTAAGCATCAGAATTACAAAAGACACATAAATTTCAATTACAACCCACTTAAAGCTATTAATTAATGATCCACTCAAGCTAGTAATGATCTGTTACTTAATGGTTGATTGTAACTGAATTTAAGGCTAACAAAAGTCATCCACAAACTTTCAGCAAAGGTCCTCTTGATCTTCCAAAGGTTGGTTCTTAAGTTGGCATATATGGACCCTTATTTCAACTTGAAAATAACCAAAACTAAAGCCCATTAAATGGTTAAGCCAAAACACAATTTGGTCAGCCAATTTTACAAAGCATTGGGCCCTTATTTTAAATAAAAGAAACTGCATCAACACAGCGCATTAGTCATCCTCCATTTGACCCATATGCTATTGACATCATACCCTCCTTCTTCGAGAACATTTGTCCCGAATCTTAAGACACTAGTTTTGATGTAAGTTTATTATGATCTTGTGAAGGACTTTTATTTTTTCACAAGTTGAAACTAATTCTCTTCCTCCAGGATCAAATTCAACTTTATATTTGTTACTTTCTAGTGGTTGCAATCCATCGACAACATTGCTTAGCAATAGTACCCCACCTTGATATATAATTCCATGCATTGTGTTTGATGACTTTGCTTCTTATGGACGGACCAAATGCATAATAAAGCACTATGAACAAGCTTCCTTTTCAAACATGGAAGATGGTGTGTTTCATTCACATGCTTATCCTTTTGTTCCTGTAAAATGACATCACAAACTGTAGAAGAAAAAACATTGACGAATAAACTTTCTCTAGTTCCATTTCTTTTTCTTTATTTTCCCTTCCTTCTGCAGTTTATATTACTTCTTTTTCTGTTTTCTCCTTCAGCCTACATTGATTCTTGCTGACTTGTCTTGGTGTCATAAATTTCTACTTCTTTTGATGTCCTTCATGCCTCAAATAAAGGGAACGTTCATCAAGATGGAGTGTTTTAAAACGAAGCCATGCCCATCCCAAAAGAAGATGACCAGATTTCATGGGAGCAATATCACATAATACTTCTTTCACACATTGCCATGTACTGAATTTGATCCATGCTTGATTCAGATGAAAGGTTGTTGGTAACTGGAGTTTCTCCACCAATCTTTGGCTCACAACATTGTTTTCGCTTTCGTAATCGAATGCAACTAAACATGGGTGGCCTTCGGTGAAACACCTTGTATAATAAACTTCCATTCCTATACCAAATCTACATAGCCAGGCTCTGAATACCAAATGATGTGAATCCAAAGTGTTCGATTTGTTTTACTGATCTTTCGAGGTTGGAATGCTAATAAGCAAGAAATTTGAGAAATTATTTAAAACGAGAAAATGGAAACATATAAGAAGATGGAGCGGAAATTGATAGACATCACACTTCCAAGAATGGAAGATAAGCCAAAGAGTTTAAACACACAAACGCATAAAAAGGAACTTTGATAAAATTCAGGAATTCTTGAATCACTCAAGAACATAGGAGAATCAATCTCACTAATATAGATGAGATAAAACTCGTTTATTTTCTGAATAAAACTCAGCTTGCCTTCACTGATGAAAATGGTTCAACTTATATAGGAGCTTTAAGCATCAGAATTACAAAAGACACATAAATTTCAATTACAACCCACTTAAAGCTATTAATTAATGATCCACTCAAGCTAGTAATGATCTGTTACTTAATGGTTGATTGTAACTGAATTTAAGGCTAACAAAAGTCATCCACAAACTTTCAGCAAAGGTCCTCTTGATCTTCCAAAGGTTGGTTCTTAAGTTGGCATATATGGACCCTTATTTCAACTTGAAAATAACCAAAACTAAAGCCCATTAAATGGTTAAGCCAAAACACAATTTGGTCAGCCAATTTTACAAAGCATTGGGCCCTTATTTTAAATAAAAGAAACTGCATCAACACAGCGCATTAGTCATCCTCCATTTGACCCATATGCTATTGACATCATACCCTCCTTCTTCGAGAACATTTGTCCCGAATCTTAAGACACTAGTTTTGATGTAAGTTTATTATGATCTTGTGAAGGACTTTTATTTTTTCACAAGTTGAA
Source organism: Vigna unguiculata (assembly GCF_037176805.1). Taxonomy (NCBI): domain Eukaryota; kingdom Viridiplantae; phylum Streptophyta; class Magnoliopsida; order Fabales; family Fabaceae; genus Vigna; species Vigna unguiculata. The sequence goes on along the minus strand of NC_140793.1, from coordinate 12,369,008 downwards.
ACTAATTCTCTTCCTCCAGGATCAAATTCAACTTGATATTTGTTACTTTCTAGTGGTTGCAATCCATCGACAACATTGCTTAGCAATAGTACCCCACCTTGATATATAATTCCATGCATTGTGTTTGACGACTTTGCTTCTTATGGACGGACCAAATGCATAATAAAGCACTATGAACAAGCTTCCTTTTCAAACATGGAAGATGGTGTGTTTCATTCACATGCTTATCCTTTTGTTCCTGTAAAATGACATCACAAACTGTAGAAGAAAAAACATTGACGAATAAACTTTCCCTAGTTCCATTTCTTTTTCTTTATTTTCCCTTCCTTCTGCAGTTTATATTACTTCTTTTTCTGTTTTCTCCTTCAGCCTACATTGATTCTTGCTGACTTGTCTTGGTGTCATAAATTTCTACTTCTTTTGATGTCCTTCATGCCTCAAATAAAGGGAACGTTCATCAAGATGGAGTGTTTTAAAACGAAGCCATGCCCATCCCAAAAGAAGATGACCAGAGTTCATGGGAGCAATATCACATAATACTTCTTTCACACATTGCCATGTACTGAATTTGATCCATGCTTGATTCAGATGAAAGGTTGTTGGTAACTGGAGTTTCTCCACCAATCTTTGGCTCACAACATTGTTTTCGCTTTCGTAATCGAATGCAACTAAACATGGGTGGCCTTCGGTGAAACACCTTGTATAATAAACTTCCATTCCTATACCAAATCTACATAGCCAGGCTCTGAATACCAAATGATGTGAATCCAAAGTGTTCGATTTGTTTTACTGATCTTTCGAGGTTGGAATGCTAATAAGCAAGAAATTTGAGAAATTATTTAAAACGAGAAAATGGAAACATATAAGAAGATGGAGCGGAAATTGATAGACATCACACTTCCAAGAATGGAAGATAAGCCAAAGAGTTTAAACACACAAACGCATAAAAAGGAACTTTGATAAAATTCAGGAATTCTTGAATCACTCAAGAACATAGGAGAATCAATCTCACTAATATAGATGAGATAAAACTCGTTTATTTTCTGAATAAAACTCAGCTTGCCTTCACTGATGAAAATGGTTCAACTTATATAGGAGCTTTAAGCATCAGAATTACAAAAGACACATAAATTTCAATTACAACCCACTTAAAGCTATTAATTAATGATCCACTCAAGCTAGTAATGATCTGTTACTTAATGGTTGATTGTAACTGAATTTAAGGCTAACAAAAGTCATCCACAAACTTTCAGCAAAGGTCCTCTTGATCTTCCAAAGGTTGGTTCTTAAGTTGGCATATATGGACCCTTATTTCAACTTGAAAATAACCAAAACTAAAGCCCATTAAATGGTTAAGCCAAAACACAATTTGGTCAGCCAATTTTACAAAGCATTGGGCCCTTATTTTAAATAAAAGAAACTGCATCAACACAGCGCATTAGTCATCCTCCATTTGACCCATATGCTATTGACATCATACCCTCCTTCTTCGAGAACATTTGTCCCGAATCTTAAGACACTAGTTTTGATGTAAGTTTATTATGATCTTGTGAAGGACTTTTATTTTTTCACAAGTTGAAACTAATTCTCTTCCTCCAGGATCAAATTCAACTTGATATTTGTTACTTTCTAGTGGTTGCAATCCATCGACAACATTGCTTAGCAATAGTACCCCACCTTGATATATAATTCCATGCATTGTGTTTGACGACTTTGCTTCTTATGGACGGACCAAATGCATAATAAAGCACTATGAACAAGCTTCCTTTTCAAACATGGAAGATGGTGTGTTTCATTCACATGCTTATCCTTTTGTTCCTGTAAAATGACATCACAAACTGTAGAAGAAAAAACATTGACGAATAAACTTTCTCTAGTTCCATTTCTTTTTCTTTATTTTCCCTTCCTTCTGCAGTTTATATTACTTCTTTTTCTGTTTTCTCCTTCAGCCTACATTGATTCTTGCTGACTTGTCTTGGTGTCATAAATTTCTACTTCTTTTGATGTCCTTCATGCCTCAAATAAAGGGAACGTTCATCAAGATGGAGTGTTTTAAAACGAAGCCATGCCCATCCCAAAAGAAGATGACCAGATTTCATGGGAGCAATATCACATAATACTTCTTTCACACATTGCCATGTACTGAATTTGATCCATGCTTGATTCAGATGAAAGGTTGTTGGTAACTGGAGTTTCTCCACCAATCTTTGGCTCACAACATTGTTTTCGCTTTCGTAATCGAATGCAACTAAACATGGGTGGCCTTCGGTGAAACACCTTGTATAATAAACTTCCATTCCTATACCAAATCTACATAGCCAGGCTCTGAATACCAAATGATGTGAATCCAAAGTGTTCGATTTGTTTTACTGATCTTTCGAGGTTGGAATGCTAATAAGCAAGAAATTTGAGAAATTATTTAAAACGAGAAAATGGAAACATATAAGAAGATGGAGCGGAAATTGATAGACATCACACTTCCAAGAATGGAAGATAAGCCAAAGAGTTTAAACACACAAACGCATAAAAAGGAACTTTGATAAAATTCAGGAATTCTTGAATCACTCAAGAACATAGGAGAATCAATCTCACTAATATAGATGAGATAAAACTCGTTTATTTTCTGAATAAAACTCAGCTTGCCTTCACTGATGAAAATGGTTCAACTTATATAGGAGCTTTAAGCATCAGAATTACAAAAGACACATAAATTTCAATTACAACCCACTTAAAGCTATTAATTAATGATCCACTCAAGCTAGTAATGATCTGTTACTTAATGGTTGATTGTAACTGAATTTAAGGCTAACAAAAGTCATCCACAAACTTTCAGCAAAGGTCCTCTTGATCTTCCAAAGGTTGGTTCTTAAGTTGGCATATATGGACCCTTATTTCAACTTGAAAATAACCAAAACTAAAGCCCATTAAATGGTTAAGCCAAAACACAATTTGGTCAGCCAATTTTACAAAGCATTGGGCCCTTATTTTAAATAAAAGAAACTGCATCAACACAGCGCATTAGTCATCCTCCATTTGACCCATATGCTATTGACATCATACCCTCCTTCTTCGAGAACATTTGTCCCGAATCTTAAGACACTAGTTTTGATGTAAGTTTATTATGATCTTGTGAAGGACTTTTATTTTTTCACAAGTTGAAACTAATTCTCTTCCTCCAGGATCAAATTCAACTTGATATTTGTTACTTTCTAGTGGTTGCAATCCATCGACAACATTGCTTAGCAATAGTACCCCACCTTGATATATAATTCCATGCATTGTGTTTGACGACTTTGCTTCTTATGGACGGACCAAATGCATAATAAAGCACTATGAACAAGCTTCCTTTTCAAACATGGAAGATGGTGTGTTTCATTCACATGCTTATCCTTTTGTTCCTGTAAAATGACATCACAAACTGTAGAAGAAAAAACATTGACGAATAAACTTTCCCTAGTTCCATTTCTTTTTCTTTATTTTCCCTTCCTTCTGCAGTTTATATTACTTCTTTTTCTGTTTTCTCCTTCAGCCTACATTGATTCTTGCTGACTTGTCTTGGTGTCATAAATTTCTACTTCTTTTGATGTCCTTCATGCCTCAAATAAAGGGAACGTTCATCAAGATGGAGTGTTTTAAAACGAAGCCATGCCCATCCCAAAAGAAGATGACCAGAGTTCATGGGAGCAATATCACATAATACTTCTTTCACACATTGCCATGTACTGAATTTGATCCATGCTTGATTCAGATGAAAGGTTGTTGGTAACTGGAGTTTCTCCACCAATCTTTGGCTCACAACATTGTTTTCGCTTTCGTAATCGAATGCAACTAAACATGGGTGGCCTTCGGTGAAACACCTTGTATAATAAACTTCCATTCCTATACCAAATCTACATAGCCAGGCTCTGAATACCAAATGATGTGAATCCAAAGTGTTCGATTCGTTTTACTGATCTTTCAAGGTTGGAATGCTAATAAGCAAGAAATTTGAGAAATTATTTAAAATGAGAAAATGGAAACATATAAGAAGATGGAGCGGAAATTGATAGACATCACACTTCCAAGAATGGAAGATAAGCCAAAGAGTTTAAACACACAAACGCATAAAAAGGAACTTTGATAAAATTCAGGAATTCTTGAATCACTCAAGAACATAGGAGAATCAATCTCACTAATATAGATGAGATAAAACTCGTTTATTTTCTGAATAAAACTCAGCTTGCCTTCACTGATGAAAGTGGTTCAACTTATATAGGAGCTTTAAGCATCAGAATTACAAAAGACACATAAATTTCAATTACAACCCACTTAAAGCTATTAATTAATGATCCACTCAAGCTAGTAATGATCCGTTACTTAATGGTTGATTGTAACTGAATTTAAGGCTAACAAAAGTCATCCACAAACTTTCAGCAAAGGTCCTCTTGATCTTCCAAAGGTTGGTTCTTAAGTTGGCATATATGGACCCTTATTTCAACTTGAAAATAACCAAAACTAAAGCCCATTAAATGGTTAAGCCAAAACACAATTTGGTCAGCCAATTTTACAAAGCATTGGGCCCTTATTTTAAATAAAAGAAACTGCATCAACACAGCGCATTAGTCATCCTCCATTTGACCCATATGCTATTGACATCATACCCTCCTTCTTCGAGAACATTTGTCCCGAATCCTAAGACACTAGTTTTGATGTAAGTTTATTATGATCTTGTGAAGGACTTTTATTTTTTCACAAGTTGAAACTAATTCTCTTCCTCCAGGATCAAATTCAACTTTATATTTGTTACTTTCTAGTGGTTGCAATCCATCGACAACATTGCTTAGCAATAGTACCCCACCTTGATATATAATTCCATGCATTGTGTTTGACGACTTTGCTTCTTATGGACGGACCAAATGCATAATAAAGCACTATGAACAAGCTTCCTTTTCAAACATGGAAGATGGTGTGTTTCATTCACATGCTTATCCTTTTGTTCCTGTAAAATGACATCACAAACTGTAGAAGAAAAAACATTGACGAATAAACTTTCTCTAGTTCCATTTCTTTTTCTTTATTTTCCCTTCCTTCTGCAGTTTATATTACTTCTTTTTCTGTTTTCTCCTTCAGCCTACATTGATTCTTGCTGACTTGTCTTGGTGTCATAAATTTCTACTTCTTTTGATGTCCTTCATGCCTCAAATAAAGGGAACGTTCATCAAGATGGAGTGTTTTAAAACGAAGCCATGCCCATCCCAAAAGAAGATGACCAGATTTCATGGGAGCAATATCACATAATACTTCTTTCACACATTGCCATGTACTGAATTTGATCCATGCTTGATTCAGATGAAAGGTTGTTGGTAACTGGAGTTTCTCCACCAATCTTTGGCTCACAACATTGTTTTCGCTTTCGTAATCGAATGCAACTAAACATGGGTGGCCTTCGGTGAAACACCTTGTATAATAAACTTCCATTCCTATACCAAATCTACATAGCCAGGCTCTGAATACCAAATGATGTGAATCCAAAGTGTTCGATTTGTTTTACTGATCTTTCGAGGTTGGAATGCTAATAAGCAAGAAATTTGAGAAATTATTTAAAACGAGAAAATGGAAACATATAAGAAGATGGAGCGGAAATTGATAGACATCACACTTCCAAGAATGGAAGATAAGCCAAAGAGTTTAAACACACAAACGCATAAAAAGGAACTTTGATAAAATTCAGGAATTCTTGAATCACTCAAGAACATAGGAGAATCAATCTCACTAATATAGATGAGATAAAACTCGTTTATTTTCTGAATAAAACTCAGCTTGCCTTCACTGATGAAAATGGTTCAACTTATATAGGAGCTTTAAGCATCAGAATTACAAAAGACACATAAATTTCAATTACAACCCACTTAAAGCTATTAATTAATGATCCACTCAAGCTAGTAATGATCTGTTACTTAATGGTTGATTGTAACTGAATTTAAGGCTAACAAAAGTCATCCACAAACTTTCAGCAAAGGTCCTCTTGATCTTCCAAAGGTTGGTTCTTAAGTTGGCATATATGGACCCTTATTTCAACTTGAAAATAACCAAAACTAAAGCCCATTAAATGGTTAAGCCAAAACACAATTTGGTCAGCCAATTTTACAAAGCATTGGGCCCTTATTTTAAATAAAAGAAACTGCATCAACACAGCGCATTAGTCATCCTCCATTTGACCCATATGCTATTGACATCATACCCTCCTTCTTCGAGAACATTTGTCCCGAATCTTAAGACACTAGTTTTGATGTAAGTTTATTATGATCTTGTGAAGGACTTTTATTTTTTCACAAGTTGAAACTAATTCTCTTCCTCCAGGATCAAATTCAACTTTATATTTGTTACTTTCTAGTGGTTGCAATCCATCGACAACATTGCTTAGCAATAGTACCCCACCTTGATATATAATTCCATGCATTGTGTTTGATGACTTTGCTTCTTATGGACGGACCAAATGCATAATAAAGCACTATGAACAAGCTTCCTTTTCAAACATGGAAGATGGTGTGTTTCATTCACATGCTTATCCTTTTGTTCCTGTAAAATGACATCACAAACTGTAGAAGAAAAAACATTGACGAATAAACTTTCTCTAGTTCCATTTCTTTTTCTTTATTTTCCCTTCCTTCTGCAGTTTATATTACTTCTTTTTCTGTTTTCTCCTTCAGCCTACATTGATTCTTGCTGACTTGTCTTGGTGTCATAAATTTCTACTTCTTTTGATGTCCTTCATGCCTCAAATAAAGGGAACGTTCATCAAGATGGAGTGTTTTAAAACGAAGCCATGCCCATCCCAAAAGAAGATGACCAGATTTCATGGGAGCAATATCACATAATACTTCTTTCACACATTGCCATGTACTGAATTTGATCCATGCTTGATTCAGATGAAAGGTTGTTGGTAACTGGAGTTTCTCCACCAATCTTTGGCTCACAACATTGTTTTCGCTTTCGTAATCGAATGCAACTAAACATGGGTGGCCTTCGGTGAAACACCTTGTATAATAAACTTCCATTCCTATACCAAATCTACATAGCCAGGCTCTGAATACCAAATGATGTGAATCCAAAGTGTTCGATTTGTTTTACTGATCTTTCGAGGTTGGAATGCTAATAAGCAAGAAATTTGAGAAATTATTTAAAACGAGAAAATGGAAACATATAAGAAGATGGAGCGGAAATTGATAGACATCACACTTCCAAGAATGGAAGATAAGCCAAAGAGTTTAAACACACAAACGCATAAAAAGGAACTTTGATAAAATTCAGGAATTCTTGAATCACTCAAGAACATAGGAGAATCAATCTCACTAATATAGATGAGATAAAACTCGTTTATTTTCTGAATAAAACTCAGCTTGCCTTCACTGATGAAAATGGTTCAACTTATATAGGAGCTTTAAGCATCAGAATTACAAAAGACACATAAATTTCAATTACAACCCACTTAAAGCTATTAATTAATGATCCACTCAAGCTAGTAATGATCTGTTACTTAATGGTTGATTGTAACTGAATTTAAGGCTAACAAAAGTCATCCACAAACTTTCAGCAAAGGTCCTCTTGATCTTCCAAAGGTTGGTTCTTAAGTTGGCATATATGGACCCTTATTTCAACTTGAAAATAACCAAAACTAAAGCCCATTAAATGGTTAAGCCAAAACACAATTTGGTCAGCCAATTTTACAAAGCATTGGGCCCTTATTTTAAATAAAAGAAACTGCATCAACACAGCGCATTAGTCATCCTCCATTTGACCCATATGCTATTGACATCATACCCTCCTTCTTCGAGAACATTTGTCCCGAATCTTAAGACACTAGTTTTGATGTAAGTTTATTATGATCTTGTGAAGGACTTTTATTTTTTCACAAGTTGAAACTAATTCTCTTCCTCCAGGATCAAATTCAACTTGATATTTGTTACTTTCTAGTGGTTGCAATCCATCGACAACATTGCTTAGCAATAGTACCCCACCTTGATATATAATTCCATGCATTGTGTTTGACGACTTTGCTTCTTATGGACGGACCAAATGCATAATAAAGCACTATGAACAAGCTTCCTTTTCAAACATGGAAGATGGTGTGTTTCATTCACATGCTTATCCTTTTGTTCCTGTAAAATGACATCACAAACTGTAGAAGAAAAAACATTGACGAATAAACTTTCCCTAGTTCCATTTCTTTTTCTTTATTTTCCCTTCCTTCTGCAGTTTATATTACTTCTTTTTCTGTTTTCTCCTTCAGCCTACATTGATTCTTGCTGACTTGTCTTGGTGTCATAAATTTCTACTTCTTTTGATGTCCTTCATGCCTCAAATAAAGGGAACGTTCATCAAGATGGAGTGTTTTAAAACGAAGCCATGCCCATCCCAAAAGAAGATGACCAGAGTTCATGGGAGCAATATCACATAATACTTCTTTCACACATTGCCATGTACTGAATTTGATCCATGCTTGATTCAGATGAAAGGTTGTTGGTAACTGGAGTTTCTCCACCAATCTTTGGCTCACAACATTGTTTTCGCTTTCGTAATCGAATGCAACTAAACATGGGTGGCCTTCGGTGAAACACCTTGTATAATAAACTTCCATTCCTATACCAAATCTACATAGCCAGGCTCTGAATACCAAATGATGTGAATCCAAAGTGTTCGATTCGTTTTACTGATCTTTCAAGGTTGGAATGCTAATAAGCAAGAAATTTGAGAAATTATTTAAAATGAGAAAATGGAAACATATAAGAAGATGGAGCGGAAATTGATAGACATCACACTTCCAAGAATGGAAGATAAGCCAAAGAGTTTAAACACACAAACGCATAAAAAGGAACTTTGATAAAATTCAGGAATTCTTGAATCACTCAAGAACATAGGAGAATCAATCTCACTAATATAGATGAGATAAAACTCGTTTATTTTCTGAATAAAACTCAGCTTGCCTTCACTGATGAAAATGGTTCAACTTATATAGGAGCTTTAAGCATCAGAATTACAAAAGACACATAAATTTCAATTACAACCCACTTAAAGCTATTAATTAATGATCCACTCAAGCTAGTAATGATCCGTTACTTAATGGTTGATTGTAACTGAATTTAAGGCTAACAAAAGTCATCCACAAACTTTCAGCAAAGGTCCTCTTGATCTTCCAAAGGTTGGTTCTTAAGTTGGCATATATGGACCCTTATTTCAACTTGAAAATAACCAAAACTAAAGCCCATTAAATGGTTAAGCCAAAACACAATTTGGTCAGCCAATTTTACAAAGCATTGGGCCCTTATTTTAAATAAAAGAAACTGCATCAACACAGCGCATTAGTCATCCTCCATTTGACCCATATGCTATTGACATCATACCCTCCTTCTTCGAGAACATTTGTCCCGAATCTTAAGACACTAGTTTTGATGTAAGTTTATTATGATCTTGTGAAGGACTTTTATTTTTTCACAAGTTGAAACTAATTCTCTTCCTCCAGGATCAAATTCAACTTTATATTTGTTACTTTCTAGTGGTTGCAATCCATCGACAACATTGCTTAGCAATAGTACCCCACCTTGATATATAATTCCATGCATTGTGTTTGACGACTTTGCTTCTTATGGACGGACCAAATGCATAATAAAGCACTATGAACAAGCTTCCTTTTCAAACATGGAAGATGGTGTGTTTCATTCACATGCTTATCCTTTTGTTCCTGTAAAATGACATCACAAACTGTAGAAGAAAAAACATTGACGAATAAACTTTCTCTAGTTCCATTTCTTTTTCTTTATTTTCCCTTCCTTCTGCAGTTTATATTACTTCTTTTTCTGTTTTCTCCTTCAGCCTACATTGATTCTTGCTGACTTGTCTTGGTGTCATAAATTTCTACTTCTTTTGATGTCCTTCATGCCTCAAATAAAGGGAACGTTCATCAAGATGGAGTGTTTTAAAACGAAGCGATGCCCATCCCAAAAGAAGATGACCAGAGTTCATGGGAGCAATATCACATAATACTTCTTTCACACATTGCCATGTACTGAATTTGATCCATGCTTGATTCAGATGAAAGGTTGTTGGTAACTGGAGTTTCTCCACCAATCTTTGGCTCACAACATTGTTTTCGCTTTCGTAATCGAATGCAACTAAACATGGGTGGCCTTCGGTGAAACACCTTGTATAATAAACTTCCATTCCTATACCAAATCTACATAGCCAGGCTCTGAATACCAAATGATGTGAATCCAAAGTGTTCGATTCGTTTTACTGATCTTTCAAGGTTGGAATGCTAATAAGCAAGAAATTTGAGAAATTATTTAAAACGAGAAAATGGAAACATATAAGAAGATGGAGCGGAAATTGATAGACATCACACTTCCAAGAATGGAAGATAAGCCAAAGAGTTTAAACACACAAACGCATAAAAAGGAACTTTGATAAAATTCAGGAATTCTTGAATCACTCAAGAACATAGGAGAATCAATCTCACTAATATAGATGAGATAAAACTCGTTTATTTTCTGAATAAAACTCAGCTTGCCTTCACTGATGAAAATGGTTCAACTTATATAGGAGCTTTAAGCATCAGAATTAGAAAAGACACATAAATTTCAATTACAACCCACTTAAAGCTATTAATTAATGATCCACTCAAGCTATAATGATCTGCTACTTAATGGTTGATTGTAACTGAATTTAATGCTACCAAAAGTCATCCACAAACTTTCAGCAAAGGTCCTCTTGATCTTCCAAAGGTTGGTTCTTAAGTTGGCATATATGGACCCTTATTTCAACTTGGAAATAACCAAAACTAAAAGCCCATTAAATGGTTAAGCCAAAACACAATTTGGTCAGCCAATTTTACAAAGCATTGGGCCCTTATTTTAAATAAAAGAAACTGCATCAACACAGCGCATTAGTCATCCTCCATTTGACCCATATGCTATTGACATCATACCCTCCTTCTTCGAGAACATTTGTCCCGAATCTTAAGACACTAGTTTTGATGTAAGTTTATTATGATCTTGTGAAGGACTTTTATTTTTTCACAAGTTGAAACTAATTCTCTTCCTCCAGGATCAAATTCAACTTGATATTTGTTACTTTCTAGTGGTTGCAATCCATCGACAACATTGCTTAGCAATAGTACCCCACCTTGATATATAATTCCATGCATTGTGTTTGACGACTTTGCTTCTTATCGACGGACCAAATGCATAATAAAGCACTATGAACAAGCTTCCTTTTCAGACACGGAAGTTCGTGTGTTTCCTTCACATGCTTATCATTTTGTTCCTCTAAAATGACATCACGAACTGTAGAAGAAAAAACATTGACGAATAAACTTTCTCTAGTTCCATTTCTTTTTCTTTATTTTCCCTTCCTTCTGCAGTTTATATTACTTCTTTTTCTGTTTTCTCCTTCAGCCTACATTGATTCTTGCTGACTTGTCTTGGTGTCATAAATTTCTACTTCTTTTGATGTCCTTCATGCCTCAAATAAAGGGAACGTTCATCAAGATGGAGTGTTTTAAAACGAAGCGATGCCCATCGCAAAAGAAGATGACCAGAGTTCATGGGAGCAATATCACATAATACTTCTTTCACACATTGCCATGTACTGAATTTGATCCATGCTTGATTCAGATGAAAGGTTGTTGGTAACTGGAGTTTCTCCACCAATCTTTGGCTCACAACATTGTTTTCGCTTTCGTAATCGAATGCAACTAAACATGGGTGGCCTTCGGTGAAACACCTTGTATAATAAACTTCCATTCCTATACCAAATTTACATAGCCAGGCTCTGAATACCAAATGATGTGAATCCAAAGTGTTCGATTCGTTTTACTGATCTTTCAAGGTTGGAATGCTAATAAGCAAGAAATTTGAGAAATTATTTAAAACGAGAAAATGGAAACATATAAGAAGATGGAGCGGAAATTGATAGACATCACACTTCCAAGAATGGAAGATAAGCCAAAGAGTTTAAACACACAAACGCATAAAAAGGAACTTTGATAAAATTCAGGAATTCTTGAATCACTCAAGAACATAGGAGAATGAATCTCACTAATATAGATGAGATAAAACTCGTTTATTTTCTGAATAAAACTCAGCTTGCCTTCACTGATGAAAATGGTTCAACTTATATAGGAGCTTTAAGCATCAGAATTACAAAAGACACATAAATTTCAATTACAACCCACTTAAAGCTATTAATTAATGATCCACTCAAGCTAGTAATGATCCGTTACTTAATGGTTGATTGTAATTGAATTTAAGGCTAACAAAAGTCATCCACAAACTTTCAGCAAAGGTCCTCTTGATCTTCCAAAGGTTGGTTCTTAAGTTGGCATATATGGACCCTTATTTCAACTTGAAAATAACCAAAACTAAAGCCCATTAAATGGTTAAGCCAAAACACAATTTGGTCAGCCAATTTTACAAAGCATTGGGCCCTTATTTTAAATAAAAGAAACTGCATCAACACAGCGCATTAGTCATCCTCCATTTGACCCATATGCTATTGACATCATACCCTCCTTCTTCGAGAACATTTGTCCCGAATCTTAAGACACTAGTTTTGATGTAAGTTTATTATGATCTTGTGAAGGACTTTTATTTTTTCACAAGTTGAAACTAATTCTCTTCCTCCAGGATCAAATTCAACTTGATATTTGTTACTTTCTAGTGGTTGCAATCCATCGACAACATTGCTTAGCAATAGTACCCCACCTTGATATATAATTCCATGCATTGTGTTTAACGACTTTGCTTCTTATCGACGGACCAAATGCATAATAAAGCACTATGAACAAGCTTCCTTTTCAAACATGGAAGATGGTGTGTTTCATTCACATGCTTATCCTTTTGTTCCTGTAAAATGACATCACAAACTGTAGAAGAAAAAACATTGACGAATAAACTTTCTCTAGTTCCATTTCTTTTTCTTTATTTTCCCTTCCTTCTGCAGTTTATATTACTTCTTTTTCTGTTTTCTCCTTCAGCCTACATTGATTCTTGCTGACTTGTCTTGGTGTCATAAATTTCTACTTCTTTTGATGTCCTTCATGCCTCAAATAAAGGGAACGTTCATCAAGATGGAGTGTTTTAAAACGAAGCCATGCCCATCCCAAAAGAAGATGACCAGAGTTCATGGGAGCAATATCACATAATACTTCTTTCACACATTGCCATGTACTGAATTTGATCCATGCTTGATTCAGATGAAAGGTTGTTGGTAACTGGAGTTTCTCCACCAATCTTTGGCTCACAACATTGTTTTCGCTTTCGTAATCGAATGCAACTAAACATGGGTGGCCTTCGGTGAAACACCTTGTATAATAAACTTCCATTCCTATACCAAATCTACATAGCCAGGCTCTGAATACCAAATGATGTGAATCCAAAGTGTTCGATTCGTTTTACTGATCTTTCAAGGTTGGAATGCTAATAAGCAAGAAATTTGAGAAATTATTTAAAACGAGAAAATGGAAACATATAAGAAGATGGAGCGGAAATTGATAGACATCACACTTCCAAGAATGGAAGATAAGCCAAAGAGTTTAAACACACAAACGCATAAAAAGGAACTTTGATAAAATTCAGGAATTCTTGAATCACTCAAGAACATAGGAGAATCAATCTCACTAATATAGATGAGATAAAACTCGTTTATTTTCTGAATAAAACTCAGCTTGCCTTCACTGATGAAAATGGTTCAACTTATATAGGAGCTTTAAGCATCAGAATTAGAAAAGACACATAAATTTCAATTACAACCCACTTAAAGCTATTAATTAATGATCCACTCAAGCTATAATGATCTGCTACTTATTGGTTGATTGTAACTGAATTTAAGGCTACCAAAAGTCATCCACAAACTTTCAGCAAAGGTCCTCTTGATCTTCCAAAGGTTGGTTCTTAAGTTGGCATATATGGACCCTTATTTCAACTTGAAAATAACCAAAACTAAAGCCCATTAAATGGTTAAGCCAAAACACAATTTGGTCAGCCAATTTTACAAAGCATTGGCCCTTATTTTAAATAAAAGAAACTGCATCAACACAGCGCATTGGTCATCCTCCATTTTACCCATATGCTATTGACATCATACCCTCCTTCTTCGAGAACATTTGTCCCGAATCTTAAGACACTAGTTTTGATGTAAGTTTATTATGATCTTGTGAAGGACTTTTATTTTTTTCACAAGTTGAAACTAACTCTCTTCCTCCAGGATAAAATTCAACTTTATATTTGTTACTTTCTAGTGGTTGCAATCCATCGACAACATTGCTTGGCAACAGTACCCCACCTTGATATGTAACAATAAATAATTTCATGCATTGTGTTTGACGAATCTGCTTCTTATCGACGGACCAAATGCATAATAAAGCACTATGAACAAGCTTCCTTTTCAAACACGGAAGTTCGTGTGTTTCCTTCACATGCTTATCATTTTGTTCCTCTAAAATGACATCACGAACTGTAGAAGAAAAAACATTGACGAATAAACTTTCTCTAGTTCCATTTCTTTTTCTTTATTTTCCCTTCCTTCTGCAGTTTATATTACTTCTTTTTCTGTTTTCTCCTTCAGCCTACATTGATTCTTGCTGACTTGTCTTGGTGTCATAAATTTCTACTTCTTTTGATGTCCTTCATGCCTCAAATAAAGGGAACGTTCATCAAGATGGAGTGTTTTAAAACGAAGCCATGCCCATCCCAAAAGAAGATGACCAGAGTTCATGGGAGCAATATCACATAATACTTCTTTCACACATTGCCATGTACTGAACTTGATCCATGCTTGATTCAGATGAAAGGTTGTTGGTAACTGGAGTTTCTCTACCAATCTTTGGCTCACAACATTGTTTTCGCTTTCGTAATCGAATGCAACTAAACATGGGTGGCCTTCGGTGAAACACCTTGTATAATAAACTTCCATTCCTATACCAAATCTACATAGCCAAGCTCTGAATACCAAATGATGTGAATCCAAAGTGTTCGATTCGTTTTACTGATCTTTCAAGGTTGGAATGCTAATAAGCAAGAAATTTGAGAAATTATTTAAAACGAGAAAATGGAAACATATAAGAAGATGGAGCGGAAATTGATAGACATCACACTTCCAAGAATGGAAGATAAGCCAAAGAGTTTAAACACACAAACGCATAAAAAGGAACTTTGATAAAATTCAGGAATTCTTGAATCACTCAAGAACATAGGAGAATCAATCTCACTAATATAGATGAGATAAAACTCGTTTATTTTCTGAATAAAACTCAGCTTGCCTTCACTGATGAAAATGGTTCAACTTATATAGGAGCTTTAAGCATCAGAATTAGAAAAGACACATAAATTTCAATTACAACCCACTTAAAGCTATTAATTAATGATCCACTCAAGCTATAATGATCTGCTACTTAATGGTTGATTGAAACTAAATTTAAGGCTACCAAAAGTCATCCACAAACTTTCAGCAAAGGTCCTCTTGATCTTCCAAAGGTTGGTTCTTAAGTTGGCATATATGGACCCTTATTTCAACTTGAAAATAACCAAAACTAAAGCCCATTAAATGGTTAAGCCAAAACACAATTTGGTCAGCCAATTTTACAAAGCATTGGGCCCTTATTTTAAATAAAAGAAACTGCATCAACACAGCGCATTAGTCATCCTCCATTTGACCCATATGCTATTGACATCATACCCTCCTTCTTCGAGAACATTTGTCCCGAATCTTAAGACACTAGTTTTGATGTAAGTTTATTATGATCTTGTGAAGGACTTTTATTTTTTCACAAGTTGAAACTAATTCTCTTCCTCCAGGATCAAATTAAACTTGATATTTCTTACTTTCTAGTGGTTGCAATCCATCGACAACATTGCTTAGCAATAGTACCCCACCTTGATATATAATTCCATGCATTGTGTTTGACGACTTTGCTTCTTATCGACGGACCAAATGCATAATAAAGCACTATGAACAAGCTTCCTTTTCAAACATGGAAGATGGTGTGTTTCATTCACATGCTTATCCTTTTGTTCCTGTAAAATGACATCACATACTGTAGAAGAAAAAACATTGACGAATAAATTTTCTCTAGTTCCATTTCTTTTTCTTTATTTTCCCTTCCTTCTGCAGTTTATATTACTTCTTTTTCTGTTTTCTCCTTCAGCCTACATTGATTCTTGCTGACTTGTCTTAGTGTCATAAATTTCTACTTCTTTTGATGTCCTTCATGCCTCAAATAAAGGGAACGTTCATCAAGATGGAGTGTTTTAAAACGAAGCCATGCCCATCCCAAAAGAAGATGACCAGAGTTCATGGGAGCAATATCACATAATACTTCTTTCACACATTGCCATGTACTGAATTTGATCCATGCTTGATTCAGATGAAAGGTTGTTGGTAACTGGAGTTTCTCCACCAATCTTTGGCTCACAACATTGTTTTCGCTTTCGTAATCGAATGCAACTAAACATGGGTGGCCTTCGGTGAAACACCTTGTATAATAAACTTCCATTCCTATACCAAATCTACATAGCCAGGCTCTGAATACCAAATGATGTGAATCCAAAGTGTTCGATTCGTTTTACTGATCTTTCAAGGTTGGAATGCTAATAAGCAAGAAATTTGAGAAATTTTTTAAAACAAGAAAATGGAAACATATAAGAAGATGGAGCGGAAATTGATAGACATCACACTTCCAAGAATGGAAGATAAGCCAAAGAGTTTAAACACACAAACGCATAAAAAGGAACTTTGATAAAATTCAGGAATTCTTGAATCACTCAAGAACATAGGAGAATCAATCTCACTAATATAGATGAGATAAAACTCGTTTATTGTCTGAATAAAACTCAGCTTGCCTTCACTGATGAAAATGGTTCAACTTATATAGGAGCTTTAAGCATCAGAATTAGAAAAGACACATAAATTTCAATTACAACCCACTTAAAGCTATTAATTAATGATCCACTCAAGCTATAATGATCTGCTACTTAATGGTTGATTGTAACTGAATTTAAGGCTACCAAAAGTCATCCACAAACTTTCAGCAAAGGTCCTCTTGATCTTCCAAAGGTTGGTTCTTAAGTTGGCATATATGGACCCTTATTTCAACTTGAAAATAACCAAAACTAAAGCCCATTAAATGGTTAAGCCAACACACAATTTGGTCAGCCAATTTTACAAAGCATTGGGCCCTTATTTTAAATAAAAGAAACTGCATCAACACAGCGCATTAGTCATCCTCCATTTGACCCATATGCTATTGACATCATACCCTCCTTCTTCAAGAACATTTGTCCCGAATCTTAAGACACTAGTTTTGATGTAAGTTTATTATGATCTTGTGAAGGACTTTTATTTTTTCACAAGTTGAAACTAATTCTCTTCCTCCAGGATAAAATTCAACTTGATATTTGTTACTTTCTAGTGGTTGCAATCCATCGACAACATTGCTTAGCAATAGTACCCCACCTTGATATATAATTCCATGCATTGTGTTTGACGAATCTGCTTCTTATCGACGGACCAAATGCATAATAAAGCACTATGAACAAGCTTCCTTTTCAAACTTGGAAGATGGTGTGTTTCATTCTAATGCTTATCCTTTTGTTCCTGTAAAATGACATCACAAACTGTAGAAGAAAAAACATTGACGAATAAACTTTCTCTAGTTCCATTTCTTTTTCTTTATTTTCCCTTCCTTCTGCAGTTTATAATACTTCTTTTTCTGTTTTCTCCTTCAGCCTACATTGATTCTTGCTGACTTGTCTTGGTGTCATAAGTTTCTACTTCTTTTGATGTCCTTCATGCCTCAAATAAAGGGAACGGTCATCAAGATGGAGTGTTTTAAAACGAAGCCATGCCCATCCCAAAAGAAGATGACCAGAGTTCATGGGAGCAATATCACATAATACTTCTTTCACACATTGCCATGTACTGATTTGATCCATGCTTGATTCAGATGAAAGGTTGTTGGTAACTGGAGTTTCTCCACCAATCTTTGGCTCACAACATTGTTTTCGCTTTCGTAATCGAATGCAACTAAACATGGGTGGCCTTCGGTGAAACACCTTGTATAATAAACTTCCATTCCTATACCAAATCTACATAGCCAGGCTCTGAATACCAAATGATGTGAATCCAAAGTGTTCGATTCGTTTTACTGATCTTTCAAGGTTGGAATGCTAATAAGCAAGAAATTTGAGAAATTATTTAAAACGAGAAAATGGAAACATATAAGAAGATGGAGCGGAAATTGATAGACATCACACTTCCAAGAATGGAAGATAAGCCAAAGAGTTTAAACACACAAACGCATAAAAAAGAACTTTGATAAAATTCAGGAATTCTTGAATCACTCAAGAACATAGGAGAATCAATCTCACTAATATAGATGAGATAAAACTCGTTTATTTTCTGAATAAAACTCAGCTTGCCTTCACTGATGAAAATGGTTCAACTTATATAGGAGCTTTAAGCATCAGAATTAGAAAAGACACATAAATTTCAATTACAACCCACTTAAAGCTATTAATTAATGATCCACTCAAGCTATAATGATCTGCTACTTAATGGTTGATTGAAACTAAATTTAAGGCTACCAAAAGTCATCCACAAACTTTCAGCAAAGGTCCTCTTGATCTTCCAAAGGTTGGTTCTTAAGTTGGCATATATGGACCCTTATTTCAACTTGAAAATAACCAAAACTAAAGCCCATTAAATGGTTAAGCCAAAACACAATTTGGTCAGCCAATTTTACAAAGCATTGGGCCCTTATTTTAAATAAAAGAAACTGCATCAACACAGCGCATTAGTCATCCTCCATTTGACCCATATGCTATTGACATCATACCCTCCTTCTTCGAGAACATTTGTCCCGAATCTTAAGACACTAGTTTTGATGTAAGTTTATTATGATCTTGTGAAGGACTTTTATTTTTTCACAAGTTGAAACTAATTCTCTTCCTCCAGGATCAAATTAAACTTGATATTTCTTACTTTCTAGTGGTTGCAATCCATCGACAACATTGCTTAGCAATAGTACCCCACCTTGATATATAATTCCATGCATTGTGTTTGACGACTTTGCTTCTTATCGACGGACCAAATGCATAATAAAGCACTATGAACAAGCTTCCTTTTCAAACATGGAAGATGGTGTGTTTCATTCACATGCTTATCCTTTTGTTCCTGTAAAATGACATCACAAACTGTAGAAGAAAAAACATTGACGAATAAATTTTCTCTAGTTCCATTTCTTTTTCTTTATTTTCCCTTCCTTCTGCAGTTTATATTACTTCTTTTTCTGTTTTCTCCTTCAGCCTACATTGATTCTTGCTGACTTGTCTTAGTGTCATAAATTTCTACTTCTTTTGATGTCCTTCATGCCTCAAATAAAGGGAACGTTCATCAAGATGGAGTGTTTTAAAACGAAGCCATGCCCATCCCAAAAGAAGATGACCAGAGTTCATGGGAGCAATATCACATAATACTTCTTTCACACATTGCCATGTACTGAATTTGATCCATGCTTGATTCAGATGAAAGGTTGTTGGTAACTGGAGTTTCTCCACCAATCTTTGGCTCACAACATTGTTTTCGCTTTCGTAATCGAATGCAACTAAACATGGGTGGCCTTCGGTGAAACACCTTGTATAATAAACTTCCATTCCTATACCAAATCTACATAGCCAGGCTCTGAATACCAAATGATGTGAATCCAAAGTGTTCGATTCGTTTTACTGATCTTTCAAGGTTGGAATGCTAATAAGCAAGAAATTTGAGAAATTTTTTAAAACAAGAAAATGGAAACATATAAGAAGATGGAGCGGAAATTGATAGACATCACACTTCCAAGAATGGAAGATAAGCCAAAGAGTTTAAACACACAAACGCATAAAAAGGAACTTTGATAAAATTCAGGACTTCTTGAATCACTCAAGAACATAGGAGAATCAATCTCACTAATATAGATGAGATAAAACTCGTTTATTGTCTGAATAAAACTCAGCTTGCCTTCACTGATGAAAATGGTTCAACTTATATAGGAGCTTTAAGCATCAGAATTAGAAAAGACACATAAATTTCAATTACAACCCACTTAAAGCTATTAATTAATGATCCACTCAAGCTATAATGATCTGCTACTTAATGGTTGATTGTAACTGAATTTAAGGCTACCAAAAGTCATCCACAAACTTTCAGCAAAGGTCCTCTTGATCTTCCAAAGGTTGGTTCTTAAGTTGGCATATATGGACCCTTATTTCAACTTGAAAATAACCAAAACTAAAGCCCATTAAATGGTTAAGCCAACACACAATTTGGTCAGCCAATTTTACAAAGCATTGGGCCCTTATTTTAAATAAAAGAAACTGCATCAACACAGCGCATTAGTCATCCTCCATTTGACCCATATGCTATTGACATCATACCCTCCTTCTTCAAGAACATTTGTCCCGAATCTTAAGACACTAGTTTTGATGTAAGTTTATTATGATCTTGTGAAGGACTTTTATTTTTTCACAAGTTGAAACTAATTCTCTTCCTCCAGGATAAAATTCAACTTGATATTTGTTACTTTCTAGTGGTTGCAATCCATCGACAACATTGCTTAGCAATAGTACCCCACCTTGATATATAATTCCATGCATTGTGTTTGACGAATCTGCTTCTTATCGACGGACCAAATGCATAATAAAGCACTATGAACAAGCTTCCTTTTCAAACTTGGAAGATGGTGTGTTTCATTCTAATGCTTATCCTTTTGTTCCTGTAAAATGACATCACAAACTGTAGAAGAAAAAACATTGACGAATAAACTTTCTCTAGTTCCATTTCTTTTTCTTTATTTTCCCTTCCTTCTGCAGTTTATAATACTTCTTTTTCTGTTTTCTCCTTCAGCCTACATTGATTCTTGCTGACTTGTCTTGGTGTCATAAGTTTCTACTTCTTTTGATGTCCTTCATGCCTCAAATAAAGGGAACGGTCATCAAGATGGAGTGTTTTAAAACGAAGCCATGCCCATCCCAAAAGAAGATGACCAGAGTTCATGGGAGCAATATCACATAATACTTCTTTCACACATTGCCATGTACTGATTTGATCCATGCTTGATTCAGATGAAAGGTTGTTGGTAACTGGAGTTTCTCCACCAATCTTTGGCTCACAACATTGTTTTCGCTTTCGTAATCGAATGCAACTAAACATGGGTGGCCTTCGGTGAAACACCTTGTATAATAAACTTCCATTCCTATACCAAATCTACATAGCCAGGCTCTGAATACCAAATGATGTGAATCCAAAGTGTTCGATTCGTTTTACTGATCTTTCAAGGTTGGAATGCTAATAAGCAAGAAATTTGAGAAATTATTTAAAACGAGAAAATGGAAACATATAAGAAGATGGAGCGGAAATTGATAGACATCACACTTCCAAGAATGGAAGATAAGCCAAAGAGTTTAAACACACAAACGCATAAAAAAGAACTTTGATAAAATTCAGGAATTCTTGAATCACTCAAGAACATAGGAGAATCAATCTCACTAATATAGATGAGATAAAACTCGTTTATTTTCTGAATAAAACTCAGCTTGCCTTCACTGATGAAAATGGTTCAACTTATATAGGAGCTTTAAGCATCAGAATTACAAAAGACACATAAATTTCAATTACAACCCACTTAAAGCTATTAATTAATGATCCACTCAAGCTAGTAATGATCCGTTACTTAATGGTTGATTGTAACTGAATTTAAGGCTAACAAAAGTCATCCACAAACTTTCAGCAAAGGTCCTCTTGATCTTCCAAAGGTTGGTTCTTAAGTTGGCATATATGGACCCTTATTTCAACTTGAAAATAACCAAAACTAAAGCCCATTAAATGGTTAAGCCAAAACACAATTTGGTCAGCCAATTTTACAAAGCATTGGCCCTTATTTTAAATAAAAGAAACTGCATCAACACAGCGCATTGGTCATCCTCCATTTTACCCATATGCTATTGACATCATACCCTCCTTCTTCGAGAACATTTGTCCCGAATCTTAAGACACTAGTTTTGATGTAAGTTTATTATGATCTTGTGAAGGACTTTTATTTTTTCACAAGTTGAAACTAACTCTCTTCCTCCAGGATAAAATTCAACTTGATATTTGTTACTTTCTAGTGGTTGCAATCCATCGACAACATTGCTTAGCAATAGTACCCCACCTTGATATATAATTCCATGCATTGTGTTTGACGACTTTGCTTCTTATCGACGGACCAAATGCATAATAAAGCACTATCAACAAGCTTCCTTTTCAAACCTGGAAGATGGTGTGTTTCATTCTAATGCTTATCCTTTTGTTCCTGTAAAATGACATCACAAACTGTAGAAGAAAAAACATTGACGAATAAACTTTCTCTAGTTCCATTTCTTTTTCTTTATTTTCCCTTCCTTCTGCAGTTTATAATACTTCTTTTTCTGTTTTCTCCTTCAGCCTACATTGATTCTTGCTGACTTGTCTTGTTGTCATAAGTTTCTACTTCTTTTGATGTCCTTCATGCCTCAAATAAAGGGAACGGTCATCAAGATGGAGTGTTTTAAAACGAAGCCATGCCCATCCCAAAAGAAGATGACCAGAGTTCATGGGAGCAATATCACATAATACTTCTTTCACACATTGCCATGTACTGATTTGATCCATGCTTGATTCAGATGAAAGGTTGTTGGTAACTGGAGTTTCTCCACCAATCTTTGGCTCACAACATTGTTTTCGCTTTCGTAATCGAATGCAACTAAACATGGGTGGCCTTCGGTGAAACACCTTGTATAATAAACTTCCATTCCTATACCAAATCTACATAGCCAGGCTCTGAATACCAAATGATGTGAATCCAAAGTGTTCGATTCGTTTTACTGATCTTTCAAGGTTGGAATGCTAATAAGCAAGAAATTTGAGAAATTATTTGAAACGAGAAAATGGAAACATATAAGAAGATGGAGCGGAAATTGATAGACATCACACTTCCAAGAATGGAAGATAAGCCAAAGAGTTTAAACACACAAACGCATAAAAAGGAACTTTGATAAAATTCAGGAATTCTTGAATCACTCAAGAACATAGGAGAATCAATCTCACTAATATAGATGAGATAAAACTCGTTTATTTTCTGAATAAAACTCAGCTTGCCTTCACTGATGAAAATGGTTCAACTTATATAGGAGCTTTAAGCATCAGAATTACAAAAGACACATAAATTTCAATTACAACCCACTTAAAGCTATTAATTAATGATCCACTCAAGCTAGTAATGATCCGTTACTTAATGGTTGATTGTAACTGAATTTAAGGCTAACAAAAGTCATCCACAAACTTTCAGCAAAGGTCCTCTTGATCTTCCAAAGGTTGGTTCTTAAGTTGGCATATATGGACCCTTATTTCAACTTGAAAATAACCAAAACTAAAGCCCATTAAATGGTTAAGCCAAAACACAATTTGGTCAGCCAATTTTACAAAGCATTGGGCCCTTATTTTAAATAAAAGAAACTGCATCAACACAGCGCATTAGTCATCCTCCATTTGACCCATATGCTATTGACATCATACCCTCCTTCTTCGAGAACATTTGTCCCGAATCTTAAGACACTAGTTTTGATGTAAGTTTATTATGATCTTGTGAAGGACTTTTATTTTTTCACAAGTTGAAACTAATTCTCTTCCTCCAGGATCAAATTCAACTTGATATTTGTTACTTTCTAGTGGTTGCAATCCATCGACAACATTGCTTAGCAATAGTACCCCACCTTGATATATAATTCCATGCATTGTGTTTGACGACTTTGCTTCTTATCGACGGACCAAATGCATAATAAAGCATTATCAACAAGCTTCCTTTTCAAACATGGAAGATGGTGTGTTTCATTCTAATGCTTATCCTTTTGTTCCTGTAAAATGACATCACAAACTGTAGAAGAAAAAACATTGACGAATAAACTTTCTCTAGTTCCATTTCTTTTTCTTTATTTTCCCTTCCTTCTGCAGTTTATATTACTTCTTTTTCTGTTTTCTCCTTCAGCCTACATTGATTCTTGCTGACTTGTCTTGGTGTCATAAATTTCTACTTCTTTTGATGTCCTTCATGCCTCAAATAAAGGGAACGTTCATCAAGATGGAGTGTTTTAAAACGAAGCCATGCCCATCCCAAAAGAAGATGACCAGAGTTCATGGGAGCAATATCACATAATACTTCTTTCACACATTGCCATGTACTGAATTTGATCCATGCTTGATTCAGATGAAAGGTTGTTGGTAACTGGAGTTTCTCCACCAATCTTTGGCTCACAACATTGTTTTCGCTTTCGTAATCGAATGCAACTAAACATGGGTGGCCTTCGGTGAAACACCTTGTATAATAAACTTCCATTCCTATACCAAATCTACATAGCCAGGCTCTGAATACCAAATGATGTGAATCCAAAGTGTTCGATTCGTTTTACTGATCTTTCAAGGTTGGAATGCTAATAAGCAAGAAATTTGAGAAATTATTTAAAACGAGAAAATGGAAACATATAAGAAGATGGAGCAGAAATTGATAGACATCACACTTCCAAGAATGGAAGATAAGCCAAAGAGTTTAAACACACAAACGCATAAAAAGGAACTTTGATAAAATTCAGGAATTCTTGAATCACTCAAGAACATAGGAGAATCAATCTCACTAATATAGATGAGATAAAACTCGTTTATTTTCTGAATAAAACTCAGCTTGCCTTCACTGATGAAAATGGTTCAACTTATATAGGAGCTTTAAGCATCAGAATTACAAAAGACACATAAATTTCAATTACAACCCACTTAAAGCTATTAATTAATGATCCACTCAAGCTAGTAATGATCCGTTACTTAATGGTTGATTGTAACTGAATTTAAGGCTACCAAAAGTCATCCACAAACTTTCAGCAAAGGTCCTCTTGATCTTCCAAAGGTTGGTTCTTAAGTTGGCATATATGGACCCTTATTTCAACTTGAAAATAACCAAAACTAAAGCCCATTAAATGGTTAAGCCAAAACACAATTTGGTCAGCCAATTTTACAAAGCATTGGGCCCTTATTTTAAATAAAAGAAACTGCACCAACACAGCGCATTAGTCATCCTCCATTTGACCCATATGCTATTGACATCATACCCTCCTTCTTCGAGAACATTTGTCCCGAATCTTAAGACACTAGTTTTGATGTAAGTTTATTATGATCTTGTGAAGGACTTTTATTTTTTCACAAGTTGAAACTAATTCTCTTCCTCCAGGATCAAATTCAACTTGATATTTGTTACTTTCTGGTGGTTGCAATCCATCGACAACATTGCTTAGCAATAGTACCCCACCTTGATATATAATTCCATGCATTGTGTTTGACGACTTTGCTTCTTATCGACGGACCAAATGCATAATAAAGCACTATCAACAAGCTTCCTTTTCAAACCTGGAAGATGGTGTGTTTCATTCTAATGCTTATCCTTTTGTTCCTGTAAAATGACATCACAAACTGTAGAAGAAAAAACATTGACGAATAAACTTTCTCTAGTTCCATTTCTTTTTCTTTATTTTCCCTTCCTTCTGCAGTTTATAATACTTCTTTTTCTGTTTTCTCCTTCAGCCTACATTGATTCTTGCTGACTTGTCTTGGTGTCATAAGTTTCTACTTCTTTTGATGTCCTTCATGCCTCAAATAAAGGGAACGGTCATCAAGATGGAGTGTTTTAAAACGAAGCCATGCCCATCCCAAAAGAAGATGACCAGAGTTCATGGGAGCAATATCACATAATACTTCTTTCACACATTGCCATGTACTGATTTGATCCATGCTTGATTCAGATGAAAGGTTGTTGGTAACTGGAGTTTCTCCACCAATCTTTGGCTCACAACATTGTTTTCGCTTTCGTAATCGAATGCAACTAAACATGGGTGGCCTTCGGTGAAACACCTTGTATAATAAACTTCCATTCCTATACCAAATCTACATAGCCAGGCTCTGAATACCAAATGATGTGAATCCAAAGTGTTCGATTCGTTTTACTGATCTTTCAAGGTTGGAATGCTAATAAGCAAGAAATTTGAGAAATTATTTGAAACGAGAAAATGGAAACATATAAGAAGATGGAGCGGAAATTGATAGACATCACACTGCCAAGAATGGAAGATAAGCCAAAGAGTTTAAACACACAAACGCATAAAAAGGAACTTTGATAAAATTCAGGAATTCTTGAATCACTCAAGAACATAGGAGAATCAATCTCACTAATATAGATGAGATAAAACTCGTTTATTTTCTGAATAAAACTCAGCTTGCCTTCACTGATGAAAATGGTTCAACTTATATAGGAGCTTTAAGCATCAGAATTACAAAAGACACATAAATTTCAATTACAACCCACTTAAAGCTATTAATTAATGATCCACTCAAGCTAGTAATGATCCGTTACTTAATGGTTGATTGTAACTGAATTTAAGGCTAACAAAAGTCATCCACAAACTTTCAGCAAAGGTCCTCTTGATCTTCCAAAGGTTGGTTCTTAAGTTGGCATATATGGACCCTTATTTCAACTTGAAAATAACCAAAACTAAAGCCCATTAAATGGTTAAGCCAAAACACAATTTGGTCAGCCAATTTTACAAAGCATTGGGCCCTTATTTTAAATAAAAGAAACTGCATCAACACAGCGCATTAGTCATCCTCCATTTGACCCATATGCTATTGACATCATACCCTCCTTCTTCGAGAACATTTGTCCCGAATCTTAAGACACTAGTTTTGATGTAAGTTTATTATGATCTTGTGAAGGACTTTTATTTTTTCACAAGTTGAAACTAATTCTCTTCCTCCAGGATCAAATTCAACTTGATATTTGTTACTTTCTAGTGGTTGCAATCCATCGACAACATTGCTTAGCAATAGTACCCCACCTTGATATATAATTCCATGCATTGTGTTTGACGACTTTGCTTCTTATCGACGGACCAAATGCATAATAAAGCACTATCAACAAGCTTCCTTTTCAAACATGGAAGATGGTGTGTTTCATTCTAATGCTTATCCTTTTGTTCCCGTAAAATGACATCACAAACTGTAGAAGAAAAAACATTGACGAATAAACTTTCTCTAGTTCCATTTCTTTTTCTTTATTTTCCCTTCCTTCTGTAGTTTATATTACTTCTTTTTCTGTTTTCTCCTTCAGCCTACATTGATTCTTGCTGACTTGTCTTGGTGTCATAAGTTTCTACTTCTTTTGATGTCCTTCATGCCTCAAATAAAGGGAACGTTCATCAAGATGGAGTGTTTTAAAACGAAGCCATGCCCATCCCAAAAGAAGATGACCAGAGTTCATGGGAGCAATATCACATAATACTTCTTTCACACATTGCCATGTACTGAATTTGATCCATGCTTGATTCAGATGAAAGGTTGTTGGTAACTGGAGTTTCTCCACCAATCTTTGGCTCACAACATTGTTTTCGCTTTCGTAATCGAATGCAACTAAACATGGGTGGCCTTCGGTGAAACACCTTGTATAATAAACTTCCATTCCTATACCAAATCTACATAGCCAGGCTCTGAATACCAAATGATGTGAATCCAAAGTGTTCGATTCGTTTTACTGATCTTTCAAGGTTGGAATGCTAATAAGCAAGAAATTTGAGAAATTATTTAAAACGAGAAAATGGAAACATATAAGAAGATGGAGCGGAAATTGATAGACATCACACTGCCAAGAATGGAAGATAAGCCAAAGAGTTTAAACACACAAACGCATAAAAAGGAACTTTGATAAAATTCAGGAATTCTTGAATCACTCAAGAACATAGGAGAATCAATCTCACTAATATAGATGAGATAAAACTCGTTTATTTTCTGAATAAAACTCAGCTTGCCTTCACTGATGAAAATGGTTCAACTTATATAGGAGCTTTAAGCATCAGAATTACAAAAGACACATAAATTTCAATTACAACCCACTTAAAGCTATTAATTAATGATCCACTCAAGCTAGTAATGATCCGTTACTTAATGGTTGATTGTAACTGAATTTAAGGCTAACAAAAGTCATCCACAAACTTTCAGCAAAGGTCCTCTTGATCTTCCAAAGGTTGGTTCTTAAGTTGGCATATATGGACCCTTATTTCAACTTGAAAATAACCAAAACTAAAGCCCATTAAATGGTTAAGCCAAAACACAATTTGGTCAGCCAATTTTACAAAGCATTGGGCCCTTATTTTAAATAAAAGAAACTGCATCAACACAGCGCATTAGTCATCCTCCATTTGACCCATATGCTATTGACATCATACCCTCCTTCTTCGAGAACATTTGTCCCGAATCTTAAGACAATAGTTTTGATGTAAGTTTATTATGATCTTGTGAAGGACTTTTATTTTTTCACAAGTTGAAACTAATTCTCTTCCTCCAGGATCAAATTCAACTTGATATTTGTTACTTTCTGGTGGTTGCAATCCATCGACAACATTGCTTAGCAATAGTACCCCACCTTGATATATAATTCCATGCATTGTGTTTGACGAATCTGCTTCTTATCGACGGACCAAATGCATAATAAAGCACTATCAACAAGCTTCCTTTTCAAACTTGGAAGATGGTGTGTTTCATTCTAATGCTTATCCTTTTGTTCCTGTAAAATGACATCACAAACTGTAGAAGAAAAAACATTGACGAATAAACTTTCTCTAGTTCCATTTCTTTTTCTTTATTTTCCCTTCCTTCTGCAGTTTATAATACTTCTTTTTCTGTTTTCTCCTTCAGCCTACATTGATTCTTGCTGACTTGTCTTGGTGTCATAAGTTTCTACTTCTTTTGATGTCCTTCATGCCTCAAATAAAGGGAACGGTCATCAAGATGGAGTGTTTTAAAACGAAGCCATGCCCATCCCAAAAGAAGATGACCAGAGTTCATGGGAGCAATATCACATAATACTTCTTTCACACATTGCCATGTACTGATTTGATCCATGCTTGATTCAGATGAAAGGTTGTTGGTAACTGGAGTTTCTCCACCAATCTTTGGCTCATAACATTGTTTTCGCTTTCGTAATCGAATGCAACTAAACATGGGTGGCCTTCGGTGAAACACCTTGTATAATAAACTTCCATTCCTATACCAAATCTACATAGCCAGGCTCTGAATACCAAATGATGTGAATCCAAAGTGTTCGATTCGTTTTACTGATCTTTCAAGGTTGGAATGCTAATAAGCAAGAAATTTGAGAAATTATTTGAAACGAGAAAATGGAAACATATAAGAAGATGGAGCGGAAATTGATAGACATCACACTGCCAAGAATGGAAGATAAGCCAAAGAGTTTAAACACACAAACGCATAAAAAGGAACTTTGATAAAATTCAGGAATTCTTGAATCACTCAAGAACATAGGAGAATCAATCTCACTAATATAGATGAGATAAAACTCGTTTATTTTCTGAATAAAACTCAGCTTGCCTTCACTGATGAAAATGGTTCAACTTATATAGGAGCTTTAAGCATCAGAATTACAAAAGACACATAAATTTCAATTACAACCCACTTAAAGCTATTAATTAATGATCCACTCAAGCTAGTAATGATCCGTTACTTAATGGTTGATTGTAACTGAATTTAAGGCTAACAAAAGTCATCCACAAACTTTCAGCAAAGGTCCTCTTGATCTTCCAAAGGTTGGTTCTTAAGTTGGCATATATGGACCCTTATTTCAACTTGAAAATAACCAAAACTAAAGCCCATTAAATGGTTAAGCCAAAACACAATTTGGTCAGCCAATTTTACAAAGCATTGGGCCCTTATTTTAAATAAAAGAAACTGCATCAACACAACGCATTAGTCATCCTCCATTTGACCCATATGCTATTGACATCATACCCTCCTTCTTCGAGAACATTTGTCCCGAATCTTAAGACACTAGTTTTGATGTAAGTTTATTATGATCTTGTGAAGGACTTTTATTTTTTCACAAGTTGAAACTAATTCTCTTCCTCCAGGATCAAATTCAACTTGATATTTGTTACTTTCTAGTGGTTGCAATCCATCGACAACATTGCTTAGCAATAGTACCCCACCTTGATATATAATTCCATGCATTGTGTTTGACGACTTTGCTTCTTATCGACGGACCAAATGCATAATAAAGCACTATCAACAAGCTTCCTTTTCAAACATGGAAGATGGTGTGTTTCATTCTAATGCTTATCCTTTTGTTCCTGTAAAATGACATCACAAACTGTAGAAGAAAAAACATTGACGAATAAACTTTCTCTAGTTCCATTTCTTTTTCTTTATTTTCCCTTCCTTCTGTAGTTTATATTACTTCTTTTTCTATTCTTTCTTTTTCTATTTTCTCCTTCAGTCTACGTTGATCCTTACTGACTTGTCTTGGTGTCATAAATTTCTAAATAAAACTCAGCTTGCCATCATTGATGAAAATGGTTCAACTTATGTAGGAGCTTTACGAATCAGAAATACAAAAGACACATAAATTTCAATTACAACCCACTTAAAGCTATTAATTAATTGATCCACTCAAGCTAATAATGATCTGCTACTTAATGGTTGATTGTAACTGAATTTAAGGGTACCAAATGTCATCCTAAAACTTTCAGCAAAGGTCCTGTTGATCTTCCAAAGGTTGGTTCTTAAGTTGGCATATGGACCCTTATTTCAACTTGAATATAAAGCAAAACTAAAGCCTATTAAATGGTTAAGCACAAACACAATTTGGTCAGCAAATTTTACAAGGCATTGGGCTTCTATTTAAATAAAAGAAACTGCATCAACACGGCGCATTAGTCATCCTCCATTTGACCCGTATGCAATTTACATCATACCCCCTTCTTCGAGAAGATTTGTCCCGAATCTTAAGACACTAGTTTTTATGTAAGTTTATTATGATCTTGTGAACGACTTTTATTTTTTAACTAGTTGAAATTAATTCTCTTCCTCTAGAATCAAATTCCACTTGATATTTGTTAGTTTTCAATGGTTGCAAACCGTCGATAACATTTCTTGGCAACAGTACCCCACCTCGATAACATTTTTTGGCAACAATACCCAACATTGATATGAAACAATAAATAATTCCATGCATTGTGTTTGAGGAATTTGCTTCGTATCGACGAACCAAATGCATAATAAAGCACTATGAACAAGCTTCCTTTTTAAACATGGAAGTTGGTGTGTTTCATTCACATGCTTATCCTTTTGTTCCTGCAAAATGACATCACAAACTGTAGAAGAAAAAACATTGACGAATAAACTTTCTCTAGTTCCATTTCATTTTCTTTATTTTCCCTTCCTTCTGCAGTTTATATTACCTCTTTTTCTATTCTTTCTTTTTCTATTTTCTCCTTCAGCCTACGTTGATCCTTACTGACTTGTCTTGGTGTCATAAATTTCTAAATAAAACTCAGCTTGCCATCATTGATGAAAATGGTTCAACTTATGTAGGAGCTTTACGAATCAGAAATACAAAAGACACATAAATTTCAATTACAACCCACTTAAAGCTATTAATTAATTGATCCACTCAAGCTAATAATGATCTGCTACTTAATGGTTGATTGTAACTGAATTTAAGGGTACCAAATGTCATCCTAAAACTTTCAGCAAAGGTCCTGTTGATCTTCCAAAGGTTGGTTCTTAAGTTCGCATATGGACCCTTATTTCAACTTGAATATAAAGCAAAACTAAAGCCTATTAATTGGTTAAGCACAAACACAATTTGGTCAGCAAATTTTACAAGGCATTGGGCTTCTATTTAAATAAAAGAAACTGCATCAACACGGCGCATTAGTCATCCTCCATTTGACCCGTATGCAATTTACATCATACCCCCTTCTTCGAGAAGATTTGTCCCGAATCTTAAGACACTAGTTTTTATGTAAGTTTATTATGATCTTGTGAACGACTTTTATTTTTTAACTAGTTGAAATTAATTCTCTTCCTCTAGAATCAAATTCCACTTGATATTTGTTAGTTTTCAATGGTTGCAAACCGTCGATAACATTTCTTGGCAACAGTACCCCACCTCGATAACATTTTTTGGCAACAATACCCAACATTGATATGAAACAATAAATAATTCCATGCATTGTGTTTGAGGAATTTGCTTCGTATCGACGAACCAAATGCATAATAAAGCACTATGAACAAGCTTCCTTTTTAAACATGGAAGTTGGTGTGTTTCATTCACATGCTTATCCTTTTGTTCCTGCAAAATGACATCACAAACTGTAGAAGAAAAAATATTGACGAATAAACTTTCTCTAGTTCCATTTCTTTTTCTTTATTTTCCCTTCCTTCTGCAGTTTATATTACTTCTTTTTCTATTCTTTCTTTTTCTGTTTTCTCCTTCAGCCTACGTTGATCCTTACTGACTTGTCTTGGTGTCATAAATTTCTACTTCTTTTCATGTCCTTCATGCCTCAAATAAAGGGAACGTTCATCAAGATGTAGTGTTTTAAAATGAATCCATCGCCATCCCAAAAGAAGATGACAAGAGTCCATGGGAGCAATATGACATAGTACTTCTTTGGCATGTATTGAATTTGATCCATGCTTGATCTAGATGAAAGGTTGTTGGTAACTGGAGTTTCTCCACCAATCTTTGGCTCACAACATTGTTTTCGCTTCCGTAATCGAATGCAACTAAACATGGATGGCCTTCGGTTAAACACTTTGTATAATAAACTTCCTTTCCTATTCCAAATCCAGATAGCCAAGCTCTGAATACCACATGGTGTGAATCCACAGGGTTTGATTATTTTGACTGATCTATCATTGTTGGAATGCTAACAAGTAACAAATTTGAGAAATTATTTAAAACGAGAAAATGGAAACACAAAAGAAGATGGAACGGAAATTGATACACATCACACTTCCAAGAATGGAAGATAAGCCTAAGAGTTGAAACACACAAAGGGATAAAGGACCTTTGATTAAACTCATGGATTCTTGAATCACTCAAGAACTTAGGAGAATCACTCTCACTAAGATAGATGAGATAAAAATCATTTATTTTCTGAATAAAACTCAGCTTGCCTTCATTGATGAAAATGGTTCAACTTATATAGGAGTTTTAAGCTTCAGAATTACAAAAGACACATAAATTTCAATTACAGTTCACTTAAAGCTATTAATTAATAAATCCACTCAAGCTAATAATGATCCGCTACTTAATGGTTGATTGTAACTGAATTTAACGCTACCAAAAGTCATCCACAAACTTTCAGCAAAGGTCCTGTTGATCTTCCAAAGGTTGGTTCTTAAGTTGGCATATAGACCCCTATTTCAACTTGAAAATAAAGCAAAACTAAAGCCCATTAATTGGTTAAGCCAAAACACAATTTGGTCAGCCAATTTTACAAAGCATTGGGCCCTTATTTAAATAAAAGAAACTGCATCAACACGGCGCATTATTCATCCTCCATTTGACCCATATGCAATTCACATCATACCCTCATTCTTCTAGTTGTCCCGAATCTTAAGACACTAGTTTTAATGTAAGTTTATTATGATCTTGTGAAGGACTTTTATTTTTTCACAAGTTGAAACTAATTCTCCTGTTCCAGGATCGAATTCAACTTGATATTTGTTACTTTCCAATGGTTGCAATCCATCGATAACATTTCTTGGCAACAATACCCCACTTTGATATGTAACAATAAATAATTCCATATATTGTGTTTGACGAATTTGCTTCTTATCGACGGACCAAATGCATAATAAAGCACAATGAACAAGCTTCCTTTTGAAACATGGAAGTTGGTGTGTTTCATTCACATGCTTATCCTTCTGTTCCTGTAAAATGACATCACAAACTATAGAAGAAAAAACATTGACGAATAAACTTTCTCTAGTTCCATTTCTTTTTCTTTATTTTCCCTTCCTTGTACAGTTTATATTACTTCTTTTTCTATTCTTTCTTTTTCTGTTTTCTCCTTCAGTCTACGTTGATCCTTACTGACTGGTCTTGGTGTCATAACTTTCTACTTCTTTTGATGTCCCTCATTCCTCAAATAAAGGGAACGTTCATCAAGATGTAGTGTTTTAAAATGAATCCATCCCCATCCTAAAAGAAGATGACAAGAGTCCATGGGAGCAATATCACATAGTACTTCCTTCACACATTGCCATGTACTGAATTTGATCCATGCTTGATCCAGATGAAAGGTTGCTGGTAACTGGAGTTTCTCCACCAATCTTTGGCTCATAACGTTGTCTTCGCTTTCGTAATCGAATGCAACTAAACATGGATGGCCTTCGGTTAAAAACTTTGTATAATAAAAATCCTTTCCTATTCCAAATCTAGATAGCCAGGCTCTGAATACCAAATGATGTGAAAACACAGGGTTCAATTCGTTTGACTGATCTATCATTGTGTGAATGCTAACAAGCAAGAAATTTGAGAAATTATTTAAAACGAGAAAATGGAAAGATAAATGATGGCCCAGAAATTGATAGACATCACACTTCTAAGAATGGAAGATAAGCCTAAGAGTTGAAACACACAAAGGTATAAAGGACCTTTCATTAAACTCATGGATTCTTGAATCACTCGAGAACTTAGGAGAATCATTCTCACTAAGATAGATGAGATAAAACTCGTTTATTTTCAAAATAAAACTCAGCTTCCCATCATTGATGAAAATGGTTCAACTTATGTAGGAGCTTTAAGAATCAGAATTACAAAAGACACATAAATTTCAATTACAACCCACTTAAAGTTATTAATTAAGAAATCCACTCAAGCTAATAATGATCCGCTACTCAATGGTTGATTGTAACTGAATTTAAGGCTACCAAAAGTCATCCTAAAACTTTCAGCAAAGGTCCTGTTGATCTTCCAAAGGTTGGTTCTTAAGTTGGCATATGGACCCTTATTTCAACTTGAAGATAAAGCAAAACTAAAGCCCATTAATTGGTTAAGCACAAACACAATTTGGTCAGCCAATTTTACAAGGCATTGGGCCCTTATTTAAATAAAAGAAACTGCATCAACACGGCGCATTAGTCATCCTCCATTTGACCCATATGCAATTTACATCATACCCCCTTCTTCGAGAAGATTTGTCCCGAATCTTAAGACACTAGTTTTAATGTAAGTTTATTATGATCTTGTGAACGACTTTTATTTTTTAACTAGTTGAAACTAATTCTCTTCCTCCAGGATCAAATTCAACTTGATATTTGTTACTTTCCAATGGTTGCAATCCGTCGATAACATTTCTCGGCGACAGTACCCCACCTCGATAACATTTTTTGGCAACAATACCCAACATTGGTATGAAACAATAAATAATTCCATGCATTGTGTTTGAGGAATTTGCTTCGTATCGACAACAAAATGCATAATAAAGCACTATGAACAAGCTTCCTTTTTAAACATAGAAGTTGGTGTGTTTCATTGACATGCTTATCCTTTTGTTCCTGTAAAATGACATCACAAACTGTAGAAGAAAAAATATTGACGAAAAAACTTTCCCTAGTTCCATTTCTTTTTCTTTATTTTGCCTTCCTTCTACATATATTACTTCTTTTTCTATTCTTTCTTTTTCTGTTTTCTTCTTCAGCCTACGTTGATCCTTACTGACTTGTCTTGGTGTCATGAATTTATACTTCATTTCATGTCCCTCATGCCTCAAATAAAAGGAACGTTGATGAGGATGGAGTGTTTTAAAACGAAGCCATGCCAATCCCAAAAGAGGATGACAAGAGTCCATGGGAGCACTATCACATAATACTTCTTTCACACCTTGCCATGTACTGAATTTGATTCATGCTTGATCCAGATGAAAGGTTGCTGGTAACTGAAGTTTCTCCACCAATCTTTGGCTCACAACATTGTTTTCGCTTCCGTAATCGATTGCAACTAAACATGGATGCCCTTCGGTGAAACACTTTGTATAAAAAACTTCATTTCCTATTCCAAATCTAGATAGCCAGGTTCTGAATAGCAAATGATGTGAATCCATTACTTTGAGAATAACGATCCACTACTTAATGGTTGATTGTAACTGAATTTAAGGCTACCAATAGTTATCCACAAACTTTGAGAAAAGGTCCTCTTGATCTTCCAAAGGTTGGTTCTTTAGTTGGCATATTGACTCTCATTTCAACTTGAAGATAAAGCAAAACTAAAGCCCATTAATTGGTTAAGCACAAACACAATTTGGTCAGCCAATTTTACAAAGCATTGGGCCCTTATTTAAATAAAAGAAACTGCATCAACACGACGCATTATACATCCTCCATTTGACCCATATGCAATTCACATCATACCCTCATTCTTCTAGTTGTCCCGAATCTTAAGACACTAGTTTTAATGTAAGTTTATTATGATCTTGTGAAGGACTTTTTATTTTTTAACAAGTTGAAACTAATTCTCTTCTTCCAGGATCAAATTCAACTTGATATTTGTTACTTTCCGATGGTTGCATTCCGTCCATAACATTTCTTGGCAACAGTACCCCACCTTGATATGTAGCAATAAATAACTCCATGCATTGTGTTCGACGAATTTGCTTCTTATCAACGGACCAAATGCAAAATAAAGCACTATGAACAAGCTTCCTTTTTAAACATGGAAGTTGGTGTGTTGCATTCACATGCTTATCCTTTTGTTCCTGTAAAATGACATCACAAACTGTAGAAGAAAAAACATTGAAGAATAAACTTTCTCTAGTTCCATTTATTTTGTTTATTTTCCCTTCCTTCTGCAGTTTATATTACTTCTTTTTCTATTCTTTCTTTTTCTGTTTTCTCCTTTAGCCTACGTTGATCCTTACTGACTTGTCTTGGTGTCATAAATTTCTACTTCTTTTGATGTCCCTCATGCCTCAAATAAAGGGAACGTTCATCAAGATGGAGTGTTTTAAAACGAAGCCATGTCCATCTCAAAAGAAGATGACAGGAGTCCATGGGAGCAATATCACATAATACTTCTTTCACACATTTCCATGTACTGAATTTGATCCATGCTTGATCCAGATGAAAGGTTGCTGGTAAATGGAGTTTCTCCACTAATCTTTGGCTCACAACATTGTTTTCGATTCCAAGAATGGAAGATAAGCCTAAGAGTTGATACACACAAAGGGATAAAGGATCAAAAGACATGTTATCCAACCACATTTAGGAGCAAAAGAGTCACAAAACCGAAGCCAAAATTGCCACAACATAACCTGCAAACGTTGTTTTTCGTATTCTCGACAGCTCTGACCTTTGCTCACTCATTTGATCATAACTCTCTCCACAGAACTCCAAATGCGTTAATTCTTTTTTTGTTGGACCACTGAGCTAGCTGCAGTTTTCTTTTCAAAAACGCACATGTTGCTGCCAGCACTGTTTTTTTGTAGACCATTCAAAGATAGCTACACAAGACAAGGTTAGAACATGAAAACACCATATTCAAGGACAACCAAAGCTCTAGATAACAAATGATGAAGGATTATCTTGTTTCCTTTTAGAGTTATGAATATGGTGAAGTTATTTAAGAAAGCTTTTTGAAAATTCCCACTGGACATTAAGATAGCAAGCTATCTAGATCTGAAGGTTCAATTCTCAAGCTCATGAAAGGAAGAAGAGAGTTGGATTCAAGCTTAAACTCACACAACATTAACAACACTTAAAGAACCAAAATGAAAGAAGAACATTAAAAATGGAAAGCATAGAAGATGAAGCATGGAAGAAGCACGCCACTCATAGGGGGGGATCTAAGCCAACCAAGCCCTAGAGATGAGTGATGGTGCCGCCACTTGCAAGCAAGATAAGGCAAAGGTGAGTTCACTTCTAGGAAGGAGAGCTCACGAAAATTGGTGGTTGAATGCACAAAGTTTATAACAAAATGATCAACCCTTTTACAAGACAAGGAGCACCCTTTAAATAGGAGTTCATAGGGGTCCTTTAGCAAATACAAAAACATGAAAAAGGATTAACTAGCAAACCCTAAACCTAATGTGAGAGTGAGTCTTGGCCAAGTGAAGGAAGATGATTGGTGGAGGCATTCCCATGAGGATTCTAGGCCAAAAGAGGAAGGGGACCAAGTGACCTTCTAAGGCATAAACCACAAAGGCAAAAGGAGACAAGGTACATGTCTACTTTTGCTTTTGCTTTATGCTTTTTGCTTTCCTCTCTCTTCCACTTCATCCAAGTGCTCCAATCACCAAGTGCCACCTAGCCATGCTCTACTTTCTCTTAATTACCTACAAAACAAGACAAACAAGGATTAGCATGTTGGTTTAAGTTAATCTAATCTTGGTCAAAGGTCAACTTTGGATCAAAGTCAACAAGTCAACCAAAATAAATCAATTAGAAACCAACTTAGGGAATTCAAACTAAAGTAATGCAAAACAAAGATAAAGGTGATGGAATAGAAGACTCCCCTCTAGACATGCTTCTAGTGACCCTTCTTGAGGGAGCTTCTAAGGAGGTGGTCATGCCTTCATCAGAGAAGATTTGTCCCGAATCTTAAGACACCATTTTTAATGTAAGTTTATTATGATCTTGTGAAGGACTTTTATTTTTTCACAAGTTGAAACTAATTCTCTTCTTCCAGGATCCAATTTAACTTGATATTTGTTACATTCCAATGGTTGCATTCCGTCCATAACATTTCTTGGCAACAGTACCTCACCTTGATATGTAACAATAAATAATTCCATGCATTGTGTTCGACGAATTTGCTTCTTATCGACAGACCAAATGCATAACAAATCACTATGAACAAGCTTCCTTTTTAAACATGGAAGTTGGTGTGTTTCATTCACATGCTTATCCTTTTGTTCCTGTAAAATGACATCAAAAACTGTAGAGGAAAAACATTGACGGATAAACTTTCCCTAGTTCTATTTCTTTTTCTTTATTTTCCCTTCCTTCTGCAGTTTATATTACTTCTTTTCCTTTCTTTTACTGTTTTCTCCTTTAGCCTACGTTGATTCTTACTGACTTGTCTTGGTGTCATAAATTTCTACTTCATTGAATGTCCCGCATGCCTTAAATAAAGGGAACGTTCATCAAGATGGAGTGCTTTAAAACGAAGCCATGCCCATCCCAAAAGAAGATCACAAGAGTCCATGGGAGCAATATAACATAATACTTCTTTCACATATTGCCATGTACTGAATTTGATCCACGCTTGATCCAGATGAAAGGTTGCTGGTAACTGGAGTTTCTCCTCCTATTCCAAATCTAGATAGCGAGGCTCTGAATTCCAAATGATGTGAATCCACAGGGTTCGATTCATTTGATTGATCTATCATTATTGGAATGCTAACTAGCAAGAATTTTGAGAAATTATTTAAAATGAGAAAATGGAAACATAAAAGAAGATGGAACGGAAATTGATAGACATCACACTTCCAATAATGGAAGATAAGCCTAAGAGTTGAAACACACAAAGGGATAACGAATCTTTGATTAAACTCATGGATTCTTGAATCACTCAAGAACTTAGGAGAATCACTCTCACTAAGATAGGTGAGATAAAACTCGTTTATTTTCTGAATAAAACTCAGCTTGCCTTCATTGATGAAAATGGTTCAACTTATATAGGAGCTTTAACCATCAGAATTACAAAAGACACATAAAGTTCAATATCAACCCTCTTAAAGCTACTAATTAATGATTCACTCAAGCTAATAACGGTCCGCTACTTAATGGTAGATTGTAACTGAATTTAAGGCTACCAAAAGTCATCCACAAACTTTGAGCAAAGGTCCTCTTGATCTTCGAAAGGTTGGTTCTTTAGTTGGCATATGGACCCTTATTTCAACTTGAAGATAAAGCAAAACTAAAGCCCATTATTTGGTTAAGCACAAACACAATTTGGTCAGCCAATTTTAAAAAGCATTGGGCCCTTCTTTAAATAAAAGAAACTGCATCAACACGGCGCATTAGTCATCCTCCATTTGACCCATATGCAATTCACATCATACCCTCCTTCTTCGAGAACATTTGTCCTGAATCTTAAGACACCATTTTTAATGTAAGTTTATTATGATCTTGTGAAGGACTTTTATTTTTTCACAAGTTGAAACTAATTCTCTTCTTCCAGGATCAAATTCAAGTTCATATTTGTTACTTTCCAATGGTTGCATTCCCTCCATAACATTTCTTGGCAACAGT
The DNA here is from genome assembly GCF_037176805.1 of Vigna unguiculata. Lineage (NCBI taxonomy): Eukaryota > Viridiplantae > Streptophyta > Magnoliopsida > Fabales > Fabaceae > Vigna > Vigna unguiculata. The sequence goes on along the minus strand of NC_140793.1, from coordinate 12,328,835 downwards.
ACCCCACCTTGATATGTAGCAATAAATAATTGCATGCATTGTGTTCGACGAACTTGCTTCTTATCGACGGACCAAATGCAAAATAAAGCACTATGAACTAGCTTCCTTTTTAAACATGGAAGTTGGTGTGTTGCATTCACATGCTTATCCTTTTTTTCCTGTAAAATGACATCACAAATTGTAGAAGAAAAAACATTGAAGAATAAACTTTCTCTAGTTCCATTTCTTTTTCTTTATTTTCCCTTCCTTCTGCAGTTTATATTACTTCTTTTTCTGTTTTCTCCTTCAGCCTACGTTGATCCTTACTGGTTTGTCTTGGTGTCATAAATTTCTACTCCTTTTGATGTCCCTCATGCGTCAAATAAACGGAACATTCATCAAGATGGAGTGTTTTAAAACGAAGCCATGCCCATCCCAAAAGAAGATGACAAGAGTCCATGGGAGCAATATCACATAATACTTCTTTCACACATTGCCATGTACTAAATTTGATCCATGCTTGATCCAAATGAAAGGTTGCTGGTAACTAGAGTTTCTCCACCAATCTTTGGCTCACAACATTGCTTTCACTTCCGTAATCGAATGCAACTAAACATGGATGGCCTTCGGTTAAACACTTTGTATAATAAACTTCCTTTCCTATTCCAAATCTAGATAGCCAGGCTCTGAATAGCAAATGATGTGAATCCACAACGTTCGATTCGTTTGACTGATCTATCATCGTTGGAATGCTAACACGCAAGAAATTTGAGAAATTATTTAAAATGAGAAAATGGAAACATAAAAGAAGATGGAAGCGAAATTGATAGACATCACACTTCCAAGAATGGAAGATAAGCCTAAGAGTTAAAACACCTAAAGGGATAAAGGACCTTTGATTAAACTCATGGATTCTTGAATCACTCAAGAACTTAGGAGAATCACTCTCACTAAGATAGATGAGATAAAACTCGTTTATTTTCTGAATAAAACTCAGCTTGCCTTTATTGATGAAAATGGTTCAACTTATATAGGAGCTTTAACCATCAGAATTAGAAAAGACAAATAAAGTTCAATATCTACCCTCTAAAAATTACTAATTAATGATTCACTCAAGCTAATAACGATCCGCTACTTAATGGTTGATTGTAACTGAATTTAAGGCTACCAAAAGTCATCCACAAACTTTGAGCAAAGGTCCTCTTGATCTTCCAAAGGTTGGTTCTTTAGTTGGCATATGGACCCTTATTTCAACTTGAAGATAAAGCAAAACTAAAGCCCATTAATTGGTTAAGCACAAACACAATTTGGTTAGCCAATTTAACAAAGCATTGGGCCCTTTTTTAAATAAAAGAAACTGCATCAACACGGCGCATTAGTCATCCTCCATTTGACCTATATGCAATTCACATCATACCCTCCTTCTTCGAGAACATTTGTCCCGAATCTTAAGACAGCATTTTTAATGTAGGTTTGATATGATCTTGTGAAGGACTTTTATTTTTTCACAAGTTGAAACTAATTCTCTCCTTCCAGGATCAAATTTAACTTGATATTTGTTACTTTACAATGGTTGCAATCTGTCGATAACATTTCTTGGCAACAGTACCCCACCTTGATATGTAACAATAAATAATTCCATGCGTTGTGTTCGACGAATTTGCTTCTTATCGACATACCAAATTCATAACGAATCACTATGAACAAGCTTCCTTTTTAAACATGGAAGTTGGTGTGTTTCCTTCAAATGCTTATCCTTTTGTTCCTGTAAAATGACATCAAAAACTGTAGAGGAAAAACATTGACGGATAAACTTTCCCCAGTTCCATTTCTTTTTCTTTATTTTCCCTTCCTTCTGCAGTTTATATTACTTCTTTTCCTTTCTTTTACTGTTTTCTCCTTCAGCCTACGTTGATTCTTACTGACTTATCTTGGTGTCATAAATTTCTACTTCATTTAATGTCCCGCATGCCTCAAATAAAGGGAACGTTCATCAAGATGGAGTGCTTTAAAACGAAGCCATGCCCATCCCAAAAGAAGATCACAACAGTCCATGGGAGCAATATCACATAATACTTCTTTCACACATTGCCATGTACTGAATTTGATCCATGCTTGATCCAGATGAAAGGTTGCTGGTAATTGGAGTTTCTCCACCAATCTTTGGCTCGCAACATTGTTTTCGCTTCCGTAATCGAATGCAACTAAACATGGATGGCCTTCGGTTAAAAACTTTGTATAATAAACTTCCTTTCCTATTCTAAATCTAGATAGCCACTTCTGAATAGCCCATGATGTGAATCCACAGGGTTCGATTCGTTTGACTGATCTATCATTGTTGGAATGCTAACAAGCAAGAAATTTGAGAAATTATTTAAAACGAGAAAATGGAAACATAAAAGAAGATGGAGTGGAAATTGGAAGACATCACACTTCCAAGAATGGAAGATAAGCCTAAGAGTTGAAACACACAAAGGGATAAAGGATCTTTGACTAAACTCATGGATTCTTGAATCACTCAAGAACTTAGGAGAATCACTCTCACTAAGATAGATGAGATAAAACTCGTTTATTTTCTGAATAAAACTCAGCTTGCCTTCATTGATGAAAATGGTTCAACTTATATAGGAGCTTTAACCATCACAATTACAAAAGACACATAAATTTCAATATCATCTCGCTTAAAGCTATTAATTAATGATCCACTCAAGCTAATAACGATCCGCTAGTTAATGGTTGATTGCATCTAAATTTAAAGCTAGCAAAAGTCATCCACAAACTTTGAGCAAAGGTCCTCTTGATCTTCCAAAGGTTGGTTCTTAAGTTGGCATATGGACCCTTATTTCAACTTGAAGAAAAAGCAAAACTAAAGCCCATTAATTGGTTAAGCACAAACACAATTTGGTCAGCCAATTTTACAAAGCATTGCCCCTTGTTTAAATAAAAGAAACTGCATCAACACGACGCATTAGTCATCCTCCATTTGACCCATATGCAACTCACATCATACCCTCCTTCTTCGAGAAGATTTCTCCCGAATCTTAAGACACCATTTTTAATGTAAGTTTATTATGATCTTGTGAAGGACTTTTATTTTTTCACAAGTTGAAACTAATTCTCTTCTTCCAGGATCAAATTCAACTTGATATTTGTTACTTTCCAATGGTTGCATTCCGTCCATAACATTTCTTGGCAACAGTACCCCACCTTGACATGTAGCAATAAATAATTCTATGCATTGTGTTCGACGAATTTGCTTCTTATCGACGGAGCAAATACAAAATAAAGCACCATGAACTAGCTTCCTTTTTAAACATGGAAGTTGGTGTGTTGCATTCACATGCTTATCCTTTTGTTTCTATAAAATGACATCACAAACTGTAGAAGAAAAAACATTAAAGAATAAACTTTCTCTAGTTCCATTTCTTTTTCTTTGTTTTCCCTTCCTTCTGCAGTTTATATTACTTCTTTTTCTATTCTTTCTTTTTCGGTTTTCTCCTTCAGCCTACGTTGATCCTTACTGACTTGTCTTGGTGTCATAAATTTCTACTTCTTTTGATGTCCGTCATGCCTCAAATAAAGGGAACGTTCATCAAGGTGGAGTGTTTTAAAACGAAGGCATGCCCATCCCAAAAGAAGATGACAGGAGTCCATGGGAGCAATATCACATAATACTTCTTTCACACATTGCCATGTACTGAATTTGATCCATGCTTGATCCAGATGAAAGGTTGTTGGTAACTGGAGTTTCTCCACCAATCTTTGGCTCACAACATTGTTTTCACTTCCGTAATCGAATGCAACTAAACATGGATGGCCTTCGGTTAAACACTTTGTATAATAAACTTCCTTTCCTATTCCAAATCTAGATAGCCAGGCTCTGAATAGCAAATGATGTAAATCCACAACGTTCGATTTGTTTGACTGATCTATCATTGTTGGAATGCTAACAAGCAAAAAATTTGAGAAATTATTTAAAACGAGAAAATGGAAACATAAAAGAAGATGGAAGCGAAATTGATAGACATCACACTTCCAAGAATGGAAGATAAGCCTAAGAGTTGAAACACCCAAAGGGATAAAGGATCTTTGATTAAACTCATGGATTCTTGAATCACTCAAGAACTTAGGAGAATCACTCTCACTAAGATAGGTGAGATAAAACTCGTTTATTTTCTGAATAAAACTCAGCTTGCCTTCATTGATGAAAATGGTTCAACTTATATAGGAGCTTTAACCATCAGAATTACAAAAGACACATAAAGTTCAATATCAACCCTCTTAAAGCTACTAATTAATGATTCACTCAAGCTAATAACGGTCCGCTACTTAATGGTAGATTGTAACTGAATTTAAGGCTACCAAAAGTCATCCACAAACTTTGAGCAAAGGTCCTCTTGATCTTCGAAAGGTTGGTTCTTTAGTTGGCATATGGACCCTTATTTCAACTTGAAGATAAAGCAAAACTAAAGCCCATTATTTGGTTAAGCACAAACACAATTTGGTCAGCCAATTTTAAAAAGCATTGGGCCCTTCTTTAAATAAAAGAAACTGCATCAACACGGCGCATTAGTCATCCTCCATTTGACCCATATGCAATTCACATCATACCCTCCTTCTTCGAGAACATTTGTCCCGAATCTTAAGACACCATTTTTAATGTAAGTTTATTATGATCTTGTGAAGGACTTTTATTTTTTCACAAGTTGAAACTAATTCTCTTCTTCCAGGATCAAATTCAAGTTCATATTTGTTACTTTCCAATGGTTGCATTCCCTCCATAACATTTCTTGGCAACAGTACCCCACCTTGATATGTAGCAATAAATAATTGCATGCATTGTGTTCGACGAACTTGCTTCTTATCGACGGACCAAATGCAAAATAAAGCACTATGAACTAGCTTCCTTTTTAAACATGGAAGTTGGTGTGTTGCATTCACATGCTTATCCTTTTTTTCCTGTAAAATGACATCACAAATTGTAGAAGAAAAAACATTGAAGAATAAACTTTCTCTAGTTCCATTTCTTTTTCTTTATTTTCCCTTCCTTCTGCAGTTTATATTACTTCTTTTTCTGTTTTCTCCTTCAGCCTACGTTGATCCTTACTGGCTTGTCTTGGTGTCATAAATTTCTACTCCTTTTGATGTCCCTCATGCGTCAAATAAACGGAACATTCATCAAGATGGAGTGTTTTAAAACGAAGCCATGCCCATCCCAAAAGAAGATGACAAGAGTCCATGGGAGCAATATCACATAATACTTCTTTCACACATTGCCATGTACTAAATTTGATCCATGCTTGATCCAAATGAAAGGTTGCTGGTAACTAGAGTTTCTCCACCAATCTTTGGCTCACAACATTGCTTTCACTTCCGTAATCGAATGCAACTAAACATGGATGGCCTTCGGTTAAACACTTTGTATAATAAACTTCCTTTCCTATTCCAAATCTAGATAGCCAGGCTCTGAATAGCAAATGATGTGAATCCACAACGTTCGATTCGTTTGACTGATCTATCATCGTTGGAATGCTAACACGCAAGAAATTTGAGAAATTATTTAAAATGAGAAAATGGAAACATAAAAGAAGATGGAAGCGAAATTGATAGACATCACACTTCCAAGAATGGAAGATAAGCCTAAGAGTTAAAACACCTAAAGGGATAAAGGACCTTTGATTAAACTCATGGATTCTTGAATCACTCAAGAACTTAGGAGAATCACTCTCACTAAGATAGATGAGATAAAACTCGTTTATTTTCTGAATAAAACTCAGCTTGCCTTTATTGATGAAAATGGTTCAACTTATATAGGAGCTTTAACCATCAGAATTAGAAAAGACAAATAAAGTTCAATATCTACCCTCTAAAAATTAATAATTAATGATTCACTCAAGCTAATAACGATCCGCTACTTAATGGTTGATTGTAACTGAATTTAAGGCTACCAAAAGTCATCCACAAACTTTGAGCAAAGGTCCTCTTGATCTTCCAAAGGTTGGTTCTTTAGTTGGCATATGGACCCTTATTTCAACTTGAAGATAAAGCAAAACTAAAGCCCATTAATTGGTTAAGCACAAACACAATTTGGTTAGCCAATTTAACAAAGCATTGGGCCCTTTTTTAAATAAAAGAAACTGCATCAACACGGCGCATTAGTCATCCTCCATTTGACCTATATGCAATTCACATCATACCCTCCTTCTTCGAGAACATTTGTCCCGAATCTTAAGACAACATTTTTAATGTAGGTTTGATATGATCTTGTGAAGGACTTTTATTTTTTCACAAGTTGAAACTAATTCTCTCCTTCCAGGATCAAATTTAACTTGATATTTGTTACTTTACAATGGTTGCAATCTGTCGATAACATTTCTTGGCAACAGTACCCCACCTTGATATGTAACAATAAATAATTCCATGCGTTGTGTTCGACGAATTTGCTTCTTATCGACATACCAAATTCATAACGAATCACTATGAACAAGCTTCCTTTTTAAACATGGAAGTTGGTGTGTTTCCTTCAAATGCTTATCCTTTTGTTCCTGTAAAATGACATCAAAAACTGTAGAGGAAAAACATTGACGGATAAACTTTCCCCAGTTCCATTTCTTTTTCTTTATTTTCCCTTCCTTCTGCAGTTTATATTACTTCTTTTCCTTTCTTTTACTGTTTTCTCCTTCAGCCTACGTTGATTCTTACTGACTTATCTTGGTGTCATAAATTTCTACTTCATTTAATGTCCCGCATGCCTCAAATAAAGGGAACGTTCATCAAGATGGAGTGCTTTAAAACGAAGCCATGCCCATCCCAAAAGAAGATCACAACAGTCCATGGGAGCAATATCACATAATACTTCTTTCACACATTGCCATGTACTGAATTTGATCCATGCTTGATCCAGATGAAAGGTTGCTGGTAATTGGAGTTTCTCCACCAATCTTTGGCTCGCAACATTGTTTTCGCTTCCGTAATCGAATGCAACTAAACATGGATGGCCTTCGGTTAAAAACTTTGTATAATAAACTTCCTTTCCTATTCTAAATCTAGATAGCCACTTCTGAATAGCACATGATGTGAATCCACAGGGTTCGATTCGTTTGACTGATCTATCATTGTTGGAATGCTAACAAGCAAGAAATTTGAGAAATTATTTAAAACGAGAAAATGGAAACATAAAAGAAGATGGAGTGGAAATTGGAAGACATCACACTTCCAAGAATGGAAGATAAGCCTAAGAGTTGAAACACACAAAGGGATAAAGGATCTTTGACTAAACTCATGGATTCTTGAATCACTCAAGAACTTAGGAGAATCACTCTCACTAAGATAGATGAGATAAAACTCGTTTATTTTCTGAATAAAACTCAGCTTGCCTTCATTGATGAAAATGGTTCAACTTATATAGGAGCTTTAACCATCACAATTACAAAAGACACATAAATTTCAATATCATCTCGCTTAAAGCTATTAATTAATGATCCACTCAAGCTAATAACGATCCGCTAGTTAATGGTTGATTGCATCTAAATTTAAAGCTAGCAAAAGTCATCCACAAACTTTGAGCAAAGGTCCTCTTGATCTTCCAAAGGTTGGTTCTTAAGTTGGCATATGGACCCTTATTTCAACTTGAAGAAAAAGCAAAACTAAAGCCCATTAATTGGTTAAGCACAAACACAATTTGGTCAGCCAATTTTACAAAGCATTGCCCCTTGTTTAAATAAAAGAAACTGCATCAACACGACGCATTAGTCATCCTCCATTTGACCCATATGCAACTCACATCATACCCTCCTTCTTCGAGAAGATTTCTCCCGAATCTTAAGACACCATTTTTAATGTAAGTTTATTATGATCTTGTGAAGGACTTTTATTTTTTCACAAGTTGAAACTAATTCTCTTCTTCCAGGATCAAATTCAACTTGATATTTGTTACTTTCCAATGGTTGCATTCCGTCCATAACATTTCTTGGCAACAGTACCCCACCTTGACATGTAGCAATAAATAATTCTATGCATTGTGTTCGACGAATTTGCTTCTTATCGACGGAGCAAATACAAAATAAAGCACCATGAACTAGCTTCCTTTTTAAACATGGAAGTTGGTGTGTTGCATTCACATGCTTATCCTTTTGTTTCTATAAAATGACATCACAAACTGTAGAAGAAAAAACATTAAAGAATAAACTTTCTCTAGTTCCATTTCTTTTTCTTTGTTTTCCCTTCCTTCTGCAGTTTATATTACTTCTTTTTCTATTCTTTCTTTTTCGGTTTTCTCCTTCAGCCTACGTTGATCCTTACTGACTTGTCTTGGTGTCATAAATTTCTACTTCTTTTGATGTCCGTCATGCCTCAAATAAAGGGAACGTTCATCAAGGTGGAGTGTTTTAAAACGAAGGCATGCCCATCCCAAAAGAAGATGACAAGAGTCCATGGGAGCAATATCACATAATACTTCTTTCACACATTGCCATGTACTGAATTTGATCCATGCTTGATCCAGATGAAAGGTTGTTGGTAACTGGAGTTTCTCCACCAATCTTTGGCTCACAACATTGTTTTCACTTCCGTAATCGAATGCAACTAAACATGGATGGCCTTCGGTTAAACACTTTGTATAATAAACTTCCTTTCCTATTCCAAATCTAGATAGCCAGGCTCTGAATAGCAAATGATGTAAATCCACAACGTTCGATTTGTTTGACTGATCTATCATTGTTGGAATGCTAACAAGCAAAAAATTTGAGAAATTATTTAAAACGAGAAAATGGAAACATAAAAGAAGATGGAAGCGAAATTGATAGACATCACACTTCCAAGAATGGAAGATAAGCCTAAGAGTTGAAACACCCAAAGGGATAAAGGACCTTTGATTAAACTCATGGATTCTTGAATCACTCAAGAACTTAGGAGAATCACTCTCACTAAGGTAGATGAGATAAAACTCGTTTATTTTCTGAATAAAACTCAGCTTGCCTTCATTAATGAAAATGGTTCAACTTATATAGGAGCTTTAACCATCAGAATTACAAAAGACACATAAAGTTCAATCTCAACCCTCTTAAAGCTCTTAATTAATGATTCGCTCAAGCTAATAACGATCCGCTACTTAATGGTTGATTGTAACTGAATTTAGGGCTACCAAAAGTCATCCACAAACTTTGAGCAAAGGTCCTCTTGATCTTCCAAAGGTTGGTTCTTTAGTTGGCATATGGACCCTTATTTCAACTTGAAGATAAAGCAAAACTAAAGCCCATTATTTGGTTCAGGACAAACACGTTTGGTCGACCAATTTTGCAAAGCATTGGGCCCTTGTTTAAATAAAAGAAATTGCATCAACACGGCGCATTAGTCATCCTCCATTTGACCCATATGCAATTCACATCATACCCTCCTTCTTCGAGAAGATTTGTCCCGAATCTTAAGACACCATTTTTAATGTATGTTTATTATGATCTTGTGAAGGACTTTTATTTTTTCACAAGTTGAAACTAATTCTCTTCTTCCAGGATCAAATTCAACTTGATATTTGTTACTTTCCAATGGTTGCATTCCGTCCATAACATTTCTTGGCAACAGTACCCCACCTTGATATGTAGCAATAAATAATTGCATGTATTGTGTTCGACGAACTTGCTTCTTATCGACGGACCAAATGCAAAATAAAGCACCATGAACTAGCTTCCCTTTTAAACATGGAAGTTGGTGTGTTGCATTCACATGCTTATCCTTTTTTTCCTGTAAAATGACATCACAAACTGTAGAAGAAAAAACATTGAAGAATAAACTTTCTCTAGTTCCATTTCTTTTCTTTGTTTTCCCTTCCTTCTGCAGTTTATAATACTTCTTTTTCTATTCTTTCTTTTTCGGTTTTCTCCTTCAGCCTACGTTGATCCTTACTGACTTGTCTTGGTGTCATAAATTTCTACTTCTTTTGATGTCCCTCATGCCTCAAATAAAGGGAACGTTCATCAAGGTGGAGTGTTTTAAAACGAAGCCATGCCCATCCCAAAAGAAGATGACAAGAGTCCATGGGAGCAATATCACATAATACTTCTTTCACACATTGCCATGTACTGAATTTCATCCATGCTTGATCCAGATGAAAGGTTGCTGGTAACTGGAGTTTCTCCACCAATCTTTGGCTCACAACATTGTTTTCGCTTCCGTAATCGAATGCAACTAAACAGGGATGGCCTTCGGTTAAACACTTTGTATAATAAACTTCCTTTCCTATTCCAAATCTAGATAGCCCGGCTCTGAATAGCAAATGATGTGAATCCACAACGTTCGATTCGTTTGACTGATCTATCATTGTTGGAATGCTAACAAGCAAGAAATTTGAGAAATTATTTAAAACGAGAAAATGGAAACATAAAAGAAGATGGAACGGAAATTGATAGACATCACACTTCCAAGAATGGAAGATAAGCCTAAGAGTTGAACCACCCAAAGGGAGAAAGGACCTTTGATTAAACTCATGGATTCTTGAATCACTCAAGAACTTAGGAGAATCACTCTCACTAAGATAGATGAGATAAAACTCGTTTATTTTCTGAATAAAACTCAGCTTGCCTTCATTGATGAAAATGGTTCAACTTATATAGGAGCTTTAACCATCAGAATTACAAAAGACACATAAAGTTCAATATCAACCCTCTTAAAGATACTAATTAATGATTCACTCAAGCTAATAACGATCCGCTACTTAATGGTTGATTGTAACTGAATTTAGGGCTACCAAAAGTCATCCCCAAACTTTGAGCAAAGGTCCTCTTGATCTTCCAATGGTTGGTTCTTTAGTTGGCATATGGACCCTTATTTCAACTTGAAGATAAAGCAAAACTAAAGCCCATTATTTGGTTAAGCACAAACACATTTGGTCAGCCAATTTTACAAAGCATTGGGTCCTTGTTTAAATAAAAGAAACTGCATCAACACGACGCATTAGTCATCCTCCATTTGACCCATATGCAATTCACATCATACCCTCCTTCTTCGAGAAGATTTGTCCCGAATCTTAAGACACCATTTTTAATGTAAGTTTATTATGATCTTGTGAAGGACTTTTATTTTTTCACAAGTTGAAACTAATTCTCTTCTTCCAGGATCAAATTCAACTTGATATTTGTTACTTTCCAATGGTTGCATTCCATCCATAACATTTCTTGGCAACAGTACCCCACCTTGACATGTAGCAATAAATAATTCTATGCATTGTGTTCGACGAATTTGCTTCTTATCGACGGAGCAAATACAAAATAAAGCACCATGAACTAGCTTCCTTTTTAAACATGGAAGTTGGTGTGTTGCATTCACATGCTTATCCTTTTGTTTCTATAAAATGACATCACAAACTGTAGAAGAAAAAACATTAAAGAATAAACTTTCTCTAGTTCCATTTCTTTTTCTTTGTTTTCCCTTATATTACTTCTTTTTCTATTCTTTCTTTTTCGGTTTTCTCCTTCAGCCTACGTTGATCCTTACTGACTTGTCTTGGTGTCATAAATTTCTACTTCTTTTGATGTCCGTCATGCCTCAAATAAAGGGAACGTTTATCAAGGTGGAGTGTTTTAAAACGAAGGCATGCCCATCCCAAAAGAAGATGACAAGAGTCCATGGGAGCAATATCACATAATACTTCTTTCACACATTGCAATGTACTGAATTTCATCCATGCTTGATCCAGATGAAAGGTTGCTGGTAACTGGAGTTTCTCCACCAATCTTTGGCTCACAACATTGTTTTCACTTCCGTAATCGAATGCAACTAAACATGGATGGCCTTCGGTTAAACACTTTGTATAATAAACTTCCTTTCCTATTCCAAATCTAGATAGCCAGGCTCTGAATAGCAAATGATGTAAATCCACAACGTTCGATTTGTTTGACTGATCTATCATTGTTGGAATGCTAACAAGCAAAAAATTTGAGAAATTATTTAAAACGAGAAAATGGAAACATAAAAGAAGATGGAAGCGAAATTGATAGACATCACACTTCCAAGAATGGAAGATAAGCCTAAGAGTTGAAACACCCAAAGGGATAAAGGACCTTTGATTAAACTCATGGATTCTTGAATCACTCAAGAACTTAGGAGAATCACTCTCACTAAGGTAGATGAGATAAAACTCGTTTATTTTCTGAATAAAACTCAGCTTGCCTTCATTAATGAAAATGGTTCAACTTATATAGGAGCTTTAACCATCAGAATTACAAAAGACACATAAAGTTCAATCTCAACCCTCTTAAAGCTCTTAATTAATGATTCGCTCAAGCTAATAACGATCCGCTACTTAATGGTTGATTGTAACTGAATTTAGGGCTACCAAAAGTCATCCACAAACTTTGAGCAAAGGTCCTCTTGATCTTCCAAAGGTTGGTTCTTTAGTTGGCATATGGACCCTTATTTCAACTTGAAGATAAAGCAAAACTAAAGCCCATTATTTGGTTCAGGACAAACACGTTTGGTCGACCAATTTTGCAAAGCATTGGGCCCTTGTTTAAATAAAAGAAATTGCATCAACACGGCGCATTAGTCATCCTCCATTTGACCCATATGCAATTCACATCATACCCTCCTTCTTCGAGAAGATTTGTCCCGAATCTTAAGACACCATTTTTAATGTATGTTTATTATGATCTTGTGAAGGACTTTTATTTTTTCACAAGTTGAAACTAATTCTCTTCTTCCAGGATCAAATTCAACTTGATATTTGTTACTTTCCAATGGTTGCATTCCGTCCATAACATTTCTTGGCAACAGTACCCCACCTTGATATGTAGCAATAAATAATTGCATGTATTGTGTTCGACGAACTTGCTTCTTATCGACGGACCAAATGCAAAATAAAGCACCATGAACTAGCTTCCCTTTTAAACATGGAAGTTGGTGTGTTGCATTCACATGCTTATCCTTTTTTTCCTGTAAAATGACATCACAAACTGTAGAAGAAAAAACATTGAAGAATAAACTTTCTCTAGTTCCATTTCTTTTCTTTGTTTTCCCTTCCTTCTGCAGTTTATAATACTTCTTTTTCTATTCTTTCTTTTTCGGTTTTCTCCTTCAGCCTACGTTGATCCTTACTGACTTGTCTTGGTGTCATAAATTTCTACTTCTTTTGATGTCCCTCATGCCTCAAATAAAGGGAACGTTCATCAAGGTGGAGTGTTTTAAAACGAAGCCATGCCCATCCCAAAAGAAGATGACAAGAGTCCATGGGAGCAATATCACATAATACTTCTTTCACACATTGCCATGTACTGAATTTCATCCATGCTTGATCCAGATGAAAGGTTGCTGGTAACTGGAGTTTCTCCACCAATCTTTGGCTCACAACATTGTTTTCGCTTCCGTAATCGAATGCAACTAAACAGGGATGGCCTTCGGTTAAACACTTTGTATAATAAACTTCCTTTCCTATTCCAAATCTAGATAGCCAGGCTCTGAATAGCAAATGATGTGAATCCACAACGTTCGATTCGTTTGACTGATCTATCATTGTTGGAATTCTAACAAGCAAGAAATTTGAGAAATTATTTAAAACGAGAAAATGGAAACATAAAAGAAGATGGAACGGAAATTGATAGACATCACACTTCCAAGAATGGAAGATAAGCCTAAGAGTTGAACCACCCAAAGGGAGAAAGGACCTTTGATTAAACTCATGGATTCTTGAATCACTCAAGAACTTAGGAGAATCACTCTCACTAAGATAGATGAGATAAAACTCGTTTATTTTCTGAATAAAACTCAGCTTGCCTTCATTGATGAAAATGGTTCAACTTATATAGGAGCTTTAACCATCAGAATTACAAAAGACACATAAAGTTCAATATCAACCCTCTTAAAGATACTAATTAATGATTCACTCAAGCTAATAACGATCCGCTACTTAATGGTTGATTGTAACTGAATTTAGGGCTACCAAAAGTCATCCCCAAACTTTGAGCAAAGGTCCTCTTGATCTTCCAATGGTTGGTTCTTTAGTTGGCATATGGACCCTTATTTCAACTTGAAGATAAAGCAAAACTAAAGCCCATTATTTGGTTAAGCACAAACACATTTGGTCAGCCAATTTTACAAAGCATTGGGCCCTTGTTTAAATAAAAGAAACTGCATCAACACGACGCATTAGTCATCCTCCATTTGACCCATATGCAATTCACATCATACCCTCCTTCTTCGAGAAGATTTGTCCCGAATCTTAAGACACCATTTTTAATGTAAGTTTATTATGATCTTGTGAAGGACTTTTATTTTTTCACAAGTTGAAACTAATTCTCTTCTTCCAGGATCAAATTCAACTTGATATTTGTTACTTTCCAATGGTTGCATTCCGTCCATAACATTTCTTGGCAACAGTACCCCACCTTGATATGTAGCAATAAATAATTGCATGCATTGTGTTCGACGAACTTGCTTCTTATCGACGGACCAAATGCAAAATAAAGCACCATGAACTAGCTTCCTTTTTAAACATGGAAGTTGGTGTGTTGCATTCACATGCTTATCCTTTTGTTTCTATAAAATGACATCACAAACTGTAGAAGAAAAAACATTAAAGAATAAACTTTCTCTAGTTCCATTTCTTTTTCTTTGTTTTCCATTGCTTCTGCAGTTTATATTACTTCTTTTTCTATTCTTTCTTTTTCGGTTTTCTCGTTCAGCCTACGTTGATCCTTACTGACTTGTCTTGGTGTCATAAATTTCTACTTCTTTTGATGTCCCTCATGCCTCAAATAAAGGGAACGTTCACCAAGGTGGAGTGTGTTAAAACGAAGCCATGCCCATCCCAAAAGAAGATGACAAGAGTCCATGGGAGCAATATCACATAATACTTCTTTCACACATTGTCATGTACTGAATTTGATCCATGCTTGATCCAGATGAAAGGTTGCTGGTAACTGGAGTTTCTCCACCAATCTTTGGCTCACAACACTGTTTTCGCTTCCGTAATCAAATGCAACTAAACATGGATGGTCTTCGGTTAAACACTTTGTATAATAAACTTCCTTTCCTATTTCAAATCTAGATAGCCAGGCTCTGAATAGCAAATGATGTGAATCCACAACGTTCGATTCGTTTGACTGATCTATCATTGTTGGAATGCTAACAAGCAAGAAATTTGAGAAATTATTTAAAACGAGAAAATGGAAACATAAAAGAAGATGGAACGGAAATTGATAGACATCATACTTCCAAGAATGGAAGATAAGCCTAAGAGTTGAACCACCCAAAGGGAGAAAGGACCTTTGATTAAACTCATGGATTCTTGAATCACTCAAGAACTTAGGAGAATCACTCTCACTAAGATAGATGAGATAAAACTCGTTTATTTTCTGAATAAAACTCAGCTTGCCTTCATTGATGAAAATGGTTCAACTTATATAGGAGCTTTAACCATCAGAATTACAAAAGACACATAAAGTTCAATATCAACCCTCTTAAAGATACTAATTAATGATTCACTCAAGCTAATAACGATCCGCTACTTAATGGTTGATTGTAACTGAATTTAGGGCTACCAAAAGTCATCCTCAAACTTTGAGCAAAGGTCCTCTTGATCTTCCAAAGGTTGGTTCTTTAGTTGGCATGTGGACCCTTATTTCAACTTGATGATAAAGCAAAACTAAAGCCCATTATTTGGTTAAGCACAAACACATTTGGTCAGCCAATTTTACAAAGCATTGGGCCCTTGTTTAAATAAAAGAAACTGCATCAACACGGCGCATTAGTCACCCTCCATTTGACCCATATGCAATTCACATCATACCCTCCTTCTTCGAGAAGATTTGTCCCGAATCTTAAGACACCATTTTTAATGTAAGTTTATTATGATCTTGTGAAGGACTTTTATTTTTTCACAAGTTGAAACTAATTCTCTTCTTCCAGGATCAAATTCAACTTGATATTTGTTACTTTCCAATGGTTGCATTCCGTCCATAACATTTCTTGGCAACAGTACCCCACCTTGATATGTAGCAATAAATAATTGCATGCATTGTGTTCGACGAACTTGCTTCTTATCGACGGACCAAATGCAAAATAAAGCACCATGAACTAGCTTCCTTTTTAAACATGGAAGTTGGTGTGTTGCATTCACATGCTTATCCTTTTGTTTCTATAAAATGACATCACAAACTGTAGAAGAAAAAACATTAAAGAATAAACTTTCTCTAGTTCCATTTCTTTTTCTTTGTTTTCCATTCCTTCTGCAGTTTATATTACTTCTTTTTCTATTCTTTCTTTTTCGGTTTTCTCCTTCAGCCTACGTTGATCCTTACTGACTTGTCTTGGTGTCATAAATTTCTACTTCTTTTCATGTCCCTCATGCCTCAAATAAAGGGAACGTTCACCAAGGTGGAGTGTGTTAAAACGAAGCCATGCCCATCCCAAAAGAAGATGACAAGAGTCCATGGGAGCAATATCACATAATACTTCTTTCACACATTGTCATGTACTGAATTTGATCCATGCTTGATCCAGATGAAAGGTTGCTGGTAACTGGAGTTTCTCCACCAATCTTTGGCTCACAACACTGTTTTCGCTTCCGTAATCAAATGCAACTAAACATGGATGGTCTTCGGTTAAACACTTTGTATAATAAACTTCCTTTCCTATTTCAAATCTAGATAGCCAGGCTCTGAATAGCAAATGATGTGAATCCACAACGTTCGATTCGTTTGACTGATCTATCATTGTTGGAATGCTAACAAGCAAGAAATTTGAGAAATTATTTAAAACGAGAAAATGGAAACATAAAAGAAGATGGAAGGGAAATTGATAGACATCATACTTCCAAGAATGGAAGATAAGCCTAAGAGTTGAAACACCCAAAGGGATAAAGAACCTTTGATTAAACTCATGGATTCTTGAATCACTCAAGAACTTAGGAGAATCACTCTCACTAAGATAGATGAGATAAAACTCGTTTATTTTCTGAATAAAACTCAGCTTGCCTTCATTGATGAAAATGGTTCAACTTATATAGGAGCTTTAACCATCAGAATTACAAAAGACACATAAAGTTCAATATCAACCCTCTTAAAGATACTAATTAATGATTCACTCAAGCTAATAACGATCCGCTACTTAATGGTTGATTGTAACTGAATTTAGGGCTACCAAAAGTCATCCTCAAACTTTGAGCAAAGGTCCTCTTGAGCTTCCAAAGGTTGGTTCTTTAGTTGGCATGTGGACCCTTATTTCAACTTGATGATAAAGCAAAACTAAAGCCCATTATTTGGTTAAGCACAAACACATTTGGTCAGCCAATTTTACAAAGCATTGGGCCCTTGTTTAAATAAAAGAAACTGCATCAACACGGCGCATTAGTCACCCTCCATTTGACCCATATGCAATTCACATCATACCCTCCTTCTTCGAGAAGATTTGTCCCGAATCTTAAGACACCATTTTTAATGTAAGTTTATTATGATCTTGTGAAGGACTTTTATTTTTTCACAAGTTGAAACTAATTCTCTTCTTCCAGGATCAAATTCAACTTGATATTTGTTACTTTCCAATGGTTGCATTCCGTCCATAACATTTCTTGGCAACAGTACCCCACCTTGATATGTAGCAATAAATAATTGCATGCATTGGGTTCGACGAACTTGCTTCTTATCGACGGACCAAATGCAAAATAAAGCACCATGAACTAGCTTCCTTTTTAAACATGGAAGTTGGTGTGTTGCATTCACATGCTTATCCTTTTGTTTCTATAAAATGACATCACAAACTGTAGAAGAAAAAATATTAAAGAATAAACTTTCTCTAGTTCCATTTCTTTTTCTTTGTTTTCCATTCCTTCTGCAGTTTATATTACTTCTTTTTTTATTCTTTCTTTTTCGGTTTTCTCCTTCAGCCTACGTTGATCCTTACTGACTTGTCTTGGTGTCATAAATTTCTACTTCTTTTCATGTCCCTCATGCCTCAAATAAAGGGAACGTTCACCAAGGTGGAGTGTGTTAAAACGAAGCCATGCCCATCCCAAAAGAAGATGACAAGAGTCCATGGGAGCAATATCACATAATACTTCTTTCACACATTGTCATGTACTGAATTTGATCCATGCTTGATCCAGATGAAAGGTTGCTGGTAACTGGAGTTTCTCCACCAATCTTTGGCTCACAACACTGTTTTCGCTTCCGTAATCGAATGCAACTAAACATGGATGGTCTTCGGTTAAACACTTTGTATAATAAACTTCCTTTCCTATTTCAAATCTAGATAGCCAGGCTCTGAATAGCAAATGATGTGAATCCACAACGTTCGATTCGTTTGACTGATCTATCATTGTTGGAATGCTAACAAGCAAGAAATTTGAGAAATTATTTAAAACGAGAAAATGGAAACATAAAAGAAGATGGAAGGGAAATTGATAGACATCACACTTCCAAGAATGGAAGATAAGCCTAAGAGTTGAAACACCCAAAGGGATAAAGGACCTTTGATTAAACTCATGGATTCTTGAATCACTCAAGAACTTAGGAGAATCACTCTCACTAAGATAGATGAGATAAAACTCGTTTATTTTCTGAATAAAACTCAGCTTGCCTTCATTGATGAAAATGGTTCAACTTATATAGGAACTTTAACCATCAGAATTACAAAAGACACATAAAGTTCAATATCAACCCTCTTAAAGCTACTAATTAATGATTCACTCAAGCTAATAATGATCCGCTACTTAATGGTTGATTGTAACTGAATTTAGGGCTACCAAAAGTGATCCACAAACTTTGAGCAAAGGTCCTCTTGATCTTCCAAAGGTTGGTTCTTTAGTTGGCATATGGACCCTTATTTCAACTTGAAGATAAAGCAAATCTAAAGCCCATTATTTGGTTAAGCACAAACACATTTGGTCAGCCAATTTTACAAAGCATTGGGCCCTTGTTTAAATAAAAGAAATTGCATCAACACGGCGCATTAGTCATCCTCCATTTGACCCATATGCAATTCACACCATACCTTCCTTCTTCGAGAAGATTTGTCCCGAATCTTAAGACACCATTTTTAATGTAAGTTTATTATGATCTTGTGAAGGACTTTTATTTTTTCACAAGTTGAAACTAATTCTCTTCTTCTAGGATCAAATTCAACTTGATATTTGTTACTTTTCAATGGTTGCATTCCGTCCATAACATTTCTTGGCAACAGTACCCCACCTTGATATGTAGCAATAAATAATTGCATGCATTGTGTTCGACGAACATGCTTCTTATCGACAGACCAAATGCAAAATAAAGCACTATGAACTAGCTTCCTTTTTAAACATGGAAGTTGGTGTGTTGCATTCACATGCTTATCCCTTTTTCCTATAAAATGACATCACAAACTGTAGAAGAAAAAATATTGAAGAATAAACTATCTCTAGTTCCATTTCTTTTTCTTTATTTTCCCTTCCTTCTGCAGTTTATATTACTTCTTTTTCTATTCTTTCTTTTTCGGTTTTCTCCTTCAGCCTACGTTGATCCTTACTGACTTGTCTTGGTGTCATAAATTTCTACTTCTTTTGATGTCCCTCATGCCTCAAATAAAGGGAACGTTCATCAAGGTGGAGTGTTTTAAAACGAAGCCATGCCCATCCCAAAAGAAGATGACAAGAGTCCATGGGAGCAATATCACATAATACTTCTTTCACACATTGCCATGTACTGAATTTCATCCATGCTTGATCCAGATGAAAGGTTGCTGGTAACTGGAGTTTCTCCACCAATCTTTGGCTCACAATATTTTTTTCGCTTCCGTAATCGAATGCAACTAAACATGGATGGCCTTCGGTTAAACACTTTGTATAATAAACTTCCTTTCCTATTCCAAATCTAGATAGCCAGGCTCTGAATAGCAAATGATGTGAATCCACAACGTTCGATTCGTTTGACTGATCTATCATTGTTGGAATGCTAACAAGCAAGAAATTTGAGAAATTATTTAAAACGAGAAAATGGAAACATAAAAGAAGATGGAAAGGAAATTGATAGACATCACACTTCCAAGAATGGAAGATAAGCCTAAGAGTTGAAACACCCAAAGGGATAAAGGACCTTTGATTAAACTCATGGATTCTTGAATCACTCAAGAACTTAGGAGAATCACTCTCACTAAGATAGATGAGATAAAACTCGTTTATTTTCTGAATAAAACTCAGCTTGCCTTCATTGATGAAAATGGTTCAACTTATATAGGAGCTTTAACCATCAGAATTACAAAAGACACATAAAGTTCAATATCAACCCTCTTAAAGCTACTAATTAATGATTCACTCAAGTTAATAACGATCCGCTACTTAATGGTTGATTGTAACTGAATTTAGGGCTACCAAAAGTCATCCTCAAACTTTGAGCAAAGGTCCTCTTGATCTTCCAAAGGTTGGTTCTTTAGTTGGCATATGGACCCTTATTTCAACTTGAAGATAAAGCAAAACTAAAGCCCATTATTTGGTTAAGCACAAACACATTTGGTCAGCCAATTTTACAAAGCATTGGGCCCTTGTTTAAATAAAAGAAACTGCATCAACACGGCGCATTAGTCACCCTCCATTTGACCCATATGCAATTCACATCATACCCTCCTTCTTCGAGAAGATTTGTCCCGAATCTTAAGACACCATTTTTAATGTAAGTTTATTATGATCTTGTGAAGGACTTTTATTTTTTCACAAGTTGAAACTAATTCTCTTCTTCCAGGATCAAATTCAACTTGATATTTGTTACTTTCCAATGGTTGCATTCCGTCCATAACATTTCTTGGCAACAGTACCCCACCTTGATATGTAGCAATAAATAATTGCATGCATTGGGTTCGACGAACTTGCTTCTTATCGACGGACCAAATGCAAAATAAAGCACCATGAACTAGCTTCCTTTTTAAACATGGAAGTTGGTGTGTTGCATTCACATGCTTATCCTTTTGTTTCTATAAAATGACATCACAAACTGTAGAAGAAAAAATATTAAAGAATAAACTTTCTCTAGTTCCATTTCTTTTTCTTTGTTTTCCATTCCTTCTGCAGTTTATATTACTTCTTTTTCTATTCTTTCTTTTTCGGTTTTCTCCTTCAGCCTACGTTGATCCTTACTGACTTGTCTTGGTGTCATAAATTTCTACTTCTTTTCATGTCCCTCATGCCTCAAATAAAGGGAACGTTCACCAAGGTGGAGTGTGTTAAAACGAAGCCATGCCCATCCCAAAAGAAGATGACAAGAGTCCATGGGAGCAATATCACATAATACTTCTTTCACACATTGTCATGTACTGAATTTGATCCATGCTTGATCCAGATGAAAGGTTGCTGGTAACTGGAGTTTCTCCACCAATCTTTGGCTCACAACACTGTTTTCGCTTCCGTAATCGAATGCAACTAAACATGGATGGTCTTCGGTTAAACACTTTGTATAATAAACTTCCTTTCCTATTTCAAATCTAGATAGCCAGGCTCTGAATAGCAAATGATGTGAATCCACAACGTTCGATTCGTTTGACTGATCTATCATTGTTGGAATGCTAACAAGCAAGAAATTTGAGAAATTATTTAAAACGAGAAAATGGAAACATAAAATAAGATGGAAGGGAAATTGATAGACATCATACTTCCAAGAATGGAAGATAAGCCTAAGAGTTGAAACACCCAAAGGGATAAAGGACCTTTGATTAAACTCATGGATTCTTGAATCACTCAAGAACTTAGGAGAATCACTCTCACTAAGATAGATGAGATAAAACTCGTTTATTTTCTGAATAAAACTCAGCTTGCCTTCATTGATGAAAATGGTTCAACTTATATAGGAGCTTTAACCATCAGAATTACAAAAGACACATAAAGTTCAATATCAACCCTCTTAAAGCTACTAATTAATGATTCACTCAAGCTAATAACGATCCGCTACTTAATGGTTGATTGTAACTGAATTTAGGGCTACCAAAAGTCATCCTCAAACTTTGAGCAAAGGTCCTCTTGATCTTCCAAAGGTTGGTTCTTTAGTTGGCATATGGACCCTTATTTCAACTTGAAGATAAAGCAAAACTAAAGCCCATTAATTGCTTAAGCACAAACACATTTGGTCAGCCAATTTTACAAAGCATTGGGCCCTTGTTTAAATAAAAGAAACTGCATCAACACGGCGCATTAGTCACCCTCCATTTGACCCATATGCAATTCACATCATACCCTCCTTCTTCGAGAAGATTTGTCCCGAATCTTAAGACACCATTTTTAATGTAAGTTTATTATGATCTTGTGAAGGACTTTTATTTTTTCACAAGTTGAAACTAATTCTCTTCTTCCAGGATCAAATTCAACTTGATATTTGTTACTTTCCAATGGTTGCATTCCGTCCATAACATTTCTTGGCAACAGTACCCCACCTTGATATGTAGCAATAAATAATTGCATGCATTGTGTTCGACGAACTTGCTTCTTATCGACGGACCAAATGCAAAATAAAGCACCATGAACTAGCTTCCTTTTTAAACATGGAAGTTGGTGTGTTGCATTCACATGCTTATCCTTTTGTTTCTATAAAATGACATCACAAACTGTAGAAGAAAAAATATTAAAGAATAAACTTTCTCTAGTTCCATTTCTTTTTCTTTGTTTTCCATTCCTTCTGCAGTTTATATTACTTCTTTTTTTATTCTTTCTTTTTCGGTTTTCTCCTTCAGCCTACGTTGATCCTTACTGACTTGTCTTGGTGTCATAAATTTCTACTTCTTTTCATGTCCCTCATGCCTCAAATAAAGGGAACGTTCACCAAGGTGGAGTGTGTTAAAACGAAGCCATGCCCATCCCAAAAGAAGATGACAAGAGTCCATGGGAGCAATATCACATAATACTTCTTTCACACATTGTCATGTACTGAATTTGATCCATGCTTGATCCAGATGAAAGGTTGCTGGTAACTGGAGTTTCTCCACCAATCTTTGGCTCACAACACTGTTTTCGCTTCCGTAATCGAATGCAACTAAACATGGATGGCCTTCGGTTAAACACTTTGTATAATAAACTTCCTTTCCTATTTCAAATCTAGATAGCCAGGCTCTGAATAGCAAATGATGTGAATCCACAACGTTCGATTCGTTTGACTGATCTATCATTGTTGGAATGCTAACAAGCAAGAAATTTGAGAAATTATTTAAAACGAGAAAATGGAAACATAAAAGAAGATGGAAGGGAAATTGATAGACATCACACTTCCAAGAATGGAAGATAAGCCTAAGAGTTGAAACACCCAAAGGGATAAAGGACCTTTGATTAAACTCATGGATTCTTGAATCACTCAAGAACTTAGGAGAATCACTCTCACTAAGATAGATGAGATAAAACTCGTTTATTTTCTGAATAAAACTCAGCTTGCCTTCATTGATGAAAATGGTTCAACTTATATAGGAACTTTAACCATCAGAATTACAAAAGACACATAAAGTTCAATATCAACCCTCTTAAAGCTACTAATTAATGATTCACTCAAGCTAATAATGATCCGCTACTTAATGGTTGATTGTAACTGAATTTAGGGCTACCAAAAGTGATCCACAAACTTTGAGCAAAGGTCCTCTTGATCTTCCAAAGGTTGGTTCTTTAGTTGGCATATGGACCCTTATTTCAACTTGAAGATAAAGCAAATCTAAAGCCCATTATTTGGTTAAGCACAAACACATTTGGTCAGCCAATTTTACAAAGCATTGGGCCCTTGTTTAAATAAAAGAAATTGCATCAACACGGCGCATTAGTCATCCTCCATTTGACCCATATGCAATTCACACCATACCTTCCTTCTTCGAGAAGATTTGTCCCGAATCTTAAGACACCATTTTTAATGTAAGTTTATTATGATCTTGTGAAGGACTTTTATTTTTTCACAAGTTGAAACTAATTCTCTTCTTCTAGGATCAAATTCAACTTGATATTTGTTACTTTCCAATGGTTGCATTCCGTCCATAACATTTCTTGGCAACAGTACCCCACCTTGATATGTAGCAATAAATAATTGCATGCATTGTGTTCGACGAACATGCTTCTTATCGACAGACCAAATGCAAAATAAAGCACTATGAACTAGCTTCCTTTTTAAACATGGAAGTTGGTGTGTTGCATTCACATGCTTATCCCTTTTTCCTATAAAATGACATCACAAACTGTAGAAGAAAAAATATTGAAGAATAAACTATCTCTAGTTCCATTTCTTTTTCTTTGTTTTCCCTTCCTTCTGCAGTTTATATTACTTCTTTTTCTATTCTTTCTTTTTCGGTTTTCTCCTTCAGCCTACGTTGATCCTTACTGACTTGTCTTGGTGTCATAAATTTCTACTTCTTTTGATGTCCCTCATGCCTCAAATAAAGGGAACGTTCATCAAGGTGGAGTGTTTTAAAACGAAGCCATGCCCATCCCAAAAGAAGATGACAAGAGTCCATGGGAGCAATATCACATAATACTTCTTTCACACATTGCCATGTACTGAATTTCATCCATGCTTGATCCAGATGAAAGGTTGCTGGTAACTGGAGTTTCTCCACCAATCTTTGGCTCACAATATTTTTTTCGCTTCCGTAATCGAATGCAACTAAACATGGATGGCCTTCGGTTAAACACTTTGTATAATAAACTTCCTTTCCTATTCCAAATCTAGATAGCCAGGCTCTGAATAGCAAATGATGTGAATCCACAACGTTCGATTCGTTTGACTGATCTATCATTGTTGGAATGCTAACAAGCAAGAAATTTGAGAAATTATTTAAAACGAGAAAATGGAAACATAAAAGAAGATGGAAGGGAAATTGATAGACATCACACTTCCAAGAATGGAAGATAAGCCTAAGAGTTGAAACACCCAAAGGGATAAAGGACCTTTGATTAAACTCATGGATTCTTGAATCACTCAAGAACTTAGGAGAATCACTCTCACTAAGATAGATGAGATAAAACTCGTTTATTTTCTGAATAAAACTCAGCTTGCCTTCATTGATGAAAATGGTTCAACTTATATAGGAGCTTTAACCATCAGAATTACAAAAGACACATAAAGTTCAATATCAACCCTCTTAAAGCTACTAATTAATGATTCACTCAAGCTAATAACGATCCGCTACTTAATGGTTGATTGTAACTGAATTTAGGGCTACCAAAAGTCATCCTCAAACTTTGAGCAAAGGTCCTCTTGATCTTCCAAAGGTTGGTTCTTTAGTTGGCATATGGACCCTTATTTCAACTTGAAGATAAAGCAAAACTAAAGCCCATTATTTGGTTAAGCACAAACACATTTGGTCAGCCAATTTTACAAAGCATTGGGCCCTTGTTTAAATAAAAGAAACTGCATCAACACGGCGCATTAGTCACCCTCCATTTGACCCATATGCAATTCACATCATACCCTCCTTCTTCGAGAAGATTTGTCCCGAATCTTAAGACACCATTTTTAATGTAAGTTTATTATGATCTTGTGAAGGACTTTTATTTTTTCACAAGTTGAAACTAATTCTCTTCTTCCAGGATCAAATTCAACTTGATATTTGTTACTTTCCAATGGTTGCATTCCGTCCATAACATTTCTTGGCAACAGTACCCCACCTTGATATGTAGCAATAAATAATTGCATGCATTGTGTTCGACGAACTTGCTTCTTATCGACGGACCAAATGCAAAATAAAGCACCATGAACTAGCTTCCTTTTTAAACATGGAAGTTGGTGTGTTGCATTCACATGCTTATCCTTTTGTTTCTATAAAATGACATCACAAACTGTAGAAGAAAAAACATTAAAGAATAAACTTTCTCTAGTTCCATTTCTTTTTCTTTGTTTTCCCTTCCTTCTGCAGTTTATATTACTTCTTTTTCTATTCTTTCTTTTTCGGTTTTCTCCTTCAGCCTACGTTGATCCTTACTGACTTGTCTTGGTGTCATAAATTTCTACTTCTTTTGATGTCCCTCATGCCTCAAATAGAGGGAACGTTCATCAAGGTGGAGTGTTTTAAAACGAAGCCATGCCCATCCCAAAAGAAGATGACAAGAGTCCATGGGAGCAATATCACATAATACTTCTTTCACACATTGCCATGTACTGAATTTCATCCATGCTTGATCCAGATGAAAGGTTGCTGGTAACTGGAGTTTCTCCACCAATCTTTGGCTCACAACACTGTTTTCGCTTCCGTAATCGAATGCAACTAAACATGGATGGCCTTCGGTTAAACACTTTGTATAATAAACTTCCTTTCCTATTCCAAATCTAGATAGCCAGGCTCTGAATAGCAAATGATGTGAATCCACAACGTTCGATTCGTTTGACTGATCTATCATTGTTGGAATGCTAACAAGCAAGAAATTTGAGAAATTATTTAAAACGAGAAAATGGAAACATAAAAGAAGATGGAAGGGAAATTGATAGACATCACACTTCCAAGAATGGAAGATAAGCCTAAGAGTTGAAACACCCAAAGGGATAAAGGACCTTTGATTAAACTCATGGATTCTTGAATCACTCAAGAACTTAGGAGAATCACTCTCACTAAGATAGATGAGATAAAACTCGTTTATTTTCTGAATAAAACTCAGCTTGCCTTCATTGATGAAAATGGTTCAACTTATATAGGAGCTTTAACCATCAGAATTACAAAAGACACATAAAGTTCAATATCAACCCTCTTAAAGCTACTAATTAATGATTCACTCAAGCTAATAACGATCCGCTACTTAATGGTTGATTGTAACTGAATTTAGGGCTACCAAAAGTCATCCTCAAACTTTGAGCAAAGGTCCTCTTGATCTTCCAAAGGTTGGTTCTTTAGTTGGCATATGGACCCTTATTTCAACTTGAAGATAAAGCAAAACTAAAGCCCATTATTTGGTTAAGCACAAACACATTTGGTCAGCCAATTTTACAAAGCATTGGGCCCTTGTTTAAATAAAAGAAACTGCATCAACACGGCGCATTAGTCACCCTCCATTTGACCCATATGCAATTCACATCATACCCTCCTTCTTCGAGAAGATTTGTCCCGAATCTTAAGACACCATTTTTAATGTAAGTTTATTATGATCTTGTGAAGGACTTTTATTTTTTCACAAGTTGAAACTAATTCTCTTCTTCCAGGATCAAATTCAACTTGATATTTGTTACTTTCCAATGGTTGCATTCCGTCCATAACATTTCTTGGCAACAGTACCCCACCTTGATATGTAGCAATAAATAATTGCATGCATTGTGTTCGACGAACTTGCTTCTTATCGACGGACCAAATGCAAAATAAAGCACCATGAACTAGCTTCCTTTTTAAACATGGAAGTTGGTGTGTTGCATTCACATGCTTATCCTTTTGTTTCTATAAAATGACATCACAAACTGTAGAAGAAAAAACATTAAAGAATAAACTTTCTCTAGTTCCATTTCTTTTTCTTTGTTTTCCCTTCCTTCTGCAGTTTATATTACTTCTTTTTCTATTCTTTCTTTTTCGGTTTTCTCCTTCAGCCTACGTTGATCCTTACTGACTTGTCTTGGTGTCATAAATTTCTACTTCTTTTGATGTCCCTCATGCCTCAAATAAAGGGAACGTTCATCAAGGTGGAGTGTTTTAAAACGAAGCCATGCCCATCCCAAAAGAAGATGACAAGAGTCCATGGGAGCAATATCACATAATACTTCTTTCACACATTGCCATGTACTGAATTTCATCCATGCTTGATCCAGATGAAAGGTTGCTGGTAACTGGAGTTTCTCCACCAATCTTTGGCTCACAACACTGTTTTCGCTTCCGTAATCGAATGCAACTAAACATGGATGGCCTTCGGTTAAACACTTTGTATAATAAACTTCCTTTCCTATTCCAAATCTAGATAGCCAGGCTCTGAATAGCAAATGATGTGAATCCACAACGTTCGATT
Organism: Vigna unguiculata; assembly: GCF_037176805.1. Lineage (NCBI taxonomy): Eukaryota > Viridiplantae > Streptophyta > Magnoliopsida > Fabales > Fabaceae > Vigna > Vigna unguiculata. Next base: position 12,300,976 of record NC_140793.1, on the reverse strand, counting down.
CGTTTGACTGATCTATCATTGTTGGAATGCTAACAAGCAAGAAATTTGAGAAATTATTTAAAACGAGAAAATGGAAACATAAAAGAAGATGGAAGGGAAATTGATAGACATCACACTTCCAAGAATGGAAGATAAGCCTAAGAGTTGAAACACCCAAAGGGATAAAGGACCTTTGATTAAACTCATGGATTCTTGAATCACTCAAGAACTTAGGAGAATCACTCTCACTAAGATAGATGAGATAAAACTCGTTTATTTTCTGAATAAAACTCAGCTTGCCTTCATTGATGAAAATGGTTCAACTTATATAGGAGCTTTAACCATCAGAATTACAAAAGACACATAAAGTTCAATATCAACCCTCTTAAAGCTACTAATTAATGATTCACTCAAGCTAATAACGATCCGCTACTTAATGGTTGATTGTAACTGAATTTAGGGCTACCAAAAGTCATCCTCAAACTTTGAGCAAAGGTCCTCTTGATCTTCCAAAGGTTGGTTCTTTAGTTGGCATATGGACCCTTATTTCAACTTGAAGATAAAGCAAAACTAAAGCCCATTAATTGCTTAAGCACAAACACATTTGGTCAGCCAATTTTACAAAGCATTGGGCCCTTGTTTAAATAAAAGAAACTGCATCAACACGGCGCATTAGTCACCCTCCATTTGACCCATATGCAATTCACATCATACCCTCCTTCTTCGAGAAGATTTGTCCCGAATCTTAAGACACCATTTTTAATGTAAGTTTATTATGATCTTGTGAAGGACTTTTATTTTTTCACAAGTTGAAACTAATTCTCTTCTTCCAGGATCAAATTCAACTTGATATTTGTTACTTTCCAATGGTTGCATTCCGTCCATAACATTTCTTGGCAACAGTACCCCACCTTGATATGTAGCAATAAATAATTGCATGCATTGTGTTCGACGAACTTGCTTCTTATCGACGGACCAAATGCAAAATAAAGCACCATGAACTAGCTTCCTTTTTAAACATGGAAGTTGGTGTGTTGCATTCACATGCTTATCCTTTTGTTTCTATAAAATGACATCACAAACTGTAGAAGAAAAAATATTAAAGAATAAACTTTCTCTAGTTCCATTTCTTTTTCTTTGTTTTCCATTCCTTCTGCAGTTTATATTACTTCTTTTTTTATTCTTTCTTTTTCGGTTTTCTCCTTCAGCCTACGTTGATCCTTACTGACTTGTCTTGGTGTCATAAATTTCTACTTCTTTTCATGTCCCTCATGCCTCAAATAAAGGGAACGTTCACCAAGGTGGAGTGTGTTAAAACGAAGCCATGCCCATCCCAAAAGAAGATGACAAGAGTCCATGGGAGCAATATCACATAATACTTCTTTCACACATTGTCATGTACTGAATTTGATCCATGCTTGATCCAGATGAAAGGTTGCTGGTAACTGGAGTTTCTCCACCAATCTTTGGCTCACAACACTGTTTTCGCTTCCGTAATCGAATGCAACTAAACATGGATGGTCTTCGGTTAAACACTTTGTATAATAAACTTCCTTTCCTATTTCAAATCTAGATAGCCAGGCTCTGAATAGCAAATGATGTGAATCCACAACGTTCGATTCGTTTGACTGATCTATCATTGTTGGAATGCTAACAAGCAAGAAATTTGAGAAATTATTTAAAACGAGAAAATGGAAACATAAAAGAAGATGGAAGGGAAATTGATAGACATCACACTTCCAAGAATGGAAGATAAGCCTAAGAGTTGAAACACCCAAAGGGATAAAGGACCTTTGATTAAACTCATGGATTCTTGAATCACTCAAGAACTTAGGAGAATCACTCTCACTAAGATAGATGAGATAAAACTCGTTTATTTTCTGAATAAAACTCAGCTTGCCTTCATTGATGAAAATGGTTCAACTTATATAGGAACTTTAACCATCAGAATTACAAAAGACACATAAAGTTCAATATCAACCCTCTTAAAGCTACTAATTAATGATTCACTCAAGCTAATAATGATCCGCTACTTAATGGTTGATTGTAACTGAATTTAGGGCTACCAAAAGTGATCCACAAACTTTGAGCAAAGGTCCTCTTGATCTTCCAAAGGTTGGTTCTTTAGTTGGCATATGGACCCTTATTTCAACTTGAAGATAAAGCAAATCTAAAGCCCATTATTTGGTTAAGCACAAACACATTTGGTCAGCCAATTTTACAAAGCATTGGGCCCTTGTTTAAATAAAAGAAATTGCATCAACACGGCGCATTAGTCATCCTCCATTTGACCCATATGCAATTCACACCATACCTTCCTTCTTCGAGAAGATTTGTCCCGAATCTTAAGACACCATTTTTAATGTAAGTTTATTATGATCTTGTGAAGGACTTTTATTTTTTCACAAGTTGAAACTAATTCTCTTCTTCTAGGATCAAATTCAACTTGATATTTGTTACTTTTCAATGGTTGCATTCCGTCCATAACATTTCTTGGCAACAGTACCCCACCTTGATATGTAGCAATAAATAATTGCATGCATTGTGTTCGACGAACATGCTTCTTATCGACAGACCAAATGCAAAATAAAGCACTATGAACTAGCTTCCTTTTTAAACATGGAAGTTGGTGTGTTGCATTCACATGCTTATCCCTTTTTCCTATAAAATGACATCACAAACTGTAGAAGAAAAAATATTGAAGAATAAACTATCTCTAGTTCCATTTCTTTTTCTTTATTTTCCCTTCCTTCTGCAGTTTATATTACTTCTTTTTCTATTCTTTCTTTTTCGGTTTTCTCCTTCAGCCTACGTTGATCCTTACTGACTTGTCTTGGTGTCATAAATTTCTACTTCTTTTGATGTCCGTCATGCCTCAAATAAAGGGAACGTTCATCAAGGTGGAGTGTTTTAAAACGAAGCCATGCCCATCCCAAAAGAAGATGACAAGAGTCCATGGGAGCAATATCACATAATACTTCTTTCACACATTGCCATGTACTGAATTTCATCCATGCTTGATCCAGATGAAAGGTTGCTGGTAACTGGAGTTTCTCCACCAATCTTTGGCTCACAATATTTTTTTCGCTTCCGTAATCGAATGCAACTAAACATGGATGGCCTTCGGTTAAACACTTTGTATAATAAACTTCCTTTCCTATTCCAAATCTAGATAGCCAGGCTCTGAATAGCAAATGATGTGAATCCACAACGTTCGATTCGTTTGACTGATCTATCATTGTTGGAATGCTAACAAGCAAGAAATTTGAGAAATTATTTAAAACGAGAAAATGGAAACATAAAAGAAGATGGAAGGGAAATTGATAGACATCACACTTCCAAGAATGGAAGATAAGCCTAAGAGTTGAAACACCCAAAGGGATAAAGGACCTTTGATTAAACTCATGGATTCTTGAATCACTCAAGAACTTAGGAGAATCACTCTCACTAAGATAGATGAGATAAAACTCGTTTATTTTCTGAATAAAACTCAGCTTGCCTTCATTGATGAAAATGGTTCAACTTATATAGGAGCTTTAACCATCAGAATTACAAAAGACACATAAAGTTCAATATCAACCCTCTTAAAGCTACTAATTAATGATTCACTCAAGCTAATAACGATCCGCTACTTAATGGTTGATTGTAACTGAATTTAGGGCTACCAAAAGTCATCCTCAAACTTTGAGCAAAGGTCCTCTTGATCTTCCAAAGGTTGGTTCTTTAGTTGGCATATGGACCCTTATTTCAACTTGAAGATAAAGCAAAACTAAAGCCCATTATTTGGTTAAGCACAAACACATTTGGTCAGCCAATTTTACAAAGCATTGGGCCCTTGTTTAAATAAAAGAAACTGCATCAACACGGCGCATTAGTCACCCTCCATTTGACCCATATGCAATTCACATCATACCCTCCTTCTTCGAGAAGATTTGTCCCGAATCTTAAGACACCATTTTTAATGTAAGTTTATTATGATCTTGTGAAGGACTTTTATTTTTTCACAAGTTGAAACTAATTCTCTTCTTCCAGGATCAAATTCAACTTGATATTTGTTACTTTCCAATGGTTGCATTCCGTCCATAACATTTCTTGGCAACAGTACCCCACCTTGATATGTAGCAATAAATAATTGCATGCATTGTGTTCGACGAACTTGCTTCTTATCGACGGACCAAATGCAAAATAAAGCACCATGAACTAGCTTCCTTTTTAAACATGGAAGTTGGTGTGTTGCATTCACATGCTTATCCTTTTGTTTCTATAAAATGACATCACAAACTGTAGAAGAAAAAACATTAAAGAATAAACTTTCTCTAGTTCCATTTCTTTTTCTTTGTTTTCCCTTCCTTCTGCAGTTTATATTACTTCTTTTTCTATTCTTTCTTTTTCGGTTTTCTCCTTCAGCCTACGTTGATCCTTACTGACTTGTCTTGGTGTCATAAATTTCTACTTCTTTTGATGTCCCTCATGCCTCAAATAAAGGGAACGTTCATCAAGGTGGAGTGTTTTAAAACGAAGCCATGCCCATCCCAAAAGAAGATGACAAGAGTCCATGGGAGCAATATCACATAATACTTCTTTCACACATTGCCATGTACTGAATTTCATCCATGCTTGATCCAGATGAAAGGTTGCTGGTAACTGGAGTTTCTCCACCAATCTTTGGCTCACAACACTGTTTTCGCTTCCGTAATCGAATGCAACTAAACATGGATGGCCTTCGGTTAAACACTTTGTATAATAAACTTCCTTTCCTATTCCAAATCTAGATAGCCAGGCTCTGAATAGCAAATGATGTGAATCCACAACGTTCGATTCGTTTGACTGATCTATCATTGTTGGAATGCTAACAAGCAAGAAATTTGAGAAATTATTTAAAACGAGAAAATGGAAACATAAAAGAAGATGGAAGGGAAATTGATAGACATCACACTTCCAAGAATGGAAGATAAGCCTAAGAGTTGAAACACCCAAAGGGATAAAGGACCTTTGATTAAACTCATGGATTCTTGAATCACTCAAGAACTTAGGAGAATCACTCTCACTAAGATAGATGAGATAAAACTCGTTTATTTTCTGAATAAAACTCAGCTTGCCTTCATTGATGAAAATGGTTCAACTTATATAGGAGCTTTAACCATCAGAATTACAAAAGACACATAAAGTTCAATATCAACCCTCTTAAAGCTACTAATTAATGATTCACTCAAGCTAATAACGATCCGCTACTTAATGGTTGATTGTAACTGAATTTAGGGCTACCAAAAGTCATCCTCAAACTTTGAGCAAAGGTCCTCTTGATCTTCCAAAGGTTGGTTCTTTAGTTGGCATATGGACCCTTATTTCAACTTGAAGATAAAGCAAAACTAAAGCCCATTATTTGGTTAAGCACAAACACATTTGGTCAGCCAATTTTACAAAGCATTGGGCCCTTGTTTAAATAAAAGAAACTGCATCAACACGGCGCATTAGTCACCCTCCATTTGACCCATATGCAATTCACATCATACCCTCCTTCTTCGAGAAGATTTGTCCCGAATCTTAAGACACCATTTTTAATGTAAGTTTATTATGATCTTGTGAAGGACTTTTATTTTTTCACAAGTTGAAACTAATTCTCTTCTTCCAGGATCAAATTCAACTTGATATTTGTTACTTTCCAATGGTTGCATTCCGTCCATAACATTTCTTGGCAACAGTACCCCACCTTGATATGTAGCAATAAATAATTGCATGCATTGTGTTCGACGAACTTGCTTCTTATCGACGGACCAAATGCAAAATAAAGCACCATGAACTAGCTTCCTTTTTAAACATGGAAGTTGGTGTGTTGCATTCACATGCTTATCCTTTTGTTTCTATAAAATGACATCACAAACTGTAGAAGAAAAAACATTAAAGAATAAACTTTCTCTAGTTCCATTTCTTTTTCTTTGTTTTCCCTTCCTTCTGCAGTTTATATTACTTCTTTTTCTATTCTTTCTTTTTCGGTTTTCTCCTTCAGCCTACGTTGATCCTTACTGACTTGTCTTGGTGTCATAAATTTCTACTTCTTTTGATGTCCCTCATGCCTCAAATAAAGGGAACGTTCATCAAGGTGGAGTGTTTTAAAACGAAGCCATGCCCATCCCAAAAGAAGATGACAAGAGTCCATGGGAGCAATATCACATAATACTTCTTTCACACATTGCCATGTACTGAATTTCATCCATGCTTGATCCAGATGAAAGGTTGCTGGTAACTGGAGTTTCTCCACCAATCTTTGGCTCACAACACTGTTTTCGCTTCCGTAATCGAATGCAACTAAACATGGATGGCCTTCGGTTAAACACTTTGTATAATAAACTTCCTTTCCTATTCCAAATCTAGATAGCCAGGCTCTGAATAGCAAATGATGTGAATCCACAACGTTCGATTCGTTTGACTGATCTATCATTGTTGGAATGCTAACAAGCAAGAAATTTGAGAAATTATTTAAAACGAGAAAATGGAAACATAAAAGAAGATGGAAGGGAAATTGATAGACATCACACTTCCAAGAATGGAAGATAAGCCTAAGAGTTGAAACACCCAAAGGGATAAAGGACCTTTGATTAAACTCATGGATTCTTGAATCACTCAAGAACTTAGGAGAATCACTCTCACTAAGATAGATGAGATAAAACTCGTTTATTTTCTGAATAAAACTCAGCTTGCCTTCATTGATGAAAATGGTTCAACTTATATAGGAGCTTTAACCATCAGAATTACAAAAGACACATAAAGTTCAATATCAACCCTCTTAAAGCTACTAATTAATGATTCACTCAAGCTAATAACGATCTGCTACTTAATGGTTGATTGTAACTGAATTTAGGGCTACCAAAAGTCATCCTCAAACTTTGAGCAAAGGTCCTCTTGATCTTCCAAAGGTTGGTTCTTTAGTTGGCATATGGACCCTTATTTCAACTTGAAGATAAAGCAAAACTAAAGCCCATTATTTGGTTAAGCACAAACACATTTGGTCAGCCAATTTTACAAAGCATTGGGCCCTTGTTTAAATAAAAGAAACTGCATCAACACGGCGCATTAGTCACCCTCCATTTGACCCATATGCAATTCACATCATACCCTCCTTCTTCGAGAAGATTTGTCCCGAATCTTAAGACACCATTTTTAATGTAAGTTTATTATGATCTTGTGAAGGACTTTTATTTTTTCACAAGTTGAAACTAATTCTCTTCTTCCAGGATCAAATTCAACTTGATATTTGTTACTTTCCAATGGTTGCATTCCGTCCATAACATTTCTTGGCAACAGTACCCCACCTTGATATGTAGCAATAAATAATTGCATGCATTGTGTTCGACGAACTTGCTTCTTATCGACGGACCAAATGCAAAATAAAGCACCATGAACTAGCTTCCTTTTTAAACATGGAAGTTGGTGTGTTGCATTCACATGCTTATCCTTTTGTTTCTATAAAATGACATCACAAACTGTAGAAGAAAAAACATTAAAGAATAAACTTTCTCTAGTTCCATTTCTTTTTCTTTGTTTTCCCTTCCTTCTGCAGTTTATATTACTTCTTTTTCTATTCTTTCTTTTTCGGTTTTCTCCTTCAGCCTACGTTGATCCTTACTGACTTGTCTTGGTGTCATAAATTTCTACTTCTTTTGATGTCCCTCATGCCTCAAATAAAGGGAACGTTCATCAAGGTGGAGTGTTTTAAAACGAAGCCATGCCCATCCCAAAAGAAGATGACAAGAGTCCATGGGAGCAATATCACATAATACTTCTTTCACACATTGCCATGTACTGAATTTCATCCATGCTTGATCCAGATGAAAGGTTGCTGGTAACTGGAGTTTCTCCACCAATCTTTGGCTCACAACACTGTTTTCGCTTCCGTAATCGAATGCAACTAAACATGGATGGCCTTCGGTTAAACACTTTGTATAATAAACTTCCTTTCCTATTCCAAATCTAGATAGCCAGGCTCTGAATAGCAAATGATGTGAATCCACAACGTTCGATTCGTTTGACTGATCTATCATTGTTGGAATGCTAACAAGCAAGAAATTTGAGAAATTATTTAAAACGAGAAAATGGAAACATAAAAGAAGATGGAAGGGAAATTGATAGACATCACACTTCCAAGAATGGAAGATAAGCCTAAGAGTTGAAACACCCAAAGGGATAAAGGACCTTTGATTAAACTCATGGATTCTTGAATCACTCAAGAACTTAGGAGAATCACTCTCACTAAGATAGATGAGATAAAACTCGTTTATTTTCTGAATAAAACTCAGCTTGCCTTCATTGATGAAAATGGTTCAACTTATATAGGAGCTTTAACCATCAGAATTACAAAAGACACATAAAGTTCAATATCAACCCTCTTAAAGCTACTAATTAATGATTCACTCAAGCTAATAACGATCCGCTACTTAATGGTTGATTGTAACTGAATTTAGGGCTACCAAAAGTCATCCTCAAACTTTGAGCAAAGGTCCTCTTGATCTTCCAAAGGTTGGTTCTTTAGTTGGCATATGGACCCTTATTTCAACTTGAAGATAAAGCAAAACTAAAGCCCATTATTTGGTTAAGCACAAACACATTTGGTCAGCCAATTTTACAAAGCATTGGGCCCTTGTTTAAATAAAAGAAACTGCATCAACACGGCGCATTAGTCACCCTCCATTTGACCCATATGCAATTCACATCATACCCTCCTTCTTCGAGAAGATTTGTCCCGAATCTTAAGACACCATTTTTAATGTAAGTTTATTATGATCTTGTGAAGGACTTTTATTTTTTCACAAGTTGAAACTAATTCTCTTCTTCCAGGATCAAATTCAACTTGATATTTGTTACTTTCCAATGGTTGCATTCCGTCCATAACATTTCTTGGCAACAGTACCCCACCTTGATATGTAGCAATAAATAATTGCATGCATTGTGTTCGACGAACTTGCTTCTTATCGACGGACCAAATGCAAAATAAAGCACCATGAACTAGCTTCCTTTTTAAACATGGAAGTTGGTGTGTTGCATTCACATGCTTATCCTTTTGTTTCTATAAAATGACATCACAAACTGTAGAAGAAAAAACATTAAAGAATAAACTTTCTCTAGTTCCATTTCTTTTTCTTTGTTTTCCCTTCCTTCTGCAGTTTATATTACTTCTTTTTCTATTCTTTCTTTTTCGGTTTTCTCCTTCAGCCTACGTTGATCCTTACTGACTTGTCTTGGTGTCATAAATTTCTACTTCTTTTGATGTCCCTCATGCCTCAAATAAAGGGAACGTTCATCAAGGTGGAGTGTTTTAAAACGAAGCCATGCCCATCCCAAAAGAAGATGACAAGAGTCCATGGGAGCAATATCACATAATACTTCTTTCACACATTGCCATGTACTGAATTTCATCCATGCTTGATCCAGATGAAAGGTTGCTGGTAACTGGAGTTTCTCCACCAATCTTTGGCTCACAACACTGTTTTCGCTTCCGTAATCGAATGCAACTAAACATGGATGGCCTTCGGTTAAACACTTTGTATAATAAACTTCCTTTCCTATTCCAAATCTAGATAGCCAGGCTCTGAATAGCAAATGATGTGAATCCACAACGTTCGATTCGTTTGACTGATCTATCATTGTTGGAATGCTAACAAGCAAGAAATTTGAGAAATTATTTAAAACGAGAAAATGGAAACATAAAAGAAGATGGAAGGGAAATTGATAGACATCACACTTCCAAGAATGGAAGATAAGCCTAAGAGTTGAAACACCCAAAGGGATAAAGGACCTTTGATTAAACTCATGGATTCTTGAATCACTCAAGAACTTAGGAGAATCACTCTCACTAAGATAGATGAGATAAAACTCGTTTATTTTCTGAATAAAACTCAGCTTGCCTTCATTGATGAAAATGGTTCAACTTATATAGGAGCTTTAACCATCAGAATTACAAAAGACACATAAAGTTCAATATCAACCCTCTTAAAGCTACTAATTAATGATTCACTCAAGCTAATAACGATCCGCTACTTAATGGTTGATTGTAACTGAATTTAGGGCTACCAAAAGTCATCCTCAAACTTTGAGCAAAGGTCCTCTTGATCTTCCAAAGGTTGGTTCTTTAGTTGGCATATGGACCCTTATTTCAACTTGAAGATAAAGCAAAACTAAAGCCCATTATTTGGTTAAGCACAAACACATTTGGTCAGCCAATTTTACAAAGCATTGGGCCCTTGTTTAAATAAAAGAAACTGCATCAACACGGCGCATTAGTCACCCTCCATTTGACCCATATGCAATTCACATCATACCCTCCTTCTTCGAGAAGATTTGTCCCGAATCTTAAGACACCATTTTTAATGTAAGTTTATTATGATCTTGTGAAGGACTTTTATTTTTTCACAAGTTGAAACTAATTCTCTTCTTCCAGGATCAAATTCAACTTGATATTTGTTACTTTCCAATGGTTGCATTCCGTCCATAACATTTCTTGGCAACAGTACCCCACCTTGATATGTAGCAATAAATAATTGCATGCATTGTGTTCGACGAACTTGCTTCTTATCGACGGACCAAATGCAAAATAAAGCACCATGAACTAGCTTCCTTTTTAAACATGGAAGTTGGTGTGTTGCATTCACATGCTTATCCTTTTGTTTCTATAAAATGACATCACAAACTGTAGAAGAAAAAACATTAAAGAATAAACTTTCTCTAGTTCCATTTCTTTTTCTTTGTTTTCCCTTCCTTCTGCAGTTTATATTACTTCTTTTTCTATTCTTTCTTTTTCGGTTTTCTCCTTCAGCCTACGTTGATCCTTACTGACTTGTCTTGGTGTCATAAATTTCTACTTCTTTTGATGTCCCTCATGCCTCAAATAAAGGGAACGTTCATCAAGGTGGAGTGTTTTAAAACGAAGCCATGCCCATCCCAAAAGAAGATGACAAGAGTCCATGGGAGCAATATCACATAATACTTCTTTCACACATTGCCATGTACTGAATTTCATCCATGCTTGATCCAGATGAAAGGTTGCTGGTAACTGGAGTTTCTCCACCAATCTTTGGCTCACAACACTGTTTTCGCTTCCGTAATCGAATGCAACTAAACATGGATGGCCTTCGGTTAAACACTTTGTATAATAAACTTCCTTTCCTATTCCAAATCTAGATAGCCAGGCTCTGAATAGCAAATGATGTGAATCCACAACGTTCGATTCGTTTGACTGATCTATCATTGTTGGAATGCTAACAAGCAAGAAATTTGAGAAATTATTTAAAACGAGAAAATGGAAACATAAAAGAAGATGGAAGGGAAATTGATAGACATCACACTTCCAAGAATGGAAGATAAGCCTAAGAGTTGAAACACCCAAAGGGATAAAGGACCTTTGATTAAACTCATGGATTCTTGAATCACTCAAGAACTTAGGAGAATCACTCTCACTAAGATAGATGAGATAAAACTCGTTTATTTTCTGAATAAAACTCAGCTTGCCTTCATTGATGAAAATGGTTCAACTTATATAGGAGCTTTAACCATCAGAATTACAAAAGACACATAAAGTTCAATATCAACCCTCTTAAAGCTACTAATTAATGATTCACTCAAGCTAATAACGATCCGCTACTTAATGGTTGATTGTAACTGAATTTAGGGCTACCAAAAGTCATCCTCAAACTTTGAGCAAAGGTCCTCTTGATCTTCCAAAGGTTGGTTCTTTAGTTGGCATATGGACCCTTATTTCAACTTGAAGATAAAGCAAAACTAAAGCCCATTATTTGGTTAAGCACAAACACATTTGGTCAGCCAATTTTACAAAGCATTGGGCCCTTGTTTAAATAAAAGAAACTGCATCAACACGGCGCATTAGTCACCCTCCATTTGACCCATATGCAATTCACATCATACCCTCCTTCTTCGAGAAGATTTGTCCCGAATCTTAAGACACCATTTTTAATGTAAGTTTATTATGATCTTGTGAAGGACTTTTATTTTTTCACAAGTTGAAACTAATTCTCTTCTTCCAGGATCAAATTCAACTTGATATTTGTTACTTTCCAATGGTTGCATTCCGTCCATAACATTTCTTGGCAACAGTACCCCACCTTGATATGTAGCAATAAATAATTGCATGCATTGTGTTCGACGAACTTGCTTCTTATCGACGGACCAAATGCAAAATAAAGCACCATGAACTAGCTTCCTTTTTAAACATGGAAGTTGGTGTGTTGCATTCACATGCTTATCCTTTTGTTTCTATAAAATGACATCACAAACTGTAGAAGAAAAAACATTAAAGAATAAACTTTCTCTAGTTCCATTTCTTTTTCTTTGTTTTCCCTTCCTTCTGCAGTTTATATTACTTCTTTTTCTATTCTTTCTTTTTCGGTTTTCTCCTTCAGCCTACGTTGATCCTTACTGACTTGTCTTGGTGTCATAAATTTCTACTTCTTTTGATGTCCCTCATGCCTCAAATAAAGGGAACGTTCATCAAGGTGGAGTGTTTTAAAACGAAGCCATGCCCATCCCAAAAGAAGATGACAAGAGTCCATGGGAGCAATATCACATAATACTTCTTTCACACATTGCCATGTACTGAATTTCATCCATGCTTGATCCAGATGAAAGGTTGCTGGTAACTGGAGTTTCTCCACCAATCTTTGGCTCACAACACTGTTTTCGCTTCCGTAATCGAATGCAACTAAACATGGATGGCCTTCGGTTAAACACTTTGTATAATAAACTTCCTTTCCTATTCCAAATCTAGATAGCCAGGCTCTGAATAGCAAATGATGTGAATCCACAACGTTCGATTCGTTTGACTGATCTATCATTGTTGGAATGCTAACAAGCAAGAAATTTGAGAAATTATTTAAAACGAGAAAATGGAAGGAAAATTGATAGACATCACACTTCCAAGAATGGAAGATAAGCCTAAGAGTTGAAACACCCAAAGGGATAAAGGACCTTTGATTAAACTCATGGATTCTTGAATCACTCAAGAACTTAGGAGAATCACTCTCACTAAGATAGATGAGATAAAACTCGTTTATTTTCTGAATAAAACTCAGCTTGCCTTCATTGATGAAAATGGTTCAACTTATATAGGAGCTTTAACCATCAGAATTACAAAAGACACATAAAGTTCAATATCAACCCTCTTAAAGCTACTAATTAATGATTCACTCAAGCTAATAACGATCCGCTACTTAATGGTTGATTGTAACTGAATTTAGGGCTACCAAAAGTCATCCTCAAACTTTGAGCAAAGGTCCTCTTGATCTTCCAAAGGTTGGTTCTTTAGTTGGCATATGGACCCTTATTTCAACTTGAAGATAAAGCAAAACTAAAGCCCATTATTTGGTTAAGCACAAACACATTTGGTCAGCCAATTTTACAAAGCATTGGACCCTTGTTTAAATAAAAGAAACTGCATCAACACGGCGCATTAGTCACCCTCCATTTGACCCATATGCAATTCACATCATACCCTCCTTCTTCGAGAAGATTTGTCCCGAATCTTAAGACACCATTTTTAATGTAAGTTTATTATGATCTTGTGAAGGACTTTTATTTTTTCACAAGTTGAAACTAATTCTCTTCTTCCAGGATCAAATTCAACTTGATATTTGTTACTTTCCAATGGTTGCATTCCGTCCATAACATTTCTTGGCAACAGTACCCCACCTTGATATGTAGCAATAAATAATTGCATGCATTGTGTTCGACGAACTTGCTTCTTATCGACGGACCAAATGCAAAATAAAGCACCATGAACTAGCTTCCTTTTTAAACATGGAAGTTGGTGTGTTGCATTCACATGCTTATCCTTTTGTTTCTATAAAATGACATCACAAACTGTAGAAGAAAAAACATTAAAGAATAAACTTTCTCTAGTTCCATTTCTTTTTCTTTGTTTTCCCTTCCTTCTGCAGTTTATATTACTTCTTTTTCTATTCTTTCTTTTTCGGTTTTCTCCTTCAGCCTACGTTGATCCTTATTGACTTGTCTTGGTGTCATAAATTTCTACTTCTTTTGATGTCCCTCATGTCTCAAATAAAGGGAACGTTCATCAAGGTGGAGTGTTTTAAAACGAAGCCATGCCCATCCCAAAAGAAGATGACAAGAGTCCGTGGGAGCAATATCACATAATACTTCTTTCACACATTGCCATGTACTGAATTTCATCCATGCTTGATCCAGATGAAAGGTTGCTGGTAACTGGAGTTTCTCCACCAATCTTTGGCTCACAACACTGTTTTCGCTTCCGTAATCGAATGCAACTAAACATGGATGGCCTTCGGTTAAACACTTTGTATAATAAACTTCCTTTCCTATTCCAAATCTAGATAGCCAGGCTCTGAATAGCAAATGATGTGAATCCACAACGTTCGATTCGTTTGACTGATCTATCATTGTTGGAATGCTAACAAGCAAGAAATTTGAGAAATTATTTAGAACGAGAAAATGGAAGGGAAATTGATAGACATCACACTTCCAAGAATGGAAGATAAGCTTAAGAGTTGAAACACCCAAAGGGATAAAGGACCTTTGATTAAACTCATGGATTCTTGAATCACTCAAGAACTTAGGAGAATCAGTCTCACTAAGATAGATGAGATAAAACTCGTTTATTTTCTGAATAAAACTCAGCTTGCCTTCATTGATGAAAATGGTTCAACTTATATAGGAGCTTTAACCATTAGAATTACAAAAGACACATAAAGTTCAATATCAACCCTCTTAAAGCTACTAATTAATGATTCACTCAAGCTAATAACGATCCGCTACTTAATGGTTGATTGTAACTGAATTTAGGGCTACCAAAAGTCATCCTCAAACTTTGAGCAAAGGTCCTCTTGATCTTCCAAAGGTTGGTTCTTTAGTTGGCATATGGACCCTTATTTCAACTTGAAGATAAAGCAAAACTAAAGCCCATTATTTGGTTAAGCAAAAACACATTTGGTCAGCCAATTTTACAAAGCATTGGGCCCTTGTTTAAATAAAAGAAACTGCATCAACACGGCGCATTAGTCACCCTCCATTTGACCCATATGCAATTCACATCATACCCTCCTTCTTCGAGAAGATTTGTCCCGAATCTTAAGACACCATTTTTAATGTAAGTTTATTATGATCTTGTGAAGGACTTTTATTTTTTCACAAGTTGAAACTAATTCTCTTCTTCCAGGATCAAATTCAACTTGATATTTGTTACTTTCCAATGGTTGCATTCCGTCCATAACATTTCTTGGCAACAGTACCCCACCTTGATATGTAGCAATAAATAATTGCATGCATTGTGTTCGACGAACTTGCTTCTTATCGACGGACCAAATGCAAAATAAAGCACCATGAACTAGCTTCCTTTTTAAACATGGAAGTTGGTGTGTTGCATTCACATGCTTATCCTTTTGTTTCTATAAAATGACATCACAAACTGTAGAAGAAAAAACATTAAAGAATAAACTTTCTCTAGTTCCATTTCTTTTTCTTTGTTTTCCCTTCCTTCTGCAGTTTATATTACTTCTTTTTCTATTCTTTCTTTTTTGGTTTTCTCCTTCAGCCTACGTTGATCCTTACTGACTTGTCTAGGTGTCATAAATTTCTACTTCTTTTGATGTCCCTCATGCCTCAAATAAAGGGAACGTTCATCAAGGTGGAGTGTTTTAAAACGAAGCCATGCCCATCCCAAAAGAAGATGACAAGAGTCCATGGGAGCAATATCACATAATACTTCTTTCACACATTGCCATGTACTGAATTTCATCCATGCTTGATCCAGATGAAAGGTTGCTGGTAACTGGAGTTTCTCCACCAATCTTTGGCTCACAACACTGTTTTCGCTTCCGTAATAGAATGCAACTAAACATGGATGGCCTTCGGTTTAACACTTTGTATAATAAACTTCCTTTCCTATTCCAAATCTAGATAGCCAGGCTCTGAATAGCAAATGATGTGAATCCACAACGTTCGATTCTTTTGACTGATCTATCATTGCTGGAATGCTAACAAGCAAGAAATTTGAGAAATTATTTAAAACGAGAAAATGGAAACATAAAAGAAGATGGAAGGGAAATTGATAGACATCACACTTCCAAGAATGGAAGATAAGCCTAAGAGTTGAAACACCCAAAGGGATAAAGGACCTTTGATTAAACTCATGGATTCTTGAATCACTCAAGAACTTAGGAGAATCACTCTCACTAAGATAGATGAGATAAAACTCGTTTATTTTCTGAATAAAACTCAGCTTGCTTTCATTGATGAAAATGGTTCAACTTATATAGGAGCTTTAACCATCAGAATTACAAAAGACACATAAAGTTCAATATCAACCCTCTTAAAGCTACTAATTAATGATTCACTCAAGCTAATAACGATCCGCTACTTAATGGTTGATTGTAACTGAATTTAGGGCTACCAAAAGTCATCCTCAAACTTTGAGCAAAGGTCCTCTTGATCTTCCAAAGGTTGGTTCTTTAGTTGGCATATGGACCCTTATTTCAACTTGAAGATAAAGCAAAACTAAAGCCCATTATTTGGTTAAGCAAAAACACATTTGGTCAGCCAATTTTACAAAGCATTGGGCCCTTGTTTAAATAAAAGAAACTGCATCAACACGGCGCATTAGTCACCCTCCATTTGACCCATATGCAATTCACATCATACCCTCCTTCTTCGAGAAGATTTGTCCCGAATCTTAAGACACCATTTTTAATGTAAGTTTATTATGATCTTGTGAAGGACTTTTATTTTTTCACAAGTTGAAACTAATTCTCTTCTTCCAGGATCAAATTCAACTTGATATTTGTTACTTTCCAATGGTTGCATTCCGTCCATAACATTTCTTGGCAACAGTACCCCACCTTGATATGTAGCAATAAATAATTGCATGCATTGTGTTCGACGAACTTGCTTCTTATCGACGGACCAAATGCAAAATAAAGCACCATGAACTAGCTTCCTTTTTAAACATGGAAGTTGGTGTGTTGCATTCACATGCTTATCCTTTTGTTTCTATAAAATGACATCACAAACTGTAGAAGAAAAAACATTAAAGAATAAACTTTCTCTAGTTCCATTTCTTTTTCTTTGTTTTCCCTTCCTTCTGCAGTTTATATTACTTCTTTTTCTATTCTTTCTTTTTTGGTTTTCTCCTTCAGCCTACGTTGATCCTTACTGACTTGTCTAGGTGTCATAAATTTCTACTTCTTTTGATGTCCCTCATGCCTCAAATAAAGGGAACGTTCATCAAGGTGGAGTGTTTTAAAACGAAGCCATGCCCATCCCAAAAGAAGATGACAAGAGTCCATGGGAGCAATATCACATAATACTTCTTTCACACATTGCCATGTACTGAATTTCATCCATGCTTGATCCAGATGAAAGTTTGCTGGTAACTGGAGTTTCTCCACCAATCTTTGGCTCACAACACTGTTTTCGCTTCCGTAATAGAATGCAACTAAACATGGATGGCCTTCGGTTTAACACTTTGTATAATAAACTTCCTTTCCTATTCCAAATCTAGATAGCCAGGCTCTGAATAGCAAATGATGTGAATCCACAACGTTCGATTCTTTTGACTGATCTATCATTGCTGGAATGCTAACAAGCAAGAAATTTGAGAAATTATTTAAAACGAGAAAATGGAAACATAAAAGAAGATGGAAGGGAAATTGATAGACATCACACTTCCAAGAATGGAAGATAAGCCTAAGAGTTGAAACACCCAAAGGGATAAAGGACCTTTGATTAAACTCATGGATTCTTGAATCACTCAAGAACTTAGGAGAATCACTCTCACTAAGATAGATGAGATAAAACTCGTTTATTTTCTGAATAAAACTCAGCTTGCTTTCATTGATGAAAATGGTTCAACTTATATAGGAGCTTTAACCATCAGAATTACAAAAGACACATAAAGTTCAATATCAACCCTCTTAAAGCTACTAATTAATGATTCACTCAAGCTAATAACGATCCGCTACTTAATGGTTGATTGTAACTGAATTTAGGGCTACCAAAAGTCATCCTCAAACTTTGAGCAAAGGTCCTCTTGATCTTCCAAAGGTTGGTTCTTTAGTTGGCATATGGACCCTTATTTCAACTTGAAGATAAAGCAAAACTAAAGCCCATTATTTGGTTAAGCACAAACACATTTGGTCAGCCAATTTTACAAAGCATTGGGCCCTTGTTTAAATAAAAGAAACTGCATCAACACGGCGCATTAGTCACCCTCCATTTGACCCATATGCAATTCACATCATACCCTCCTTCTTCGAGAAGATTTGTCCCGAATCTTAAGACACCATTTTTAATGTAAGTTTATTATGATCTTGTGAAGGACTTTTATTTTTTCACAAGTTGAAACTAATTCTCTTCTTCCAGGATCAAATTCAACTTGATATTTGTTACTTTCCAATGGTTGCATTCCGTCCATAACATTTCTTGGCAACAGTACCCCACCTTGATATGTAGCAATAAATAATTGCATGCATTGTGTTCGACGAACTTGCTTCTTATCGACGGACCAAATGCAAAATAAAGCACCATGAACTAGCTTCCTTTTTAAACATGGAAGTTGGTGTGTTGCATTCACATGCTTATCCTTTTGTTTCTATAAAATGACATCACAAACTGTAGAAGAAAAAACATTAAAGAATAAACTTTCTCTAGTTCCATTTCTTTTTCTTTGTTTTCCCTTCCTTCTGCAGTTTATATTACTTCTTTTTCTATTCTTTCTTTTTTGGTTTTCTCCTTCAGCCTACGTTGATCCTTACTGACTTGTCTAGGTGTCATAAATTTCTACTTCTTTTGATGTCCCTCATGCCTCAAATAAAGGGAACGTTCATCAAGGTGGAGTGTTTTAAAACGAAGCCATGCCCATCCCAAAAGAAGATGACAAGAGTCCATGGGAGCAATATCACATAATACTTCTTTCACACATTGCCATGTACTGAATTTCATCCATGCTTGATCCAGATGAAAGTTTGCTGGTAACTGGAGTTTCTCCACCAATCTTTGGCTCACAACACTGTTTTCGCTTCCGTAATAGAATGCAACTAAACATGGATGGCCTTCGGTTTAACACTTTGTATAATAAACTTCCTTTCCTATTCCAAATCTAGATAGCCAGGCTCTGAATAGCAAATGATGTGAATCCACAACGTTCGATTCTTTTGACTGATCTATCATTGCTGGAATGCTAACAAGCAAGAAATTTGAGAAATTATTTAAAACGAGAAAATGGAAACATAAAAGAAGATGGAAGGGAAATTGATAGACATCACACTTCCAAGAATGGAAGATAAGCCTAAGAGTTGAAACACCCAAAGGGATAAAGGACCTTTGATTAAACTCATGGATTCTTGAATCACTCAAGAACTTAGGAGAATCACTCTCACTAAGATAGATGAGATAAAACTCGTTTATTTTCTGAATAAAACTCAGCTTGCTTTCATTGATGAAAATGGTTCAACTTATATAGGAGCTTTAACCATCAGAATTACAAAAGACACATAAAGTTCAATATCAACCCTCTTAAAGCTACTAATTAATGATTCACTCAAGCTAATAACGATCCGCTACTTAATGGTTGATTGTAACTGAATTTAGGGCTACCAAAAGTCATCCTCAAACTTTGAGCAAAGGTCCTCTTGATCTTCCAAAGGTTGGTTCTTTAGTTGGCATATGGACCCTTATTTCAACTTGAAGATAAAGCAAAACTAAAGCCCATTATTTGGTTAAGCACAAACACATTTGGTCAGCCAATTTTACAAAGCATTGGGCCCTTGTTTAAATAAAAGAAACTGCATCAACACGGCGCATTAGTCACCCTCCATTTGACCCATATGCAATTCACATCATACCCTCCTTCTTCGAGAAGATTTGTCCCGAATCTTAAGACACCATTTTTAATGTAAGTTTATTATGATCTTGTGAAGGACTTTTATTTTTTCACAAGTTGAAACTAATTCTCTTCTTCCAGGATCAAATTCAACTTGATATTTGTTACTTTCCAATGGTTGCATTCCGTCCATAACATTTCTTGGCAACAGTACCCCACCTTGATATGTAGCAATAAATAATTGCATGCATTGTGTTCGACGAACTTGCTTCTTATCGACGGACCAAATGCAAAATAAAGCACCATGAACTAGCTTCCTTTTTAAACATGGAAGTTGGTGTGTTGCATTCACATGCTTATCCTTTTGTTTCTATAAAATGACATCACAAACTGTAGAAGAAAAAACATTAAAGAATAAACTTTCTCTAGTTCCATTTCTTTTTCTTTGTTTTCCCTTCCTTCTGCAGTTTATATTACTTCTTTTTCTATTCTTTCTTTTTTGGTTTTCTCCTTCAGCCTACGTTGATCCTTACTGACTTGTCTAGGTGTCATAAATTTCTACTTCTTTTGATGTCCCTCATGCCTCAAATAAAGGGAACGTTCATCAAGGTGGAGTGTTTTAAAACGAAGCCATGCCCATCCCAAAAGAAGATGACAAGAGTCCATGGGAGCAATATCACATAATACTTCTTTCACACATTGCCATGTACTGAATTTCATCCATGCTTGATCCAGATGAAAGTTTGCTGGTAACTGGAGTTTCTCCACCAATCTTTGGCTCACAACACTGTTTTCGCTTCCGTAATAGAATGCAACTAAACATGGATGGCCTTCGGTTTAACACTTTGTATAATAAACTTCCTTTCCTATTCCAAATCTAGATAGCCAGGCTCTGAATAGCAAATGATGTGAATCCACAACGTTCGATTCTTTTGACTGATCTATCATTGCTGGAATGCTAACAAGCAAGAAATTTGAGAAATTATTTAAAACGAGAAAATGGAAACATAAAAGAAGATGGAAGGGAAATTGATAGACATCACACTTCCAAGAATGGAAGATAAGCCTAAGAGTTGAAACACCCAAAGGGATAAAGGACCTTTGATTAAACTCATGGATTCTTGAATCACTCAAGAACTTAGGAGAATCACTCTCACTAAGATAGATGAGATAAAACTCGTTTATTTTCTGAATAAAACTCAGCTTGCTTTCATTGATGAAAATGGTTCAACTTATATAGGAGCTTTAACCATCAGAATTACAAAAGACACATAAAGTTCAATATCAACCCTCTTAAAGCTACTAATTAATGATTCACTCAAGCTAATAACGATCCGCTACTTAATGGTTGATTGTAACTGAATTTAGGGCTACCAAAAGTCATCCTCAAACTTTGAGCAAAGGTCCTCTTGATCTTCCAAAGGTTGGTTCTTTAGTTGGCATATGGACCCTTATTTCAACTTGAAGATAAAGCAAAACTAAAGCCCATTATTTGGTTAAGCACAAACACATTTGGTCAGCCAATTTTACAAAGCATTGGGCCCTTGTTTAAATAAAAGAAACTGCATCAACACGGCGCATTAGTCACCCTCCATTTGACCCATATGCAATTCACATCATACCCTCCTTCTTCGAGAAGATTTGTCCCGAATCTTAAGACACCATTTTTAATGTAAGTTTATTATGATCTTGTGAAGGACTTTTATTTTTTCACAAGTTGAAACTAATTCTCTTCTTCCAGGATCAAATTCAACTTGATATTTGTTACTTTCCAATGGTTGCATTCCGTCCATAACATTTCTTGGCAACAGTACCCCACCTTGATATGTAGCAATAAATAATTGCATGCATTGTGTTCGACGAACTTGCTTCTTATCGACGGACCAAATGCAAAATAAAGCACCATGAACTAGCTTCCTTTTTAAACATGGAAGTTGGTGTGTTGCATTCACATGCTTATCCTTTTGTTTCTATAAAATGACATCACAAACTGTAGAAGAAAAAACATTAAAGAATAAACTTTCTCTAGTTCCATTTCTTTTTCTTTGTTTTCCCTTCCTTCTGCAGTTTATATTACTTCTTTTTCTATTCTTTCTTTTTTGGTTTTCTCCTTCAGCCTACGTTGATCCTTACTGACTTGTCTAGGTGTCATAAATTTCTACTTCTTTTGATGTCCCTCATGCCTCAAATAAAGGGAACGTTCATCAAGGTGGAGTGTTTTAAAACGAAGCCATGCCCATCCCAAAAGAAGATGACAAGAGTCCATGGGAGCAATATCACATAATACTTCTTTCACACATTGCCATGTACTGAATTTCATCCATGCTTGATCCAGATGAAAGTTTGCTGGTAACTGGAGTTTCTCCACCAATCTTTGGCTCACAACACTGTTTTCGCTTCCGTAATAGAATGCAACTAAACATGGATGGCCTTCGGTTTAACACTTTGTATAATAAACTTCCTTTCCTATTCCAAATCTAGATAGCCAGGCTCTGAATAGCAAATGATGTGAATCCACAACGTTCGATTCTTTTGACTGATCTATCATTGCTGGAATGCTAACAAGCAAGAAATTTGAGAAATTATTTAAAACGAGAAAATGGAAACATAAAAGAAGATGGAAGGGAAATTGATAGACATCACACTTCCAAGAATGGAAGATAAGCCTAAGAGTTGAAACACCCAAAGGGATAAAGGACCTTTGATTAAACTCATGGATTCTTGAATCACTCAAGAACTTAGGAGAATCACTCTCACTAAGATAGATGAGATAAAACTCCTTTATTTTCTGAATAAAACTCAGCTTGCTTTCATTGATGAAAATGGTTCAACTTATATAGGAGCTTTAACCATCAGAATTACAAAAGACACATAAAGTTCAATATCAACCCTCTTAAAGCTACTAATTAATGATTCACTCAAGCTAATAACGATCCGCTACTTAATGGTTGATTGTAACTGAATTTAGGGCTACCAAAAGTCATCCTCAAACTTTGAGCAAAGGTCCTCTTGATCTTCCAAAGGTTGGTTCTTTAGTTGGCATATGGACCCTTATTTCAACTTGAAGATAAAGCAAAACTAAAGCCCATTATTTGGTTAAGCACAAACACATTTGGTCAGCCAATTTTACAAAGCATTGGGCCCTTGTTTAAATAAAAGAAACTGCATCAACACGGCGCATTAGTCACCCTCCATTTGACCCATATGCAATTCACATCATACCCTCCTTCTTCGAGAAGATTTGTCCCGAATCTTAAGACACCATTTTTAATGTAAGTTTATTATGATCTTGTGAAGGACTTTTATTTTTTCACAAGTTGAAACTAATTCTCTTCTTCCAGGATCAAATTCAACTTGATATTTGTTACTTTCCAATGGTTGCATTCCGTCCATAACATTTCTTGGCAACAGTACCCCACCTTGATATGTAGCAATAAATAATTGCATGCATTGTGTTCGACGAACTTGCTTCTTATCGACGGACCAAATGCAAAATAAAGCACCATGAACTAGCTTCCTTTTTAAACATGGAAGTTGGTGTGTTGCATTCACATGCTTATCCTTTTGTTTCTATAAAATGACATCACAAACTGTAGAAGAAAAAACATTAAAGAATAAACTTTCTCTAGTTCCATTTCTTTTTCTTTGTTTTCCCTTCCTTCTGCAGTTTATATTACTTCTTTTTCTATTCTTTCTTTTTTGGTTTTCTCCTTCAGCCTACGTTGATCCTTACTGACTTGTCTAGGTGTCATAAATTTCTACTTCTTTTGATGTCCCTCATGCCTCAAATAAAGGGAACGTTCATCAAGGTGGAGTGTTTTAAAACGAAGCCATGCCCATCCCAAAAGAAGATGACAAGAGTCCATGGGAGCAATATCACATAATACTTCTTTCACACATTGCCATGTACTGAATTTCATCCATGCTTGATCCAGATGAAAGTTTGCTGGTAACTGGAGTTTCTCCACCAATCTTTGGCTCACAACACTGTTTTCGCTTCCGTAATAGAATGCAACTAAACATGGATGGCCTTCGGTTTAACACTTTGTATAATAAACTTCCTTTCCTATTCCAAATCTAGATAGCCAGGCTCTGAATAGCAAATGATGTGAATCCACAACGTTCGATTCTTTTGACTGATCTATCATTGCTGGAATGCTAACAAGCAAGAAATTTGAGAAATTATTTAAAACGAGAAAATGGAAACATAAAAGAAGATGGAAGGGAAATTGATAGACATCACACTTCCAAGAATGGAAGATAAGCCTAAGAGTTGAAACACCCAAAGGGATAAAGGACCTTTGATTAAACTCATGGATTCTTGAATCACTCAAGAACTTAGGAGAATCACTCTCACTAAGATAGATGAGATAAAACTCCTTTATTTTCTGAATAAAACTCAGCTTGCTTTCATTGATGAAAATGGTTCAACTTATATAGGAGCTTTAACCATCAGAATTACAAAAGACACATAAAGTTCAATATCAACCCTCTTAAAGCTACTAATTAATGATTCACTCAAGCTAATAACGATCCGCTACTTAATGGTTGATTGTAACTGAATTTAGGGCTACCAAAAGTCATCCTCAAACTTTGAGCAAAGGTCCTCTTGATCTTCCAAAGGTTGGTTCTTTAGTTGGCATATGGACCCTTATTTCAACTTGAAGATAAAGCAAAACTAAAGCCCATTATTTGGTTAAGCACAAACACATTTGGTCAGCCAATTTTACAAAGCATTGGGCCCTTGTTTAAATAAAAGAAACTGCATCAACACGGCGCATTAGTCACCCTCCATTTGACCCATATGCAATTCACATCATACCCTCCTTCTTCGAGAAGATTTGTCCCGAATCTTAAGACACCATTTTTAATGTAAGTTTATTATGATCTTGTGAAGGACTTTTATTTTTTCACAAGTTGAAACTAATTCTCTTCTTCCAGGATCAAATTCAACTTGATATTTGTTACTTTCCAATGGTTGCATTCCGTCCATAACATTTCTTGGCAACAGTACCCCACCTTGATATGTAGCAATAAATAATTGCATGCATTGTGTTCGACGAACTTGCTTCTTATCGACGGACCAAATGCAAAATAAAGCACCATGAACTAGCTTCCTTTTTAAACATGGAAGTTGGTGTGTTGCATTCACATGCTTATCCTTTTGTTTCTATAAAATGACATCACAAACTGTAGAAGAAAAAACATTAAAGAATAAACTTTCTCTAGTTCCATTTCTTTTTCTTTGTTTTCCCTTCCTTCTGCAGTTTATATTACTTCTTTTTCTATTCTTTCTTTTTCGGTTTTCTCCTTCAGCCTACGTTGATCCTTACTGACTTGTCTAGGTGTCATAAATTTCTAATTCTTTTGATGTCCCTCATGCCTCAAATAAAGGAAACGTTCATCAAGGTGGAGTGTTTTAAAACGAAGCCATGCCCATCCCAAAAGAAGATGACAAGAGTCCATGGGAGCAATATCACATAATACTTCTTTCACACATTGCCATGTACTGAATTTCATCCATGCTTGATCCAGATGAAAGGTTGCTGGTAACTGGAGTTTCTCCACCAATCTTTGGCTCACAACACTGTTTTCGCTTCCGTAATAGAATCCAACTAAACATGGATGGCCTTCGGTTTAACACTTTGTATAATAAACTTCCTTTCCTATTCCAAATCTAGATAGCCAGGCTCTGAATAGCAAATGATGTGAATCCACAACGTTCGATTCTTTTGACTGATCTATCATTGTTGGAATGCTAACAAGCAAGAAATTTGAGAAATTATTTAAAACGAGAAAATGGAAGGGAAATTGATAGACATCACACTTCCAAGAATGGAAGATAAGCCTAAGAGTTGAAACACCCAAAGGGATAAAGGACCTTTGATTAAACTCATGGATTCTTGAATCACTCAAGAACTTAGGAGAATCAGTCTCACTAAGATAGATGAGATAAAACTCGTTTATTTTCTGAATAAAACTCAGCTTGCCTTCATTGATGAAAATGGTTCAACTTATATAGGAGCTTTAACCATCAGAATTACAAAAGACACATAAAGTTCAATATCAACCCTCTTAAAGCTACTAATTAATGATTCACTCAAGCTAATAACGATCCGCTACTTAATGGTTGATTGTAACTGAATTTAGGACTACCAAAAGTCATCCTCAAACTTTGAGCAAAGGTCCTCTTGATCTTCCAAAAGGTTGGTTCTTTAGTTGGCATATGGACCCTTATTTCAACTTGAAGATAAAGCAAAACTAAAGCCCATTATTTGGTTAAGCACAAACACATTTGGTCAGCCAATTTTACAAAGCATTGGGCCCTTATTTTAAATAAAAGAAACTGCAACAACACACGCATTAGTCATCCTCCATTTGACCCATATGCAATTCACATCATACCCTCCTTCTTCGAGAACATTTGTCCCGAATCTTAAGACACTAGTTTTGATGTAAGTTTATTATGATCTTGTGAAGGACATTTATTTTTTCACAAGTTGAAACTAATTCTCTTCCTCCAGGATCAAATTCAACTTGATATTTATTAGTTTCCAATGGTTGCAATCCATCGATAACATTGCTTGGCAACAGTACCCCACCATGATATGTAACAATAAATAATTCCATGCATTGTGTTTGACGAATCTGCTTCTTATCGACGGACCAAATACATAATAAAGCACTATGAACAAGCTTCCTTTTCAAACATGGAAGTTGGTGTGTTTCCTTCACATGCTTATCATTTTGTTCCTCTAAAATGACATCACAAACTGTAGAAGAAGAAACATTGACGAATAAACTTTCTCTGGTTCCATTTCTCTTTCTTTATTTTCCCTTCCTTCTGCAGTTTATATTACTTCTTTTTCTATTCTTTCTTTTTCTGTTTTCTCCTTCAGCCTACGTTGATTCTTGCTCACTTGTCTTGGTGTGCTAAATTTCTACTTCTTTTGGTGTCCCTCATGCCTCAAATAAAGGGAACGTTCATCAAGATGGAGTGTTTTAAAACGAAGCCATGCCCATCCCAAAAGAAGATGACCAGAGTTCATGGAAGCAATATCACATAATACTTCATACACACATTGCCATGCACTGAATTTGATCCATGCTTGATCCAGATGAAAGGTTGCTGGTAACTGGATTTCTCCACCAATCTTTGGCTCACAACATTGTTTTCGCTTTCGTAATCGAATGCAACTAAACATGGGTGGCCTTCGGTTAAACACCTTGTATAATAAACTTCCATTCCTATACCAAATCTACATAGCCAGGCTCTGAATACCAAATGATGTGAATCCAAAGTGTTCGATTCGTTTTACTGATCTTTCAAGGTTGGAATGCTAATAAGCAAGAAATTTGAGAAATTATTTAAAACGAGAAAATGGAAACATATAAGAAGATGGAGCGGAAATTGATAGACATCACACTTCCAAGAATGGAAGATAGGCCAAAGAGTTTAAACACACAAACGGATAAAAAGGAACTTTGATAAAACTCGAGGATTCTTGAATCACTCAAGAACTTAGGAGAATCACTCTCACTATGATAGATGAGATAAAACTCGTTTATTTTCTGAATAAAACTCAGCTTGCCTTCATGGATGAAAATGGTTCAACTTATATAGGAGCTTTAAGCATCAGAATTACAAAAGACACATAAATTTCAATTACAACCCACTTAAAGCTATTAATTAATGATCCACTCAAGCTAGTAATGATCTGCTACTTCACGGTTGATTGTAAATGAATTCAAGGCTACCAAACGTCATCAACAAACTTTCAGCAAAGGTCCTCTTGATCTTCCAAAGGTTGGTTCTTAAGTTGGCATATATGGACCCTTATTTCAACTTGAAAATAACCAAAACTAAAGCCCATTAAATGGTTAAGCCAAAACACAATTTGGTCAGCCAATTTTACAAAGCATTGGGCCCTTATTTTAAATAAAAGAAACTGCATCAACACAGCGCATTAGTCATCCTCCATTTGACCCATATGCAATTCACATCATACCCTCCTTCTTCGAGAACATTTGTCCCGAATCTTAAGACACTAGTTTTGATGTAAGTTTATTATGATCTTGTGAAGGACTTTTATTTTTTCACAAGTTGAAACTAATTCTTTTCCTCCAGGATCAAATTCAACTTGATATTTATTAGTTTCCAATGGTTGCAATCCATCGATAACATTGCTTGGCAGCAGTACCCCACCTTGATATGTAACAATAAATAATTCTATGCATTGTGTTTGACGAATCTGCTTCTTATCGACGGACCAAATACATAATAAAGCACTATGAACAAGCTTCCTTTTCAAACATGGAAGTTGGTGTGTTTCTTTCACATGCTTATCATTTTGTTCCTCTAAAATGACATCACAAACTGTAGAAGAAGAAACATTGACGAATAAACTTTCTCTGGTTCCATTTCTCTTTCTTTATTTTCCCTTCCTTCTGCAGTTTATATTACTTCTTTTTCTATTCTTTCTTTTTCTGTTTTCTCCTTCAGCCTACGTTGATTCTTGCTCACTTGTCTTGGTGTGCTAAATTTCTACTTCTTGTGGTGTCCCTCATGCCTCAAATAAAGGGCACGTTCATCAAGATGGAGTGTTTTAAAACGAAGCCATGCCCATCCCAAAAGAAGATGACCAGAGTTCATGGAAGCAATATCACATAATACTTCATACACACATTGCCATGCACTGAATTTGATCCATGCTTGATCCAGATGAAAGGTTGCTGGTAACTGGATTTCTCCACCAATCTTTGGCTCACAACATTGTTTTCGCTTTCGTAATCGAATGCAACTAAACATGGGTGGCCTTCGGTTAAACACCTTGTATAATAAACTTCCATTCCTATACCAAATCTACATAGCCAGGCTCTGAATACCAAATGATGTGAATCCAAAGTGTTCGATTCGTTTTACTGATCTTTCAAGGTTGGAATGCTAACAAGCAAGAAATTTGAGAAATTATTTAAAACGAGAAAATGGAAACATTAAAGAAGATGGAATAGAATACGATAGACATCACAATTCCAAGAATTGAAGATAAGCCTAAGAGTTGAAACACACAAAGGGATAAAGGACCTTTGATTAAACTCATGGATTCTTGAATCACTCAAGAACCTAGGAGAACTACTCTCACTAAGATAGATGAGATAAAACTCGTTTATTTTATGAATAAAACTCAGCTTGCCTTCGTTGATGAAAATGGTTCAACTTATATGGGAGCTTTCACCATCAGAATTACAAAAGACACATAAATTTCAATATCAACCCGCTTAAAGCTATTAATTGATGATCCACTCAAGCTAATAACGATCCGCTACTTAATGGTTGATTGTAACTGAATTTAAGGCAATCACAAGTAATCCACAAACTTTGACCAAAGGTCCTCTTGATCTTCCAAAGGTTGGTTCTTAAGTTGGCATACAGACCCTTATTTCAACTTGAAGATAAAGCAAAACTAAAGCCCATTAATTGGTTAAGCACAAACACAATTTGTCAGCCAATTTTACAAAGCATTGGACCCTTATTTAAATAAAAGAAACTGCATCAACACGGCGCATTAGTCATCCTCCATTTGACCCATATGCAATTCACATCATACCCTCCTTCTTCGACAAGATTTGTCCCAAATCTTAAGACACTAGTTCTAATGTAAGTTTATTATGATCTTGTGAAGGAGTTTTATTTTTTCACAAGTTGAAACTAATTCTCTTCTTCCAGGATCAAATTCAACTTGATATTTGTTACTTTCCAATCTTTGCAATCCGTCGATAACATTTCTTGGCAACACTACCCCACCTTGATATGTGACAATAAATAATTCCATGTATTGTGTTTGACGAATATCCTGCTTATCGACGGACCAAACGCATAATAAAGCACTATGAACAAGCTTCCTTTTTAAACATGGAAGTTGGTGTGTTTCATTCACAGGCTTGTCCTTTTGTTCCTGTAAAATGACATCACAAACTGTACAAGAAAAAACATTGACGAATAAACTTTCTCTAGTTCCATTTCTTTTTCTTTATTTTCCCTTCCTTCTGCAGTTTATATTACTTCTTTTTCTATTCTTTCTTTTTCTGTTTTCTCCTTCAGCCTACGTTGATCCTTACTGACTTGTCTTGGTGTCATAAATTTCTACTCCTTTTGATGTCCCTCATGCCTCAAATAAAGGGAACGTTCATGAAGATGGAGTGTTTCAAAACGCAGCCATGCCCATCCCAAAAGAAGATGATAAGAGTCTATGGGAGCAATATCACATAATACTTCTTTCACACATTGCCATGTACTGAATTTGATCCATGCTTGATCCAGATGAAAGGTTGCTGGTAACTGGAGTTTCTCCACCAATCTTTGGCTCACAACATTATTTTCGCTTCCGTAATCGAATGCAACTAAACATGGATGGCCTTCGGTTAAACACTTTGTATAATAAACTTCCTTTCCTATTCCAAATCTAGATAGCCAGCCTCTGAATACCAAATGATGTGAATCCACATGGTTCGATTTGTTTGACTGATCTATCATTGTTGGAATGCTAACAAGCAAGATATTTGACAAATTATTTAAAACGAGAATATGGAAGGGAAATTGATAGACATCACACTTCCAAGACTGGAAGATACGCCTAAGAATTGAAACACACAAAGGGATAAAGACCTTTGATTAAACTCATGGATTCTTGAATCACTCAAGAACCTAGGAGAACCACTCTCACTAAGATAGATGAGATAAAACTCGTTTATTTTGTTAAAAAAACTCAGCTTGCCTTGATTGATGAAAATGGTTCAACTTATATTGGAGCTTTAACCATCAGAATTACAAAAGACACATAAATTTCAATATCAACCCGCTTAAAGCTATTATGCAATTCACATCATACCCTCCTTCTTCGACAAGATTTGTCCCGAGTCTTAAGACACTAGTTTTAATGTAAGTTTATTATGATCTTGTGAAGGACTTTTATTTTTTCACAAGTTGAAACTAATTCTCTTCTTCCAGGATCAAATTCAACTTGATATTTGTTATATTCCAATGGTTGTAATCCGCCGATAACATTTCTTGGCAATAGTACCCCACCTTGATATGTAACAATAAATAATTCCATGCATTGTGTTTGACAAATTTGCTTCTTATCGACAAACCAAATGCATAATAAAGCACTATGAACAAGCTTCCTTTTTAAACATGGAAGTTGGTGTGTTTCATTCACATGCTTATCCTTATGTTCCTATAAAATGACATCACAAACTATAGAAGAAAAAACATTTACGAATAAACTTTCTCTAGTTCCATTTCTTTTTCTTTATTTTCCCTTTCTTCTGCAGTTTATATTACTTCTTTTTCTATCCTTTCTTTTTCTGTTTTCTCCTTCAGCCTACGTTGATCCTTACTGCCTTGTCTTGGTGTCATAAATTTCTACTTCTTTTGATGTCCCTCATGCCTCAAATAAAGGGAACGTTCATCAAGATGGAGTGTTTTAAAACGAAGCCATGCCCATCCCAAAAGAAGATGACAAGAGTCCATGGGAGAAATAAAAGATAATACTTCTTTCACACATTGCCATGTACTGAATTTGATCCATGCTTGATCCAGATGAAAGGTTGCTGGTAACTGGAGTTTCTCCACCAATCTTTGGCTCACAACATTGTTTTCGCTTCCGTAATCGAATGCAAGTAAACATGGATGGCCTTCGGTTAAACACTTTGTATAATAAACTTCGTTTCCTATTCCAAATCTAGATAGCCAGGGTCTGAATAGTAAATGATGTGAATCCACAGTGTTCGATTGGTTTGACTGATCTATCATTGTTGGAATGCTAACAAGCAAGAAATTTGAGAAATTATTTAACACGAGAAAATCGAAACATAAAAGAAGATGGAACGGAAATTGATAGATATCACACTTCGAAGAATGGAAGATAAGCCTAAGAGTTGAAACACACAAAGGGATAAAGGACCTTTGATTAAACTCATGGATTCTTGAATCACTCAAGAACTTAGGAGAATCACTCTCACTAAGATAGATGAGATAAAACTCGTTTATTTTCTGAATAAAAATCAGCTTTCCTTTATTGATGAAAATGGTTCAACTTATATAGGAGCTTTAAGCATCAGAATTACAAAAGACACATAAATTTCAATTACAACCCACTTAAACCTATTAATTAATAAATCCACTCAAGCTAATAATGATCTGCTATTTAATGGTTGATTGTATTTGAATTTAAGGCTACCAAAAGACATCCACAACCTTTCAGCAAAGGTCCTCTTGATCTTCTAAAGGTTGGTTCTTAAGTTGGCATACAGACCCCTATTTCAACTTGAAAATATTACAAAACTAAAGCCCATTAATTGGTTAAGCCAAAACACAATTTGGTCAGCCAATTTTACAAAGCATTGGGTCCTTATTTAAATAAAAGAAATTGCATCAACACGGCGCATTAGTCATCCTCCATTGGACCCATATGCAATTCACATCATACCCTCATTCTTCGAGAAGATTTGTCCTGAATCTTAAGACACTAGTTTTAATGTAAGTTTATTATGATCTTGTGAAGGACTTTTATTTTTTCACAAGTTGAAACTAATTCTCTTCTTCTAGGATCAAATTCAACTTGATATTTGTTACTTTCCAATGGTTGCAATCCATCGATAACATTTCTTGGCAACAGTACCCCACCTTGATATGTAACAATAAATAATTCCATGCATTCTATTTGACGAATTTGCTTCTTATCGGCGGACCAAATGCATAATAAAGCACTATGAACAAGCTTCCTTTTTAAACATGGAAGTTGGTGTGTTTCATTCACATGCTTATCCTTATGTTCCTATAAAATGACATCACAAACTATAGAAGAAAAAACATTTACGAATAAACTTTCTCTAGTTCCATTTCTTTTTCTTTATTTTCCCTTTCTTCTGCAGTTTATATTACTTCTTTTTCTATCCTTTCTTTTTCTGTTTTCTCCTTCAGCCTACGTTGATCCTTACTGCCTTGTCTTGGTGTCATAAATTTCTACTTCTTTTGATGTCCCTCATGCCTCAAATAAAGGGAACGTTCATCAAGATGGAGTGTTTTAAAACGAAGCCATGCCCATCCCAAAAGAGAATGACAAGAGTCCATGGGAGAAATATAAGATAATACTTCTTTCACACATTGCCATGTACTGAATTTGATCCATGCTTGACCCAGATGAAAGGTTGTTGGTAACTGGAGTTTCTCCACCAATCTTTCGCTCACAACATTGTTTTCTCTTCCGTAATCGAATGCAAGTAAACATGGATGGCCTTCGGTTAAACACTTTGTATAATAAACTTCCTTTCCTATTCCAAATCTAGATAGCCAGGGTCTGAATAGTAAATGATGTGAATCCACAGGGTTCGATTGGTTTGACTGATCTATCATTGTTGGAATACTAACAAGCAAGAAATTTGAGAAATTATTTAAAACGAGAAAATCGAAACATAAAAGAAGATGGAACGGAAATTGATAGATATCACACTTCCAAGAATGGAAGATAAGCCTAAGAAGTGAAACACACAAAGGGATAAAGGACCTTTGATTAAACTCATGGATTCTTGAATCACTCAAGAACTTAGGAGAATCACTCTCACTAAGATAGATGAGATAAAACTCATTTATTTTCTGATTAAAACTCAGCTTGCCTTCATTGATGAAAATGGTTCAACTTATATAGGAGGTTTAACCATCAGAATTACAAAAGACACATAAATTTCAATATCATCCCGCTTAAAGCTATTAATTAATGATCACTCAAGCTAATAACGATTTTCTACTTAATGGTTGATTATAACCGAATTTAAGGCTACCAAAAGTCATCCACAAACTTTGAGCAAAGGTCCTCTCGATCTTCAAAAGGTTGGTTCTTAAGTTGGCATATGGACCCTTATTTCAACTTGAAGATAAAGCGAAACTAAAGCCCATTAATTGGTTAACCACAAACACAATTTGGTCAGCCAATTTTACAAAGCTTTGGGCCCTTGTTTAAATAAAAGAAACTGCATCAACACGGTGCATTAGTCATCCTCCATTTGACACATATGCAATTCACATCATACCCTCCTTCTTCGAGAACATTTGTCCCGAATCTTAAGACACTAGTTTTAATGTAAGTTTATTATGATCTTGTGAAGGACTTTTATTTTTTCACAAGTTGGAACTAATTCTCTTCTTCCAGGATCTAATTCAACTTGATATTTGTTACTTTCCAATGGTTGCAATCCATCGATAACATTTCTTGGCAACAGTACCCCACCTTGATATGTAGTAATAAATAATTCCATGCATTGTGTTTGACGAATTTGCTTCTTATCGACGGACCGAATGGATAATAAAGCACTATGAACAAGTTTTCCTTTTAAACATGGAAGTTGGTGTGTTTCATTCACATGGTTATCCTTTGGTTCCTGTAACATGACATCACAAACTGTAGAAGAAAAAACATTGACGAATAAACTTTTTCTAGTTCCATTTCTTTTTCTTTATTTTCCCTTCCTTCTGCAGTTTATATTACTTCTTTTTCTATTCGTTCTTTTACTGTTCTCTCCTTCAGCCTACTTTGATCCTTACTGACTTGTCTTGGTGTCATAAATTTCTACTTCATTTGATGTGCTGCATGCCTCAACTAAAGGGAACGTTCATCAAGATGGAGTGTTTTAAAACGAAGCCATGCTTATCCCAAAAGAAGATGACAAGAGTCCATGGGAGCAATATATCATAATACTTCTTTCACACATTGCCATGTACTGAATTTGATCCACGCTTGATCTAGATGAAAGGTTGCTGGTAACTGGAGTTTCTCCACCAATCTTTGGCTGACAACATTGTTTTCGCTTCCGTAATCGAATGCAACTAAACATGGATGGCCTTCGGTTAAACACTTTGTATAATAAACTTCCTTTCCTATTCCAAATCTAGATAGCCAGGCTCCGAATACAAAATGATGTGAATCCACAGGGTTCGATTCGTTTGACTGATCTATCATTGTTGGAATGCTAACAAGCAAGAAATTTGAGAAATTATTTAAAACGAGAGAATGGAAACATAAAAGTAGATGGAACGGAAATTGAAAGACATCACTCTTCCAAGAATGGAAGATAAGCCTAAGAGTTAAAACACACAAAGGGATAAAGGACATTTGATTAGGCTCATGGATTCTTGAATCACTCAAGAACTTAGGAGAATCACTCTCACTAAGACAGATGAGATAAAACTCATTTATTTTCTGAATAAAACTCAGCTTGCCTTCATTGATGAAAATGGTTCAACTTATATAGGAGCTTTAACCATCAGAATTACAAAAGACACATAAATTTCAATATCATCCCGCTTAAAGCTATTAATTAATGATCCACTCAAGCTAATAACGATCTGCTACTTAATGGTTGATTGTAACTGAATTTAAGGCTATTAAAAGTCGTCCACAAACTTTGAGCAAAGGTCCTCTCGATCTTCCAAAGGTTGGTTCTTAAGTTGGCATATGGATCCTTATTACAACTTGAAGATAAAGCAAAACTAAAGCCCATTAATTGGTTAAGCACAAACACAATTTGGTCAGCCAATTTTACAAAGCTTTGGGCCCTTGTTTAAATAAAAGAAACTGCATCAACACGGTGCATTAGTCATCCTCCATTTGACACATATGCAATTCACATCATAACGTCCTTCTTCGAGAACATTTATTAATGTAAGTTTATTATGATCTCGTGAAGGACTTTTATTTTTTCACAAGTTGGAACTAATTCTCTTCTTCCAGGATCAAATTCAACTTGATATTTGTTACTTTCCAATGGTTACAATCCATCGATAACATTTCTTGGCAACAGTACCCCACCTTGATATGTAATAATAAATAATTCCATGCATTGTGTTTGACGAATTTGCTTCTTATCGACGGACCAAATGGATAATAAAGCACTATGAACAAGTTTTCCTTTTAAACATGGAAGTTGGTGTGTTTCATTCACATGGTTATCCTTTAGTTCCTGTAACATGACATCACAATTTGTAGAAGAAAAAACATTGACGAATAAACTATCTCTAGTTCCATTCTTTTTCTTTATTTTCCCTTCCTTCTGCAGTTTATATTACTTCTTTTTCTATTCGTTCTTTTACTGTTCTCTCCTTCAGCCTTTGATCCTTACTGACTTGTCTTGGTGTCATAAATTTCTACTTCTCCCAAAAGAAGATGACAAGAGTCCATGGGTGAAATATCACATAATACTTCTTTCACGCATTGCCATGTACTGAATTTGATGCATGCTTGATCCAGATGAAAGGTTGCTGGTAACCAGGGTTTCTCCACCAATCTTTGGCTCACAACATTGTTTTCGCTTCCGTAATCGAATGCAACTAAGCATGGATGACCTTCGGTTAAACACTTTGTATAATAAACTTGCTTTCCTATTCCAAATCTAGATAGCCAGGCTGTGAATACCAAATGATGTGAATCCACAGGGTTCGATTCGTTTGACTGATCTATGATTGTTGGAATGCGTAGAAATTTGAGAAATTATTTAAAACGAGAAAACGGAAACATAAAAGAAGATGGAACGGAAATTGATAGACATCACACTTCCAAGAATAGAAGATAAGCCTAAGTGTTGAAACACACAAAGGGATAAAGGACCTTTGATTAAACTCATGGATTCTTGAATCACTCAAGAACTTAGGAGAATCACTCTCACTAATACCGATCTGCTACTTAATGGTTGATTGTAACTGAATTTAAGGCTACCAAAAGTCATCGACAAACTTTGAGCACAGGTCCTCTTGATCTTCCAAAGGTTGGTTCTTAAGTTGGTATATGGACCCTTATTTCAACTTGAAGATAAAGCAAAAGTAAAGCACATTAATTGGTTAAGCATAAACACAATTTGGTCAGCCAATTTTACAAAGCACTGGGCCCTTATTTAAATACAAGAAACTCCATCAACACGGCGCATTCGTCATCCTCCATTTGACCCATATGCAATTCGCATCATACCCTCCTTCTTCGAGAAGATTTCTCCCGAATCTTAAGACACTAGTTTTAATGTAAGTTTATTATGATCTTGTGAAGGACTTTTATTTTTTCAGGAGTTGAAACTAATTCTCTTCTTCCAGGATCAAATTCAACTTGATATTTGTTACTTTCCAATGGTTGCAATCCATCGATAACATTTCTTGGCAACAGTACCCCACCTTGATATGTAGTAATAAATAATTCCATGCATTGTGTTTGACGAATTTGCTTCTTATCGACGGACCGAATGGATAATAAAGCACTATGAACAAGTTTTCCTTTTAAACATGGAAGTTGGTGTGTTTCATTCACATGGTTATCCTTTGGTTCCTGTAACATGACATCACAAACTGTAGAAGAAAAAACATTGACGAATAAACTTTTTCTAGTTCCATTTCTTTTTCTTTATTTTCCCTTCCTTCTGCAGTTTATATTACTTCTTTTTCTATTCGTTCTTTTACTGTTCTCTCCTTCAGCCTACTTTGATCCTTACTGACTTGTCTTGGTGTCATAAATTTCTACTTCATTTGATGTGCTGCATGCCTCAACTAAAGGGAACGTTCATCAAGATGGAGTGTTTTAAAACGAAGCCATGCTTATCCCAAAAGAAGATGACAAGAGTCCATGGGAGCAATATATCATAATACTTCTTTCACACATTGCCATGTACTGAATTTGATCCACGCTTGATCTAGATGAAAGGTTGCTGGTAACTGGAGTTTCTCCACCAATCTTTGGCTGACAACATTGTTTTCGCTTCCGTAATCGAATGCAACTAAACATGGATGGCCTTCGGTTAAACACTTTGTATAATAAACTTCCTTTCCTATTCCAAATCTAGATAGCCAGGCTCCGAATACAAAATGATGTGAATCCACAGGGTTCGATTCGTTTGACTGATCTATCATTGTTGGAATGCTAACAAGCAAGAAATTTGAGAAATTATTTAAAACGAGAGAATGGAAACATAAAAGTAGATGGAACGGAAATTGAAAGACATCACTCTTC
The DNA here is from genome assembly GCF_037176805.1 of Vigna unguiculata. NCBI lineage: Eukaryota > Viridiplantae > Streptophyta > Magnoliopsida > Fabales > Fabaceae > Vigna > Vigna unguiculata. The sequence continues at coordinate 12,263,098 of NC_140793.1, read as the reverse complement.
CAAGAATGGAAGATAAGCCTAAGAGTTAAAACACACAAAGGGATAAAGGACATTTGATTAGGCTCATGGATTCTTGAATCACTCAAGAACTTAGGAGAATCACTCTCACTAAGACAGATGAGATAAAACTCATTTATTTTCTGAATAAAACTCAGCTTGCCTTCATTGATGAAAATGGTTCAACTTATATAGGAGCTTTAACCATCAGAATTACAAAAGACACATAAATTTCAATATCATCCCGCTTAAAGCTATTAATTAATGATCCACTCAAGCTAATAACGATCTGCTACTTAATGGTTGATTGTAACTGAATTTAAGGCTATTAAAAGTCGTCCACAAACTTTGAGCAAAGGTCCTCTCGATCTTCCAAAGGTTGGTTCTTAAGTTGGCATATGGATCCTTATTACAACTTGAAGATAAAGCAAAACTAAAGCCCATTAATTGGTTAAGCACAAACACAATTTGGTCAGCCAATTTTACAAAGCTTTGGGCCCTTGTTTAAATAAAAGAAACTGCATCAACACGGTGCATTAGTCATCCTCCATTTGACACATATGCAATTCACATCATAACGTCCTTCTTCGAGAACATTTATTAATGTAAGTTTATTATGATCTCGTGAAGGACTTTTATTTTTTCACAAGTTGGAACTAATTCTCTTCTTCCAGGATCAAATTCAACTTGATATTTGTTACTTTCCAATGGTTACAATCCATCGATAACATTTCTTGGCAACAGTACCCCACCTTGATATGTAATAATAAATAATTCCATGCATTGTGTTTGACGAATTTGCTTCTTATCGACGGACCAAATGGATAATAAAGCACTATGAACAAGTTTTCCTTTTAAACATGGAAGTTGGTGTGTTTCATTCACATGGTTATCCTTTAGTTCCTGTAACATGACATCACAAACTGTAGAAGAAAAAACATTGACGAATAAACTATCTCTAGTTCCATTCTTTTTCTTTATTTTCCCTTCCTTCTGCAGTTTATATTACTTCTTTTTCTATTCGTTCTTTTACTGTTCTCTCCTTCAGCCTTTGATCCTTACTGACTTGTCTTGGTGTCATAAATTTCTACTTCTCCCAAAAGAAGATGACAAGAGTCCATGGGTGAAATATCACATAATACTTCTTTCACGCATTGCCATGTACTGAATTTGATGCATGCTTGATCCAGATGAAAGGTTGCTGGTAACCAGGGTTTCTCCACCAATCTTTGGCTCACAACATTGTTTTCGCTTCCGTAATCGAATGCAACTAAGCATGGATGACCTTCGGTTAAACACTTTGTATAATAAACTTGCTTTCCTATTCCAAATCTAGATAGCCAGGCTGTGAATACCAAATGATGTGAATCCACAGGGTTCGATTCGTTTGACTGATCTATGATTGTTGGAATGCGTAGAAATTTGAGAAATTATTTAAAACGAGAAAACGGAAACATAAAAGAAGATGGAACGGAAATTGATAGACATCACACTTCCAAGAATAGAAGATAAGCCTAAGTGTTGAAACACACAAAGGGATAAAGGACCTTTGATTAAACTCATGGATTCTTGAATCACTCAAGAACTTAGGAGAATCACTCTCACTAATACCGATCTGCTACTTAATGGTTGATTGTAACTGAATTTAAGGCTACCAAAAGTCATCCACAAACTTTGAGCACAGGTCCTCTTGATCTTCCAAAGGTTGGTTCTTAAGTTGGTATATGGACCCTTATTTCAACTTGAAGATAAAGCAAAAGTAAAGCACATTAATTGGTTAAGCATAAACACAATTTGGTCAGCCAATTTTACAAAGCACTGGGCCCTTATTTAAATACAAGAAACTCCATCAACACGGCGCATTCGTCATCCTCCATTTCACCCATATGCAATTCGCATCATACCCTCCTTCTTCGAGAAGATTTCTCCCGAATCTTAAGACACTAGTTTTAATGTAAGTTTATTATGATCTTGTGAAGGACTTTTATTTTTTCAGGAGTTGAAACTAATTCTCTTCTTCCAGGATCAAATTCAACTTGATATTTGTTACTTTCCAATGGTTGCAATCCGTCGATAACATTTCTTGGCAACAGTACCCCACCTTGATATGTAACAATAAATAATTCCATGCATTGTGTTTGACGAATTTGCTTCTCATCGACGGACCAAATGCATAATAAAGCACTATGAACAAGCTTCCTTTTTAAACATGGAAGTTGGTGTGTTTCATTCACATGCTTATCCTTTTGTTCCTGTAAAATGACATCAGAAACTGTAGAAGAAAAAAACATTGACGAATAAAATTTCTCTAGTTCCATTTGTTTTTCCTTATTTTCCCTTCCTTCTGCAGTTTATATTACTTCTTTTTCTAATCTTTCTTTTTCTGTTTTCTCCTTCAGCCTACGTTGATCCTTACTGACTTGTCTTGGTGTCATAAATTTCTACTTCTTTTGATGTCCCTCATGCCTCAAATAAGAACGTTCATCAAGATGGAGTGTTTTAAAATGAAGCCATGCCCATCCCAAAAGAAGATGACAACAGTCCATGGGACCAATATCACATAATACTTCTTTCACGCATTGCCATGTACTAAATTTGATGCATGCTTGATCCAGATGAAAGGTTGCTGGTAACAAGAGTTTCTCCACCAATCTTTGGCTCACAACATTGTTTTCGCTTCCGTAATCGAATGCAACTAAACATGGATGACCTTCGATTAAACACTTTGTATAATAAACTTGCTTTCCTATTCCAAATCTAGATAGCCAGGCTCTGAATACCAAATGATGTGAATCCACAGGGTTCGATTCGTTTGATTGATCTATCATTGTTGGAATGCGTAGAAATTTGAGAAATTATTTAAAACGAGAAATTGGAAACATAAAAGAAGATGGAGTGGAAATTGATAGACATCACACTTTCAAGAATGGAAGATAAGCCTAAGAGTTTAAACACACAAAGGGATAAAGGAACTTTGATAAAACTCAAGGATTCTTGAATCAGTCAAGAACTTAGGAGAATCACTCTCACTAAGATAAATGAGATAAAACTCGTTTATTTTCTGAATAAAACTCAGCTTGCTTCGTTGATGAAAATTGTTCAACTTAGATAGGAGCTTTAAGCATCCGAATTACAAAAGACACATCAATTTCAATTACAACCCACTTAAAGCTATTAATTAATGATCCACTTAAGCTAATAATGATCCGCTACTTAATGGTTGATTATAACTGAATTTAAGGCTACCAGAAGTCATCCACAAAGTTTCAGCAAAGGTCCGCTTGATCATCCAAAGGTTGGTTCTTAAGTTGGCATATGGACCCCTATTTCAACTTGGAAATAAAGCAAAACTAAAGCCAATTAATTGGTTAAGCCAAAACACAATTTGGTCAGCCAATTTTACAAAGCATTGGGCTTTTATTTAAATAAAAGAAACTGCATCAACACGGCGCATAAGTCATCCTCCATTTGACCCATATGCAATTCACATCATACTTCCTTCTTCGTGAGGATTTGTCCCGAATCTTAAGACACTAGTTTTAATGTAAGGTTATTATGATCTTGTGAAGGACTTTTATTTTTTCACAAGTTGAAACTAATTCTCTTCCTCCAGGATCAAATTCATCTTGATATTTGTTACTTTCCAATGATTGCAATCCGTCGATAACATTTCTTGGCAACCGTACCCCACCTTGATATGTAATAATAAATAATTCCATGCATTGTGTTTGATGAATCTGCTTCTTAGCGATGAACCAAATGCAAAATAAAGTACTATGAACAAGCTTCCTTTTGAAACATGGAACTTGGTGTGTTTCATTCACATGCTTATCCTTTTGTTCCTGTAAAATGACATCACAAACTGTAGAAGAAAAAACATTGATGAATAAACTTTCTCTAGTTCCATTTCTTTTTCTTTATTTTCCCTTCCTTCTGCAGTTTATATTACTTCTTTTTCTATTCTTTCTTTTTCTATTTTCTCCTTCAGCTTACGTTGATCCTTACTGACTTGTCTTGGTGTCATAAATTTCTACTTCTTTTGATGTCCCTCATACCTCAAATAAAGAGAACGTTCATCAAGAAGGAGTGTTTTAAAAAGAAGATGACAAGAGTCCATGGGAGCAATATCACATAATACTTCTTTTAGACATTGCGATGTACTGAATTTGATCCATGCTTGATTCAGATGAAAGGTTGTTGGTAACTGAAGTGTCTCCACAAATCTTTGGCTCACAACATTGTTTTTGATTTCGTAATCAAATGCAACTAAACATGGGTGGCCTTCGGTTAAACACCTTGTATAATCAACTTCCATTCCCATACCAAATCTGGATAGTCAGGCTCTGAATACCAAATGATGTGAATCCACAGGGTTCGATTCGTTTGAATGATCTATCATTGTTTGAATGCTAACAAGCAAGAAATTCGAGAAATTATTTAAAACGAGAAAATGGAAACATAAAAGATGATGGAACCGAAATTGATAGACATTACACTTCCAAGAATGGAAGCTAAACCTAAGAGTTGAAACACACAAAGCGATAAAGGAACTTTGATTAAACTCATGGATTCTTGAATCACTCAAGAACTTAGGAGAATCCGTCTCACTAAGACAGATGAGATAAAACTCATTTATTTTCTGAAGAAAACTCAGCTTGCCTTCATTGATGAAAATGGTTCAACTTATACAAGAGCTTTAAGCATCAAAGTTACAAAAGGCACATAAATTTCAATTACAACCTACTTAAAGCTATTAATTAATAAATCCAGTCAAGCTAATAATTATCCGCTACTTAATGGTTGATTGTAATTGAATTTAAGGCTACCAACAGTCATCCACAAACTTTCAGCAAAGGTCTTGTTGATCTTCCAAAGGTTGGTTCTTAAGTTGGCATACGGACCCCTACTTCAACTTGAAAATAAAGCAAAACCAAAGCTAATTAATTGGTTAAGCCAAAATACAATTTGGTCAGCCAATTTTACAAAGCATTGGGCCCTTATTTAAATAAAACAAACTGCATCAACACGGCGCATTAATCATCCTCCATTTGACCCATATGCAATTCACATCACACCTTCCTTCTTCGAGAAGATTTGTCCCGAATCTTAAGACACTAGTTTTAATGTAAGTTTATTGTGATCTTGTGAAGGACTTTTATTTTTTCACAAGTTGAAACTAATTCTCTTCTTCCAGGATCAAATTCAACTTGATATTTGTTACATTCCAATGGTTGCAATCCGTCGATAACATTTCTTGGCAACAGTGGCCCACCTTGATATGTAACAATAAATAATTCATGCATTGTGTTTGACAAATTTTCTTCTCATCGACGAACCAAATGCATAATAAAGAATTGTGATCAAGCTTCCTTTTTAAACATGGAAGTTGGTGTGTTTCATTCACATCTTATCCTTTTGTTCCTGTAAAATGACATCACAAATTGTAGAAGAAAAAAACATTGACGAATAAACTTTCTCTACTTCCATTTCTTTTTCCTAATTTTCCCTTCCTTCTGCAGTTTATATTACTTCTTTTTCTATTCTTTCTTTTTCTGTTTTCTCCTTCAGTTTACGCTGATCCTTACTGACTTGTCTTGGTGTCATAAATTTCTACATCTTTTGATGTCCCTCGTGCCTCAAATAAAGGGAACGTTAATCAAGATGTAGTGTTTTAAAACGAAGTCATGCCCATCCCAAAAGAAGATGACAAAAGTCCATAGGAGCAATATCACATAGTACTTTTTTCACGCATTTCCATGTACTGAATTTGATGCATGCTTGATGCAGATGAAAGGTTGCTGGTAACTGGAGTTTCTCCACCAATCTTTGGCTCACAACATTGTTTTCGCTTCCGTAACCGAATGAAACTAAACATGGATGGCCTTCAGTTAAACACTTTTGATGAAGGATTATCTTGTTCCTTTTTGAGATTATTGAATATGGTGTGAGTTGATTAAGAAAGCTAAGCGAAATCCCCACTGGACATTAAGATAGCAAGATATCTAGATGTGAAGGTTCCTTTCACAAAGCTCAAGAGAAGAAGATGATGGATTGATTCAAAATGAAAAGGCAATGGAAAGAACATAAATCATATTAAACCAAGAACAATTAAAGGAAGAAGAAAACATAAAATGGAAAGGAAAGATATGGTAAAAATGTGAGAAGCATGCCACTACAAGGCTAGGCTAGAAGCCATGGCAACCTTGAAGATCAGTCGATGTGTGCCGCCACTTGCTATGCAAGATAAGGCTTACAAGTTTCACTCCCAAGGGAGGAAACTCTCACAAATGGTTGAGACACAAGAGTGTTTTTACTTCAAAATGTTCAACCCTTTTACATGTCTAGGAGCACCCCTTATATAGAAGAGTTTAGGGGCCTCCAAGCAAACAAAAGATACCTAAGGATGTCTCTACAAAAACCTAACCCTAGCTTCTAGAAACTAGGTCAAATAAGGATACAAAAATGAGAGACAAAAGAGCCAACTATGGTGTGTGCAAGGCTAATTTCGTTCTAGCACAAAAGGAGACAAAGAATGTGTCTCATATGTCTCCAAAAAGTGGTCAAAGTGTGCTAAAACAAAGGAGACCAAAGGTACATAGGTACACTTGCTTCATGCCTTTTACTTTATGCTTTATGCCTTTGCTTTACTCTCTCTCATCCACATCATTTATCCTCCCCAATCACCATGCGCCACCTAGCATTGCTTTCTTACTCCTAATTAACCTACAAAGCAAATAAACATAGGTTAGCATATTGGCTTAAGTCAAGTCAACTATAGTCAACAAGTCAAACCTAGTTAAAGGTCAACAAGTCAACTAAAGTTGATTAAACTAAGTCAACTTAGGGAATCAAAAATAACAAACACAAATGAAATGGATGAAGGATTAGTGAACTTCCTTTCTAAGCATGCATAGTCTTCTTAAGCATGTGCCTTCATCCTTGGTTGGCATCAATCCTTCATCAACTTTGTATAATAAACTTCCTTTCCTATTCCAAATCTAGATAGCCAGGCTCTGAATACCAAATGATGTGAATCCACAGGGTTCGATTCGTTTGACTGATCTATCATTGTTGGAACGCTAACAAGCAAGAAATTTGAGAAATTATTTAAAACGAGAAAATGGAAACATAATAGAAGATGGAACGGAAATTGATAGACATCACACTTCGAAGAATGGAAGATAAGTCTAAGAGTTGAAACACACAAAGGGATAAAGGACCTTTGATTAAACTCATGGATTCTTGAATCACTCAAGAACTTAGGAGAATCACTCTGACTAAGATAGATGAGATAAAACTCGTTTATTTTCTGAATAAAACTCAGCTTGCCTTCACTGATGAAAATGGTTCAACTTATACAGGAGCTTTAACCATCAGAATTACAAAAGACTCATAAATTTCAATATAATCCCGCTTAAAGCTATTAATTAATGATCCACTCAAGCTAATAACGATCCGCTACTTAATGGTTGATTGTAACCGAATTTAAGGCTACCAAAAGTCATCCACAAACTTTGAGCAAAGGTCCTCTTGATCTTCCAAAGTTTGGTTCTTAAGTTGGCATATGGACCCTTATTTCAACTTGAAGATAAAGCAAAACTAAAGCCCTTTAATTGGTTAAGCACAAACACAATTTGGTCAGCCAATTTTACAAAGCATTGGGCCCTTGTTTAAATAAACGAAACTGCATCAACATGGCGCATTAGTCATCCTCCATTTGACCCATATGCAATTCACATCATACCCTCCTTCTTCGAGAAGATTTGTCCCGAATCTTAAGACACTAGTTTTAATGTAAGTTTATTATGCGCTTGTGAAGGACTTTTATTTTTTCACAAGTTGAAACTAATTCTCCTCTTCCAGGATCAAATTCAACTTGATATTTGTTACTTTCTAATGGTTGCAATCCGTCGATAACATTTCTTGGCAACAGTACCCCACCTTGATATGTAACAATAAATAATTCCATGCATTGTGTTTGACGAATTTGCTTCTCATCGACGGACCAAATGCATAATAAAGCACTGTGAACAAGCTTCCTTTTTAAACATGGAAGTTGGTGTGTTTCATTCATATGCTTATCCTTTTGTTCCTGTAAAATGACATCACAAGTTGTAGAAGAAAAAAACATTGACGAATAAACTTTCTCTAGTTCCATTTGTTTTTCCTTATTTTCCCTTCCTTCTGTAGTTTATATTACTTCTTTTTCTAATCTTTCTTTTTCTGTTTTCTCCTTCAGCCTATGTTGATCCTTACTGACTTGTCTTAGTGTCATAAATTTCTACTTCTTTTGATGTCTCTCGCGCCTCAATAAAGGGAACGTTCATCAGGATGGAGTGTTTTAAAACAAAGCCATGCCCATCCCAAAAGAAGATGACAAGAGTCCATGGGAGAAATAACACATAATACTTCTTTCACACATTGCCATGTACTGAATTTGATCCATGCTTGATCCAAATGAAAGGTTGCTGGTAACTGGAGTTTCTCCACCAATCTTTGGCTCACAACATTGTTTTCGCTTCCGTAATCGAATGAAACTAAACATGGATGGCCTTCAGTTAAACACTTTGTATAATAAACTTTCTTTCCTATGCCAAATCTAGATAGCCAGGCTCTGAATACCAAATGATGTGAATCCACAGGGTTCTATTTGTTTGACTGATGTATCATTGTTGGAATGCTAACAAGCAAGAAATTTGAGAAATTATTTAAAACGAGAAATCGAAAACATAAAAGAAGATGGAACGGAAATTGATAGACATCACACTTCCAACAATGGAAGATAAGCCTAAGAGTCTAAACACACAAAGGGATAAAGGACCTTTGATTAAACTCATGGATTCTTGAATCACTCAAGAACTTAGCAGAATCACTCTCACTAAGATAGATGAGATAAAACTCATTTCTTTTCTGAATAAAACTCAGCTTGCCTTCATTGATGAAAATGGTTCAACTTATATAGGAGCTTTAACCATCAGAATTACAAAAGACACATAAATTTCAATGTAATCCCGCTTAAAGCTATTAATTAATGATCCACTCAAGCTAATAACGATCCGCTACTTAATGGTTGATTGTAACCGAATTTAAGGCTACCAAAAGTCATCCACAAACTTTGAGCAAAGGTCCTCTTGATCTTCCAAAGGTTGGTTCTTAAGTTGGCATATGGACCCTTATTTCAACTTGAAGATAAAGCAAAACTAAAGCCCTTTAATTGGTTAAGCACAAACACAATTTGGTCAGCCAATTTTACAAAGCATTGGGCTCTTGTTTAAATAAAAGAAACTGCATCAACATGGCGCATTAGTCATCCTCCATTTGACCCATATGCAATTCACATCATACCCTCCTTCTTCGAGAAGATTTGTCCCGAATCTTAAGACACTAGTTTTAATGTAAGTTTATTATGATCTTTTGAAGGACTTTTATTTTTTCACAAGTTGAAACTAATTCTTTTCTTCCAGGATCAAATTCAACTTGATATTTGTTACTTTCCAATGGTTGCAATACGTCGATAACATTTCTTGGCAACAGTACCCAACCTTGATATGCAACAATAAATAATTCCATGCATTGTGTTTGACGAATTTGCTTCTTATCGACAGACCAAATGCATAATAAAGCACTATGAACAGGCTTCCTTTTGAAACATGGAAGTTGGTGTGTTTCATTCACATGCTTATCCTTTTGTTCCTGTAAAATGACATCACAACTTGTAGAAGAAAAAACATTGACGAATAAACTTTCTCTAGTTCCATTTCTTTTTCTTTATTTTCCCTTCCTTCTGTAGTTTATATTACTTCTTGTTCTATCATTTCGTTTTCTGTTTTCTCCTTCAGCCTACGTTGATCCTTACTGACTTGTCGTGGTGTCATAAATTTCTACTTCTTTTGATGTCCCTCGCGCCTCAATAAAGGGAACGTTCATCAAGGTGGAGTGTTTTAAAACGAAGCCATGCCCATCCCAAAAGAAGATGACAAGAGTCCATGGGAGCAATATCGCATAATACTTCTTTCACACATTGCCATGTACTGAATTTGATTCATGCTTGATAAAGATGAAAGGTTGCTGGTAACTGGAGTTTCTCCACCAATCTTTGGCTCACAACATCGTTTTCGCTTCCGTAATCGAATGCAACTAAACATGGATGGCCTTCGGTTAAACACTTTGTATAATAAACTTCCTTTCCTATTCCAAATCTAGATAGCCAGGCTCTAAATACCAAATGATATGAATCCACAAGGTTCGATTCGTTTGACTGGTTTATCATTATTGGAATGCTAACAAGCAAGAAATTTGAGAAATTATTTAAAACGAGAAAATGGAAACATCAAAGAAGATGGAACGAAAGTTGATAGACATCACACTTCCAAGAATGGAAGATAAGCCTAAGAGTTGAAACACACAAAGGGATAAAGGACCTTTGATTAAACTCATGGATTCTTGAATCACTCAAGAACTTAGGAGAATCACTCTCACTAAGATAGATGAGATAAAACTCGTTTATTTTCTGAATAAAACTCAGCTTGCCTTCATTGATGAAAATGGTTCAACTTATATAGGAACTTTAACCATCAAAATTACAAAAGACACATAAATTTCAATATAATCCCGCTTAAAGCTATTAATTAATGATCCACTCAAGCTAATAACGATCTGCTACTTAATGGTTGATTGTAACCGAATTTAAGGCTACCAAAAGTCATCCACAAACTTTGAGCAAAGGTCCTCTTGATCTTCCAAAGGTTGGTTCTTAAGTTGGCATATGGACCCTTATTTCAACTTGAAGATAAAGCAAAACTAAAGCCCTTTAATTGGTTAAGCACAAACAGAATTTGGTCAGGCAATTTTACAAAGCATTGGGCTCTTGTTTAAATAAAAGAAACTCCATCAACATGGCGCATTAGTCATCCTCCATTTGACCCATATGCAATTCACATCATACCCTCCTTCTTCGAGAAGATTTGTCCCGAATCTTAAGACACTAGTTTTAATGTAAGTTTATTATGATCTTTTGAAGGACTTTTATTTTTTTCACAAGTTGAAACTAATTCTCTTCTTGCAGGATCAAATTCAACTTGATATTGGTTACTTTCCAATGGTTGCAATCCGTCGATAACATTTCTGGGAACAGTACCCCACCTTGAAATGTAACAATAAATAATTCCATGCATTGTGTTTGACGAATTTGCTTCTTATCAATGGACCAAATGCATAATAAAGCACTATGAACAAGCTTCCTTTTTAAACATGGAAGTTGGTGTGTTTCATTCACATGCTTATCCTTTTGTTCCTGTAAAATGACATCAGAAACTATAGAAGAAAAAACATTGACGAATACACTTTCTATAGTTCCAATTTCTTTTTCTTTATTTCCCATTCCTTCTACAGTTTATATTACTTCTTGTTCTATTCTTTCTTTTTTTGTTTTCTCCTTCAGCCTACGTTGATCCTTATTGACTTGTCTTGGTGTCATAAATTTCTACTTCTTTTGATGTCGCTCATGCTTGAAAAAAAGGGAACATTCATCAAGATGCAGTGTTTTAAAACGAAGCCATGCCCATCCCTAAAGAAGATCATAAGAGTCCATGGGAGCAATATCACATAATACTTCTTTCACACATTGCCATGTACTGAATTTGATCAGTTCTTGATCCAGATGAAAGGTTGCTGGTAACTGGAGTTTCTCCACCAATCTTTGGCTCACCACATTGTTTTCGCTTCCGTAATGGTATGTAACTAAACATGGATGGCCTTCGGTTAAACACTTTGTATAATAAACTTCCTTTCCTATTCCAAATCTAGATAGCCAGGCTCTAAATAGAAAATGATGTGAATCCAAAGGGTTCGATTCGTTTGACTGATCTATCATTGTTGGAATCCTAACAAGCAAGAAATTTAAGAAATTATTTAAAACGAGAAAGTGGAAACATAAAAGAAGATGGAACGGAAATTGATAGACATCACACTTTCAAGAATGGAAGATAAGCCTAAGAGTTGAAACACACAAAGGGATAAAGTACCTTTGATTAAACTCATGGATTCTTGAATCACTCAAGAACTTAGGAGAATCACTCTCACTAAGATAGATGAGATAAAACTCGTTTAATTTTTGAATAAAACTCAGCTTGCCTTCATTGATGAAAATGGTTCAACTTATATACGAGCTATAACCATCAGAATTACAAAAGACACATAAATTTCAATATCATCCCGCTTAAATCTATTAATTAATGAACCACTCAAGCTAATAACGTTCCGCTACTTAATGGTTGATTGTAACTGAATTTAAGGCTACCAAAAGTCATCCACAAACTTTGAGCAAAGGTCCTCTTGATCTTCCAAAGGTTGGTTCTTAAGTTGGCATATGGACCCTTATTTCAACTTGAAGATAAAGCAAAACTAAAACCCATTAATTGGTTATGCACAAACACAATTTGGTCAGCCAATTTTACAAAGCATTGGGCCCTTATTGAAATAAAAGAAAGTGCATCAACACTGCGCATTAGTCATCATCCATTTGACGCATATGAAATTCACATCATACCCTCCTTCTTCGAGAAGATTTGTCCCGAATCTTAAGACATCAGTTTTAATGTAAGTTTATTATGATCTTGTGAAGGAGTTTTATTTTTTCACAAGTTGAAACTAATTCTCTTCTTGCAGGATCAAATTCAACTTGATATGGTTACTTTCCAATGGTTGCAATCCGTCGATAACATTTCTGGGAACAGTACCCCACCTTGAAATGTAACAATAATTAATTCCATGCATTGTTTTTGACGAATTTGCTTCTTATCGACGGACCAAATGCATAATAAAGCATTATGAACAAGCTTCCTTTTTAAACATGGAAGTTGGTGTGTTTCATTCACATGCTTATCCTTTTGTTCCTGTAAAATGACATCAGAAACTATATAAGAAAAAATATTGACGAATACACTTTCTATAGTTCCAATTTCTTTTTCTTTATTTTTCCTTCCTTCTACAGTTTCTATTACTTCTTGTTCTATTCTTTCTTTTTTTGTTTTCTCCTTCAGCCTACGTTGATCCTTACTGACTTGTCTTGGTGTCATAAATTTCTACTTCTTTTGATGTCCCTCATGCCTCAAATAAAGGGAACGTTCATCAAGATGGAGTGTTTTAAAACGAAGCCATGCCCATCCCAAAAGAAGATGACAAGAGTCCATGAGAGCAATATCACAAAATACTTCTTTCACACATTGTCATGTACTGAATTTGATCCATGCTTGATCCAGATGATAGGTTGCTGGTAACTGGAGTTTCTCCACCAATCTTTGGCTCACAACATCGTTTTCGCTTCCGTAATCGAATGCAACTAAACATGGATGGCCTTCGGTTAAACACTTTGTATAATAAACTTCCTTTCCTATTCCAAATCTAGATAGCCAGGCTCTAAATACCAAATGATATGAATCCACAAGGTTCGATTCGTTTGACTGGTTTATCATTATTGGAATGCTAACAAGCAAGAAATTTGAGAAATTATTTAAAACGAGAAAATGGAAACATCAAAGAAGATGGAACGAAAGTTGATAGACATCACACTTCCAAGAATGGAAGATAAGCCTAAGAGTTGAAACACACAAAGGGATAAAGGACCGTTGATTAAACTCATGGATTCTTGAATCACTCAAGAACTTAGGAGAATCACTCTCACTAAGATAGATGAGATAAAACTCGTTTATTTTCTGAATAAAACTCAGCTTGCCTTCATTGATGAAAATGGTTCAACTTATATAGGAACTTTAACCATCAAAATTACAAAAGACACATAAATTTCAATATAATCCCGCTTAAAGCTATTAATTAATGATCCACTCAAGCTAATAACGATCTGCTACTTAATGGTTGATTGTAACCGAATTTAAGGCTACCAAAAGTCATCCACAAACTTTGAGCAAAGGTCCTCTTGATCTTCCAAAGGTTGGTTCTTAAGTTGGCATATGGACCCTTATTTCAACTTGAAGATAAAGCAAAACTAAAGCCCTTTAATTGGTTAAGCACAAACACAATTTGGTCAGCCAATTTTACATAGCATTGGGCCCTTGTTTAAATAAACAAAACTGCATCAACATGGCGCATTAGTCATCCTCCATTTGACCCATATGCAATTCACATCATACCCTCCTTCTTCGAGAAGATTTGTCCCGAATCTTAAGACACTAGTTTTAATGTAAGTTTATTATGCGCTTGTGAAGGACTTTTATTTTTTCACAAGTTGAAACTAATTCTCCTCTTCCAAGATCAAATTCAACTTGATATTTGTTACTTTCTAATGGTTGCAATCCGTCGATAACATTTCTTGGCAACAGTACCCCACCTTGATATGTAACAATAAATAATTCCATGCATTGTGTTTGACGAATTTGCTTCTTATCGACGGACCAAATGCATAATAAAGCACTATCGACGGAGAATCACTCTCACTAAGATAGATGAGATAAAACTCATTTATTTTGTGAATAAAACTCAGCTTGCCTTCATTGATGAAAATGGTTCAACTTATATAGGAGCTATAACCATCAAAATTACAAAAGACACATAAATTTCAATATCATCCCGCTTAAATCTATTAATTAATGATCAACTCAAGCTAATAACGTTCCGCTACTTAATGGTTGATTGTAACTTAATTTAAGGCTACCAAAAGTCATCCAAAAACTTTGAGCAAAGGTCCTCTTGATCTTCCAAAGGTTGGTTCTTAAGTTGGCATATGAACCCTTATTTCAACATGAAGATAAAGCAAAACTAAAGCCCATTAATTGGTTAAGCAGAAACACAATTTGGTCAGCCAATTTTACAAAGCATTGGGCCCTTATTTAAATAAAAGAAACTGTAACAACACGGTCCATTTGACCCATATGCATTTCACATCATACCGTCCTTCTTCCAGAAGATTTGTCTCGAATCTTAAGACACTAGTTTTAATGTAAGTTTATTATGATCTTGTGAAGGAATTTTAATTTTTCACAAGTTGAAACTAATTCTCTTCTTCCAGGATCAAATTCAACTTGATATGTGTTACTTTCCAATGGTTGCAATCCGTCGATAACATTTCTTGGCAACAGTACCCCACCTTGATATGTAACAATAAATAATTCCATGCATTGTGTTTGACGAATTTGCTTCTTATCGACGGACCAAACGCATAATAAAGCACTATGAACAAGCTTCCTTTTTAAACATGGAAGTTGGTGTGTTTCATGCACATGCTTATCCTTTTGTTCGGTTAAAATGACATCACAAACTGTAGAAGAAAAAACATTGACGAATAAAGTTCCTTTATTTCCATTTCTTTTTCTTTATTTTCCCTCCCTTCTGCAGTTTATATTACTTCTTTACCTGTTTTCTACTTCAGCCTACGTTGATCCTTATTGACTTGTCTTGGTGTCATAAATTTCTACTTCTTATTGTGTCCCTCATGCGTCAAATAAAGGGAACATTCATCAAGATGGAGTGTTTTAAAACAAAGCCATGCCCATCCCAACAGAAGATGACAAGAGTCCATGGGAGCAATATCACATAATACTTCTTTCACACATTGCCATGTATGAATTTGATCCATGCTTGATCCAGATGAAAGGTTGTTTGTAACTGGAGTTTCTCCACCAATGTTTGGCCCACAACATTATTTTCGCTTCCGTAATCGAATGCAACTAAACATGGATGGCCTTCGGTTAAAACCTTTGTATAATAAACTTCCTTTCCTATTCTAAATCTAGATAGCCAGGCTCTAAATAGGAAATGATGTGAATCCACATGGTTCGATTCGTTTGACTGATCTATCATTGTTGGAATGCTAACAAGCAAGAAATTGGAGAAATTATTTAAAACGAGAAAATGGAAACATAAAAGAAGATGGAACTGAAATTGTTAGACACCACACTTCCAGGAATGGAAGATAAGCCTAAGAGTTGAAACACACAAAGCGATAAAGGACCTTTTATTAAACTCATGGATTCTTGAATCACTCAAGAACTTAGGAGAATAACTCTCGCTAAGATAGATGAGATAAAACTTGTTTATTTTCTGAATAAAACCCAGCTTGCCTTCATTGATGAAAATGGTTCAACTTATATAAGAGCTTTAACCATGAGAATTACAAAAGACACATAAATTTCAATATTATCCCGCTTAAAGCTATTAATTAATGATCCACTCAAGTTAATAACGTTCCGCTACTTAATGGTTGATTGTAACTGAATTTAAGGCTACCAAAAGTCATCCAAAAACTTTGAGCAAAGGTCCTCTTGATCTTCCAAAGGTTGGTTCTTAAGTTGGCATATGGACCCTTATTTGAACATGAAGATAAAGATAAACTAAAGCCCATTAATTGGTTAAGCACCAACACAATTTGGTCAGCCAATTTTACAAAGCATTGGGCCCTTATTTAAATAAAAGAAACTGTAACAACACGGTGCATCAGTCATCCTCCATTTGACCCATATGCATTTCACATCATACCGTCCTTCTTCCAGAAGATTTGTCCCGAATCTTAAGACACTAGTTTTAATGTAAGTTTATTATGATCTTGTGAAGGAATTTTAATTTTTCACAAGTTGAAACTAATTCTCTTCTTCCAGGATCAAATTCAACTTGATATGTGTTACTTTCCAATGGTTGCAATCCGTCGATAACATTTCTTGGCAACAGTACCCCACCTTGATATGTAACAATAAATAATTCCATGCATTGTGTTTGACGAATTTGCTTCTTATCGACGGACCAAACGCATAATAAAGCACTATGAACAAGCTTCCTTTTTAAACATGGAAGTTGGTGTGTTTCATGCACATGCTTATCCTTTTGTTCGGTTAAAATGACATCACAAACTGTAGAAGAAAAAACATTGACGAATAAAGTTCCTTTATTTCCATTTCTTTTTCTTTATTTTCCCTCCCTTCTGCAGTTTATATTACTTCTTTACCTGTTTTCTACTTCAGCCTACGTTGATCCTTATTGACTTGTCTTGGTGTCATAAATTTCTACTTCTTATTGTGTCCCTCATGCGTCAAATAAAGGGAACATTCATCAAGATGGAGTGTTTTAAAACAAAGCCATGCCCATCCCAACAGAAGATGACAAGAGTCCATGGGAGCAATATCACATAATACTTCTTTCACACATTGCCATGTATGAATTTGATCCATGCTTGATCCAGATGAAAGGTTGTTTGTAACTGGAGTTTCTCCACCAATGTTTGGCCCACAACATTATTTTCGCTTCCGTAATCGAATGCAACTAAACATGGATGGCCTTCGGTTAAAACCTTTGTATAATAAACTTCCTTTCCTATTCTAAATCTAGATAGCCAGGCTCTAAATAGGAAATGATGTGAATCCACATGGTTCGATTCGTTTGACTGATCTATCATTGTTGGAATGCTAACAAGCAAGAAATTGGAGAAATTATTTAAAACGAGAAAATGGAAACATAAAAGAAGATGGAACGGAAATTGATAGACACCACACTTCCAAGAATGGAAGATAAGCCTAAGAGTTGAAACACACAAAGCGATAAAGGACCTTTGATTAAACTCATGGATTCTTGAATCACTCAAGAACTTAGGAGAATCACTCTCACTAAGATAGATGAGATAAAACTCGTTTATTTTCTGAATAAAATCCAGCTTGCCTTCATTGATGAAAATGGTTCAACTTGTATAGGAGCTTTAACCATCAGAATTACAAAAGACACATAAATTTCATTATCATCCCGCTTAAAGCTATTAATTAATGATCCACTCAAGCTAATTCTCTTCTTCTAAGATCAAATTCAACTTGATATTGGTTACATTCCAATGGTTGCAACCCGTCGATAACATTTCTTGGCAACAGTACCCCACCTTGATATGTAACAATAAATAATTCCATGCATTGTGTTTGACGAATTTGCTTCTTATCGACCGACCAAATGCATATTAAAGCACTATGAACAAGCTTCCTTTTCAAACATGGAAGTTGGTGTGTTTCATTCACATGCTTATCCTTTTGTTCCTGTAAAATGACATCACAAACTGTGGAAGAAAAAACATTGACGAATAAACTTGCTCTAGTTCCATTTCTTTTTCTTTATTTTCCCTTCCTTCTGCAGTTTATATTACTTCTTTTTCTATTCTTTCTTTTTCTATTTTCTCCTTCAGCCTACGTTGATCCTTACTGACTTGGCTTGGTGTCATAAATTTCTAGTTCTTTTGATGTCCCTCATGCCTCAAATAAAGGGGACTTTTGATGAAGGATTATCTTGTTCCTTTTTAAGATTATTGAATATGGTGTAAGTAGATTAAGAAAGCTAAGCGAAGTCCCCACTGGACATTAAGATAGCAAGCTATCTAGATGTGAAGGTTCCTTTCACAAAACTCAAGAGAAGAAGATGATGGATTGATTCAAAATGAAAAGGAAATGGAAAGAATATAAACCATATAAAACCAAGAACTATTAAAGGAAGAAGAAAACATAAAATGGAAAGGAAAGAAATGGTTAAAATGTGAGAATGATGGAGGCGTGGCTCGGGATCGTCAGAGCAGTTGATGGAATCATGCCCAAGACCTTTAGAGAGCGATCTCGGATTAGCTTTAGATCGTAGAATAGGAACTCTTTTATAATTTTTTGTAATGTTTTTGTTTGGGCTTTATCGGACCTTTAGTTGTGTTGGGCCTTTTGGTGTTTCAGCCCATAGTATATAAGCCCTTGTGAGACACATTTGTATCCAGATTTGAGTTTTATGAAACAGTGAGTTTTCTCTCAAGTCTCGAGGTTCTCCTCAGAACCACTGATCCTTATCTTTGAATCTCTGATTCAAAGTGGCGGATCTTCCTCACTTATCTTGGAATCTCCTCCAAGTGGCGTGATTTCCTTCCGTTCGGCAAAAACCCCCAATCGACGTCCTCCATTTTCCCCCTTTTCGTTTAAGGGTTCATACCCATTTTCGTTCTAGATGAATTTCACCCCAAATCCGAGACGGTCCTTCATCATCTGGTAATCAGAGCTTGGTTAATTATTCCTTCGAGAGTGATTTCCGATTTTCTCGTGTGTGCTTGCAAAGTTGTTTGTGGTGCACTCGTTTGTTCGCAGTTCTTGTTCGTTCTTCGGTGTCGTCGTTCTTCATTTTGTTTT
Source organism: Vigna unguiculata (assembly GCF_037176805.1). Taxonomy (NCBI): domain Eukaryota; kingdom Viridiplantae; phylum Streptophyta; class Magnoliopsida; order Fabales; family Fabaceae; genus Vigna; species Vigna unguiculata. The sequence goes on along the minus strand of NC_140793.1, from coordinate 12,243,962 downwards.
CATTCCGCATCACTTGTGCGTCATGTTCGTAGCTCTTCGTGTGGTTTTTATAGTGGTTATTGGAAATGCTTGTTTATCCATAGCGGTACAATTTTGTGGCCTTCAAAATGACTCTGTCAAAGCGGCCCTTCCATGGTCTTTCATGGTAGTGAATTGCCATTGAGTAGTTGTTCTTGTCAAATCCCCTCGAATGATCTCCAGTTGCAAACAAGCTGCTAAAACATTTTGATTATCTTGTTGGAAGCTTATGGTTGGCACGCCGAGTAGCAATTCGTGGGTAGCTTGTGTTCTTGAAATTCATGAGTACAAGGTGTTTGCAAAATTGCGTTGGTGGAAAAAAAAATTTTGTGTTCAAGTTCAATTTTGTTTCAGTTGGTAGGAGAAGTGGGTTGGTGTAAGTTTATCGTGTGGGAGCAGCTTATGTATTATTGCAATAGCATAGTACAGTAGCTTTCTTAGCCCATTCGGTGTGCACAACAACAGCCTCCTTTGCCTCTTGCAATTGCCAACAACTTTCTGGTTTAAGCAGGGGTAGCAATCACACTAAAATTGAATTGTTCTACTCTCGGTGTGATCAAGTAGTGGCTGAAAAATTGAAGCGGTGCCAGCTGCAGAACCTTGCTTATGTAGGGCAGTGCGGTAGTGGCTGGATTGGAAGACTATAATAGCCAACTTAAGGCGGTGCAAATTGGGAAGAGGAATTCCTTTTAGTGCAATTTTTCTTCTGGTGCAAGAAGCTTTCAACAGCGTCTATGAATTATGTTTGACAGAAGCTTACTTAAATCCATTAGGTGCAATTAAAATTTTCTTGCAAGATTTGAATGGCAGTGGCAACTATTTCAGATTTCTTGGTGCAGAATTTGATGCAGAAATTTTGAAGCTTGTGATGTGGTTCTATCTAGCAAGTTCCAGCAGTCACATTTGAGTTTTTGAATCTGAAAACAAGCTACTTCTAATTTGGTGATTGGTTCACTAGTGTTGCCATTTGGTGTAGCGTATAGATCAATTGCAGCAGCTACTTTTTGCGGTGCAGGCTTAACCTTTCATATGTTGGTAGTGGTGACTTTGGTTGGCTCGTTGCTTGGTTAATTGGTGCAGTGAAAATTTTGTGCAGCAACCAAAGTCCTCTTGCATTGATGTAGAGGTGCCAAGCGGTGCAGCAAAAAGGGACACCCATTTCCTTTTGGTTTATTCGGTGCAACAGATTTCTTTCATCGCCTGATCCTGTGTTGCACTTGTTCTTACTTGGTACTATTCTATGCGGTAGCAACTGTCAAATTATAGAGACATGCATTGAAGTTCTGAATTACGTGCATAATTTAGATTGGATCCAAGCGGTGCAGAACAAAGTGGGTGTGGCAGCCTTGGCAGATTCAAACTGCTGCAGCTACCTCACTCGGTACCTTTAATGCCTTTTGTGTAGAAATTGTGTTTTGAAGTGTGAGCAAGGTGGTTAAATATAGCTCATAAAGTGGTTGTGTTTTTTCTAGAAATTGTTGTGGCAGCCCCCAAAATTCTGTTGACAAAAAGAAGAAGATGAACATCTTCCTCCAATAAGGAGTTTTGATGATGATGATGACTTATGAAGAAGTATGGAAGACTTGATGATGATGCATGGAAAAATGTTGAAGACTTAAAAGAATGCTTCGATTCAAGAGATACATTGAAGACTTATGGGTTTAGTTATTTAGGTTTTATAATATGTGTATGTTATTTGAAATAGTTAAATTAGTATGTCAAGAGTCAAAAGGCAAAACCCATGTAGTAGAGCACTAAGAGAATTTTATATATTTGCAAAACTCACTGGAATAATCGATTATTCTTAGTGATAATCGATTATCTCAATTAAAAATGATTTTTGAGAAAAGCCTCTGGAATAATCGATTATCACTGCTGATAATCGATTATCACCTGCTGATAATAGATTATCCTGACTGATAATAGATTATCACAGCAAGAAAAATATTTTCATAAAAGTTTCTGTGATAATCGATTATCACTTATGATAATCGATTATTTATGGCAGTTGCGACTTAACTTTTCATATTCTTAACCTAATTTCTAAATAGGCTTCTATAAATAGAGTGGTAGGCTTTCATTATCAAATACAGAAGTTAGAGAAGTCTGAGTACTTGAGAACTCTATGTGGGAAGGCTTTGAAAAACCTAGTGTGGGTAGAGCGATAACTTTCATCAAGTGGGATCTTGAGGGATTGAGTGCTGCTGCTGTTGCTAGGAGAAGCCGATCATCCTTTGTGGGATTCAAAGGAGGTGTTCATTCCTTGTGTGATTCAAGGAAGGTGCTTTCATCCCTTGTGGATTTCAAGGGAGGTGTCTTCATCTCTTGTGTGATTCAAGAGAGGTGTTTTCTAAACCCTAATCTTTCTTATCATTGATTGTAAGTTTGGTTTATTTTAGTGATTTAGTTAATCTCGTTTTTGAAAGATTAACAACTAGACGTAGGGTCTTTTGATCCGAACCAGTATAAATACTTTGTGCAATTTTCTCTTCTCTACTCTCTTTATTTTATTGTGTTTATTAAAATAAAGGAAAGATTTTTAATTGATCTTTGATACAAAAAGGGAAAATATTAAAAACACAATTTTTATTAAGAACCCAATTCACCCTCCTCTTGGTTGTTGTCCACACGCCTAAACATTTCGCTGCGCGATACCAACAAATTCCACACTGTAGTAACCATTCGTTGCAGCAACAATCCTTTTTATTTGAAATTTGGTGCAGCAAGTTTTGAGATTTAAAACGGTGGAAACCAATTCCAATACTTTCGAACGAAACAATTGTGGCCTTTTAGTGTAGCATTATGTTGTGCAACATTATTTGGTGGAATTCACGTGAATTGTAATTGGATTGGCTGCATCAGATTACGAGTGGAGTGCATATCAGTGGTGGAGAATTGAAATTAGAGGTGTTGGTTGGCGTCAACAGCAGGGTCTGATCAGAAATTGCAATTGAAGATTGAATTTGAAGAGATAGCTGCATGCTCCATTCCATTTATTAGTTCAAGCGGTGGTGGTAGCAACATACACTTTTTTTTAGAGCGGTGGAGGCAGGAAATTGTGGTGCATCATCAGGGGCAAAGTGATTCCAGCAAAGTCTTAAATTGGAGCAGTAAACACTTTGGGTGCAGTGGTTCCCAAATCAAGTGGCTTTTCGGTGCAGATTTTGATTTAACAGCAGCCATTTAGTGCAGTGAAAGTGGTTGAAAAAAAAAACTCATGCGGTGGTAACTTGTGGAGCAGCCAATTGGAATTATCACAAGCCATTAACTACACCATGTCCATGCAAGTCTAAGGTGGTGGCCTACTTTAATTGGTGAAACTAAAAACTGCAGGTTTTGATTTTGCTGCATCAAGTGGTTGAGGCAATGGTTCCAATTACAACAGCCTTTCACATTTATCCTCACCACAGCAGAATTTTGTTTACTTCCATGTAGAGTTTGATTAGATAACAACCAATACCTTGAGAGGTTATAGCTTGAAGCAACACTGAATTGGTGCACTGGGGACAATAACAATTTGTTTTTTCCCTCATTTTGGAGTGGTGCCTTTAATTATCACAACAGCCCACCCTTTGATTTATGGACTTGGCTGCAAACTTTTTGTCCTATACCGAGCAACAACCACTCTCATTTATCCATTTGGCAACAACTTCCTCGGTGCATATTGTGGTGTTTCGTCACTTTTTCTGGTTCAATTTCTAGTGCCTTCTTGCATTCTACTTTGCCTAGTTCTTACCATTTAGAGTCATTAATTGTTCATTATTGCTTTTCTTGAGTCTCTTGTCCATCATTTCTCTTTGAGTTTGTTTTTCCTTGGATTCTTGTGTTGTGGGACAATGTACCTTGAGCTAAATTGTTGGAAGTATTGCTTATGGGAGTTTGAATTAATCATCATAGTTTAGCTTAAGTATTTTTGTTTCACATTTCCAGTAGTAATTCTAAATACATTGTTTAGATTACTCTTGTCTTTTAAAGTGCTTTTCTCATTGTCAGGGTCTTAGTTTGTCACATATTCACTCCCTTTGGTTTAGCCATTTCTTGATTTTGGTGCTTTTTTAGTTTCTCTTTAAATTTCCTTGGTTTTGTCTTGGAGTTTTCCTTTCCTTGGCCTCCTGAGTTGAGCTTAGATTCGTTACGTCTTTCACTTTGATGTTGACTTCTGGATGGGTTGATTGGAGGTTCTTTGAAGAACTGAACATGAACTTGAGGGCGAGTGAATACATTATAAGAGTGAAACACGAGTGGAATTGAGTGTAAACACGTAAGGAGTGGTGAGACCCATTTGATAATTTTATATGCATTACTTTTGCTAATCACTTACTGTGTTTTGTGTTAATTCTTGTTTCCTCTCTTTCATTGCAGGAATTAGCAATTTTGAGCACTCCATAATGTTCCATACACGTTCAACCTTGATAGAGGATATCAACTTCATTGTGTCCAGAATTATGAGGTTGAATAGCAAACTTGGGAATCTTAGAAGGGAGCACCATGAAGATAGAGGATCATTGCCAAGCAACAAAACAAGTGCTATTAGATGCACCAAGTGTGAAGGATATGGACATGAAAATTATCAATGTCCTAATTGGAACGCAAAGTACATGAATCTTCAAGATCTGCAAGATTACATTGTATACTTGAAAGAGGTGAAGAGGAGTGTTAGGCAAAAGCTCGAAGTCAGACGAGAGCAACAAGCAAAAAGGGAGTGGGAAAATGCAAGACAAGAGAGAGAGTTAAAAGAGGAAAAAGAGCTAGAGATGAGAGAAAGAGAACAAAAGATGAAAGATCTTAGAGAAAGAAAAGAGCAAGAGCTAAAAGAACGAGAAGAGAAAGAACAAAGAGTAAAGGAAGAAGAAGAACAAAGAGAGAAACACAAGAATGAGTCTCTCCTCACACACTTGAAATTCATGGTTGAGATGAAATCCTTAGAGGGGGATGATAATGCTTTAAATTGTTGTTCCCATTCACACCATGATCTTGCATTTTCATTGGGAAGACTTACTAACCCCTCTCTTTTTGTCATAATGCCTAGGGAAGACTTATACATTAAGGAGAAATGGCATAAGCAATGGGGTGAGGACAAGATGATAGAAAAGGCAACCATAACATGGGCAACACATGAACCTGACTTTAATCATCTTCTTGTGTGTTTGTCCTATCTTGAAAATCCTAAGGGATTTCAAGGACACTTTTTTTCTATTATGATTACTATGGGTTGTTTTCCCTTGTGTTTCACTGTGAATCGTATAGTTGTGTTGAAACTCTTTGATGTGTTCTACAGGTTTATCTTTGATCCTGGAGGACAATCTCCAAGCACCTTAATAATAAGAGATTGACCTCTCCCACGATTTTAATCTCATTTTTTAGAAAGCATTTTATTTCTATCTTTAGACTATTCAGGTTTTGTGTGCTTTCAGTACTTATGTATGTGTGTTTGGTTGTAGGTAATAAAACGCTAAAATTCGAGGTCGAATTTTCTCCAACCTGGAGGCAATGATGGAGGCGTGGCTCGGGATCGTCAGAGCAGTTGATGGAATCATGCCCAAGACCTTTAGAGAGCGATCACAGATTAGCTTTAGATCGTAGAATAGGAACTCTTTTATAATTTTTTGTAAAGTTTTTGTTTGGGCTTTATCGGACCTTTAGTTGTGTTGGGCCTTTTGGTGTTTTGGCCCATAGTATATAAGCCCTTGTGAGACACATTTGTATCCAGATTTGAGTTTTATGAAACAGTGAGTTTTCTCTCAAGTCTCAAGTTTCTCCTCAGAACCACCGATCCTTATCTTTGAATCTCTGATTCAAAGTGGCGGATCTTCCTCACTTATCTTGGAATCTCCTCCAAGTGGAGTGATTTCCTTCCGTTCGGTAAAAACCCCAATCGACGTCCTCCATTTTCCCCCTTTTCATTTTAGGGTTCATACCCATTTTCGTTCTAGATGAATTTCACCCCAAATCCGAGACGGTCCTTCATCAATTACGGAAGCGAAAACAATGTTGTGAGCCAAAGATTGGTGGAGAAACTCCAGTTACCAGCAACCTTTCATCTGGATCAAGCATGGATCAAATTCAGTACATGGCAATGTGTGAAAGAAGTATTATGTGATATTGCTCCCATGGACTCTTGTCATCTTCTTTTGTGATGGGCATGGCTTCGTTTTAAAACACTCCATCTTGATGAACGTTCCCTTGATTTGAGGCATGAGGGACATCAAAAGAAGTAGAAATTTATGACACCAAGACTAATCAGTAAGGATCAACGTAGGCTGAAGGAGAAAACAGAAAAAGAAAGAATAGAAAAAGAAGTAATATAAACTGCAGAAGGAAGGGAAAATAAAGAAAAAGAAATGGAACTAGAGAAAGTTTATTGGTCAATGTTTTTTCTTCTACAGTTTGTGATGTCATTTTGCAGGAACAAAAGGATAAGCATGTGAATGAAACACACCAACTTCCATGTTTAAAAAGGAAGCTTGTTCATAGTGCTTTATTATGCGTTTGATCCGTCGATAAGAACCAAACTCGTCAATCTCAATGCATGGAATTATTTATTGTTACATATCAAAGTGGGGTACTGCTGCCAAGAAATGTTATCTACGGATTACAACCATTGGAAAGTAACAAATATCAAGTTGAATTTGATCCTGGATGAAGAGAATTAGATTCAACTTGGGAAAAAAGAAAAGGCCTTCACAAGATCATAATAAACTTACGTTAAAACTAGTGTCTTAAGATTCGGGACAAATCGTCTCGATGAAGGAGGGTATGATGTGAATTGCATATGGGTCAAATGGAGGATGACTAATGCGTCGTGTTGATGCAGTTTCTTTTATTTAAATAAGGGTCCAATGCTTTGTAAAATTGGCTGACGAAATTGTGTTTGTGCTTAACCAATTAACGGGCTTTAGTTTTGCTTTATCTTCAAGTTGAAATAGGGGTCCATATGCCCACTTAAGAACCAACCTTTGGAAGATCAAGCGGACCTTTGCTCAAAGTTTGTGGATGACTTTTGGTAGCCTTAAATTCAGTTACAATCAACCATTACGTAGCGGATTGTCATCAGCTATAGTGGATCATTAATTAATAGCTTTAAGCGGGATGATATTGAAATTTATGTGTCTTTTGTAATTCTGATGGTTAAAGCTCCTATACAAGTTGAACCATTTTCATCAATGAAGGCAAGCTGACTTTTATTTAGAAAATAAACGAGTTTTATCTCATCTATCTTAGTGAGAGTGATTCTGATGAAGGATTATCTTGTTCCTTTTTAAGATTATGGAATATGGTGTGAGTTGATTAAGAAAACTAAGTGAAATTCCCACTGGACATTAAGATAGCATGCTATCTAGATGTGAAGGTTCATTTCTCAAGCTCATGAAAGGAAGAAGAGAGTTGGATTCAAGCTTAAACACACACGAAAATAACAACACTACAGAGCAAAATGAAAGAAGAAATAATAAAAATGGAAAGCATTGAAGATGAAGAATGGAAGAAGCACGCCACTCATAGGGGGGGATCTAAGCCAACCAAGCCCTAGAGATGTGTGATGGTGCCGCCACTTGCAAGCAAGATAAGGCAAAGGTGAGTTCACTTCTAGGAAGGAGAGCTCACGAAAATTGGTGGTTGAATGCACAATGTTTATAACAAAATGATCAACCCTTTTACAAGACAAGGAGCACCCTTTAAGTAGGAGTTCATAGGGGTCCTTTAGCAAATATAAAAACATGAAAAAGGATAAACTAGCAAACCCTAAACCTAATGTGAGAGTGAGTCTTGGCCAAGTGAAGGGAGATGATTGGTGGAGGCATTCCCATGAGGATTCTAGGCCAAAAGAGGAAGGATACCAAGTGACCTTCTAAGGCATAAACCACAAAGGCAAAAGGAGACAAGGTACATGTCTACTTTTGCTTTTGCTTTATGCTTTTTGCTTTCCTCTCTCTTCCACTTCATCCAAGTGCTCCAATCACCAAGTGCCACCTAGCCATGCTCTACTTTCTCTTAATTACCTACAAAACAAGACAAACAAGGATTAGCATGTTGGTTTAAGTTAATCTAATCTTGGTCAAAGGTCAACTTTGGATCAAAGTCAACAAGTCAACCAAAATAAATCAACTAGAAAGCAACTTAGGGAATTCAAACTAAAGTAATGCAAAACAAAGATAAAGGTGATGGAATAGAAGACTCCCCTCTAGACATGCTTCTAGTGATCCTTCTTGAGGGAGCTTCTAAGGAGGTGGTCACGCCTTCATCATCCCCCCTTCTTTGAGAGAATTCGACCACGAATTCTTAAACCCTACATAAAAAGGAGAAAGGTCACAAACATTAAATGAGTTACTTATGTTGTAGCTTGGGGGTAAGTCTAATTCATAAGCATTGTTGTTAATTCTCCTAATGACTTGAAAGGGGCCATCCCCTCTAGGGAGGAGCTTAGACTTCCTTTGAGTAGGGAATCTCTCCTTTCTCAAGTGAAGCCAAACCCAATCTCCCTCTTGGAAGATGACTTCCTTTCTTACCTTATTACCATCCTCTTGTTGTTTCTTAACTCTCCTCTCAATGGTTTCCTTGACTTGTGAATGCAAGTCTTGGATGTACTTGGCTTTGGCCTCACCATCTTGGCAAGTCCATGCCTCATGAGTGGGTAGGGGAAGGAGGTCTAAGGGAGTTAGGGATTGAACCCATACACAACCTCAAAAGGGGAATGAGAAGTGGTGGAATGCACAACCCTATTGTAGGCAAACTCTATGTGGGGAAGAAGTTCCTCCCACTCTCTAATGTTTTGCACTATCATACATCTTAGCATTTGCCCTAGGGTTCTATTAACCACCTCGGTTTGGCCATCACTTTGGGGATGACAAGTGGTGGAGAAAAGAAGCTTGGTGCCAAGTTTACCCCACAAGGTTCTCCAAAAATGGCTTAGGAACTTGGAGTCCCTATCACTTACAATGAATACTACTCTAGAACTTGGAAAGGAAAAGAAAGAAAGGATGAGAAACCACCTTCAAAAGACCACCCACCTAGGACTAATTCATCTAGAACCTCCCATGAAAGTGCAAACTCTTCTCAAAGTTCAAGAACTAGTTCCATCAAATGTTTTAAGTGTTTGGGCTATGGTCACATTGCTTCAAATTGCGCAACAAAGAGGAACATGATCTTGAACCCTAAAGGAGAGGTTGAAAGTGAACATTCTTCTCCCCCCTCCCCTAAAAGTTCTTCCTCCCACACTTCTTCCCAATCTTCAAGTGAAGATGAAATCAAACCTAATGAAGGAGGTTTGTTGGTGGTTAGGCGCATGCTAGGCCAAGTGCCTAAAGAATTTGAAAACCAAAGAGAAAATATTTTTCACTCAAGGTGCCAAATCAACAACAAAACTTGCTCCTTCATAATTGATAGTGGAAGTTGTGTTAATGTGGCTAGCACAAGGGTTGTGGACAAGCTTGGCTTGAAAACCATCCCTCATGCCAAGCCCTATAAGCTTTCTTGGCTTAGTGAGGAAGGTGAGATTAAAGTGGACAAACAAGTCCTTATTAACTTCTCCATTGGAAACTACAAAGATGAGGTATTATGTGACTTAGTGCCCATGGAAGCAACCCACATTTTATTAGGAAGGCCATGGCAATTTAATAGGAAAGCTTTTCATGATGGCCATGCCAACAAATTTACATTTAGCTTCCAAGGCAAAAAGATCACATTACTACCTCTTTCACCAAGAGAAGTTAATGAGGACCAATTGCAAATGATAAAGAAAAGAAAAGAAGAGAAGGCGCAAGGGCATGGAAATGAGTCCAAGAAGAGCATGATCACCCTCAAAGGGGTGAAGAAGGTAATGCTTGCCCAAAAACCCATCTTCCTAGCTTATCCTAGTGAATCTTCCCCCTCCTTCCAAAACCCTCACTCTAGAGGTCCCTTAGACTTGTCATTAGTCTTAGGTGAGTTCAAAGATGTTTTTCAATAACCTCCAAAGGGTCTCCCACCCCTAAGAGGTATAGAACACCAAATTGATTTCATACAAGGCTCATCTTTGCCTAATAGGCCGGCCTATAGGACTAGTCCCGAGGAGGCTAAGGAAATTCAAAAACAAGTGAATGAGTTGTTAGAAAAGGGGTGGGTGCAACATAGCATGAGTCCTTGTGCAATGCCCGTGATTCTTGTCCCCAAAAAGGATGGAACATGGAGAATGTGCATAGATTGTAGGGCTATCAACAACAAAACCATCAAGTATAGGCATCCTATTCCTGGATTAGATGATTTGATTGATGAGTTACATGGTGCAACCATATTTTCCAAAATAGACTTGAAGAGTGGGTACAATCAAATTAGAATCAAAGAAGGTGATGAATGGAAAACCTCTTTCAAGACTAAGTTTGGATTATATGAGTGGTTAGTCATGCCTTTTGGCTTGACTAATGCACCTAGTACATTCATGAGACTCATGCACCATGTTCTTAGAGAGTTTTTAGGGAAGTTTGTTGTGGTATACTTTGATGACATTCTCATTTATAGTATGTCTCAAGATGACCACTTGCATCATTTAAGGAGTGTGTTAGAAACCTTAAGGAAGGCATCCTTGTATGCTAACATGGATAAATGTGTGTTTGGGATGGATCATGTGATCTTCCTAGGTTTCAAAATAAATCAACATGGGGTCCATGTGGACCAAGAAAAAGTGATGGCCATCAAGGATTGGCCTCCCCCAAAGAATATAAGTGAGCTTAGGTCTTTCCATTGGTTAGCTAGTTTCTATAGGAGGTTTGTGCCAAATGATGAAGGATTTTCTTGTTTCCTTTTAGAGTTATGAATATGGTGAAGTTGTTCAAGAAAGCTTTTTGAAAATTCCCACTAGACATTAAGATAGCATGCTATCTAGATGTGAAGGTTCATTTCTCAAGCTCATGAAAGGAAGAAGAGAGTTGGATTCAAGCTTAAACACACACGGCAATAACAACACTAAAGAGCAAAATGAAAGAAGAAATAATAAAAATGGAAAGCATTGAAGATGAAGAATGGAAGAAACACGCCACTCATAGGGGGGGATCTAAGCCAACCAAGCCCTAGAGATGAGTGATGGTGCCGCCACTTGCAAGCAAGATAAGGCAAAGGTGAGTTCACTTCTAGGAAGGAGAGCTCACAAAAATTGGTGGTTGAATGCACAAAGTTTATAACAAAATGATCAACCCTTTTACAAGACAAGGAGCACCCTTTAAATAGGAGTTCATAGGGGTCCTTTAGCAAATACAAAAACATGAAAAAGGATTAACTAGTAAACCCTAAACCTAATGTGAGAGTGAGTCTTGGCCAAGTGAAGGGAGATGATTGGTGGAGGCATTCCCATGAGGATTCTAGGCCAAAAGAGGAAGGATACCAAGTGACCTTCTAAGGCATAAACCACAAAGGCAAAAGGAGACAAGGTACATGTCTACTTTTGCTTTTGCTTTATGCTTTTTGCTTTCCTCTCTCTTCCACTTCATCCAAGTGCTCCAATCACCAAGTGCCACCTAGCCATGCTCTACTTTCTCTTAATTACCTACAAAACAAGACAAACAAGGATTAGCATGTTGGTTTAAGTTAATCTAATCTTGGTCAAAGGTCAACTTTGGATCAAAGTCAACAAGTCAACCAAAATAAATCAACTAGAAAGCAACTTAGGGAACTCAAACTAAAGTAATGCAAAACAAAGATAAAGGTGATGGAATAGAAGACTCCCCTCTAGACATGCTTCTAGTGATCCTTCTTGAGGGAACTTCTAAGGAGGTGGTCACGCCTTCATCAGATTCTCCTAAGTTCTTGAGTGATTCAAGAATCCTTGTGTTTAATTAAAGGTCCTTTATCCCTTTGTGTGCTTCAACTCTTAGGCTTATCTTCCATTCTTGGCAGTGTGATGTCTATGAATTTCCGTTCCATCTTCTTTTATGTCTCCATTTTCTCTTTTTAAATAATTTCTCAAAATTCTTGCTTGCTAGCATTCCAAAAATGGTAGATCAGTGAAACGAATCGAACCTTGTGGATGCACATCATTGGGTATTCAGAGCCTGGCTATCTAGATTTGGAATAGGAAAGGAAGTTTATAATACAAAATGTTTAACCGAAGGCCATCCATGTTTAGTTGCATTCGATTACGGAAGCGAAAACAATGTTGTGAGCCAAAGATTGGTGGAGAAACTCCAGTTGCCAGCAACCTTTCATCTGGATCAAGCATGGATCAAATTCAGTACATGGCAATGTGTGAAAGAAGTATTATGTGATATTGCTCCCATGGACTCTTGTTATCTTCTTTTGGGATGGGCATGGATTCGTTCTAAAGCACTCGATCTTGATGAACGTTCCCTTTATTTGAGGCACGAGGGACATCAAAAGAAGTAGAAATTTATGACACCAAGACAAGTCAGTAAGGATCAACGTAGGCTGAAGGACAAAACCGAAAAAGAAAGAATAGAAAAAGAAGTAATATAAACTGCAGAAGGAAGGGAAAATAAAGAAAAAGAAATGGAACTAGAGAAAGTTTATTCGTCAATGTTTTTTATTCTACAGTTTGTGATGTCATTTTGCAGGAACAAAAGGATAAGCATGTGAATGAACCAAATTCGATAAGAACCAAATTCGTCAATCTCAATGCATGGAATTATTTATTGTTACGTATCAGGGTGGGGTACTGTTGCCAAGAAATGTTATCGACGGATTGCAACCATTGGAAAGTAACAAATATCACGTTGCATTTGATCCTGGAAGAAGAGAATTAGTTTCAACTTGTGAAAAAATAAAAGTCCTTCACAAGATCATAATAAACTTACGTTACAACTAGTGTCTTAAGATTCGGGACAAGTCTTCTCGAAGAAGGAGGGTATGATGTGAATTGCATATGGGTCAAATGGAGGATGACTAATGCATCGTGTTGATGCAGTTTCTTTTATTTAAATAAGGGCCCAATGCTTTGTAAAATTGGCTGACGAAATTGTGTTTGTGCTTAACCAATTAACGGGCTTTAGTTTTGCTTTATCTTCAAGTTGAAATAGGGGTCCATATACCCACTTAAGAACCAACCTTTGGAAGCATTGGGCCATTATTTAAATAAAAGAAACTGCATCAACACGGCGCATTAGTCATCTTCCATTTGACGCATATGCAATTCACATCATACCCTCCTTCTTCGAGAAGATTTGTCTCGAATCTTAAGACACTAGTTTTGATGTAGGTTTATTATGATATTGTGAAGGACTTTTATTTTTTCACAAGTTGAAACCAATTCTCTTCCTCCAGGATCAAATTCAACTTGATATTTGTTACTTTCCAATGGTTGCAAACCGTCGATAACATTTCTTGGCAACTGTACCCCACCTTGATATGTAACAATAAATAATTTCATGCATTGTGTTTGACGAATCTGCTTCTTATCGACGAACCAAATGCATAATAAAGCACTATGAACAAGCTTCCTTTTCAAACATGGAAGTTGGTGTGTTTCCTTCACATGCTTATCCTTTTGTTCCTGTAAAATGACATCACAACTGTAGAAGAAGAAACATTGACGAATAAACTTTCTCTAGTTCCATTTCTTTTTCGTTATTTTCCCTTGCTTCTGCAGTTTATATTACTTCTTTTTCTATTCTTTCTTTTTCTGTTTTCTCCTTCAGTCTACGTTGATTCTCGTGCACTTGTCTTGGTGTCATAAATTTCTACTTCTTATGTTGTCCCTCGTGCCTCAAATAAAGGGAACGTTCATCAAGATGGAGTGTTCTAAAACGAAGCCATGCCCATCCCAAAAGAAGATGACAAGAGTCCATGGGAGCAATATCACATAATACTTCTTTCACACATTACCATGTACTGAATTTGATCCATGCTTGATTCAGATGAAAGGTTGTTGGTAACTGGAGTTTCTCCAACAATCTTTGGCTCACAACATTGTTTTCGCTTTCGTAATCGAATGCAACTAAACATGGGTGACCTTCGGTTAAACACCTTGTATGATAAACTTCCATTCCTATACCAAATCTACATAGCCAGGCTCTGAATACCAAATGATGTGAATCCAAAGTGTTCGATTCGTCTTACTGATCTTTCAAGGTTGGAATGCTAATAAGCAAGAAATTTGAGAAATTATTTAAAACAATAAAATAGAAACATATAAGAAGATGGAGCGGAAACGGATAGACATCACACTTCCAAGAATGGAAGATAAGCCTAAGAGTTTAAACACACAAAGGGATAAAGGAACTTTGATAAAAACTCGGGGATTCGTGAATCGCTCAAGAACTTAGGAGAATCACTCTCACTAAGATAGATGAGATAAAACTCGTTTATTTTCTGAATTAAACTCAGCTTGCCTTCGTTGATGAAAATGGTTCAAGTTATATAAGAGCTTTAAGCATCAGAATTACAAAAGACACATAAATTTCAATTACAACCCACTTAAAGCTATTAATTAATGATCCACTCAATCTAGTAATGATCCGCTACTTAATGGTTGATTGTAACTGAATCTTAAGGCTACCAAAAGTCATCCATAAACTTTCAGCAAAGGTCCTCTTGATATTCCAAAGGTTGCTTCTTAAGTTGGCATATATGGACCCTTATTTCAACTTGAAAGTAAAGCAAAACTAAAGCCCATTAATTGGTTAGCCAATTTTACAAAGCATTGGGCCATTATTTAAATAAAAGAAACTGCATCAACACGGCGCATTAGTCATCTTCCATTTGACGCATATGCAATTCACATCATACCCTCCTTCTTCGAGAAGATTTGTCTCGAATCTTAAGACACTAGTTTTGATGTAGGTTTATTATGATATTGTGAAGGACTTTTATTTTTTCACAAGTTGAAACCAATTCTCTTCCTCCAGGATCAAATTCAACTTGATATTTGTTACTTTCCAATGGTTGCAAACCGTCGATAACATTTCTTGGCAACTGTACCCCACCTTGATATGTAACAATAAATAATTTCATGCATTGTGTTTGACGAATCTGCTTCTTATCGACGAACCAAATGCATAATAAAGCACTATGAACAAGCTTCCTTTTCAAACATGGAAGTTGGTGTGTTTCCTTCACATGCTTATCCTTTTGTTCCTGTAAAATGACATCACAACTGTAGAAGAAGAAACATTGACGAATAAACTTTCTCTAGTTCCATTTCTTTTTCTTTATTTTCCCTTGCTTCTGCAGTTTATATTACTTCTTTTTCTATTCTTTCTTTTTCTGTTTTCTCCTTCAGTCTACGTTGATTCTCGTGCACTTGTCTTGGTGTCATAAATTTCTACTTCTTATGTTGTCCCTCGTGCCTCAAATAAAGGGAACGTTCATCAAGATGGAGTGTTCTAAAACGAAGCCATGCCCATCCCAAAAGAAGATGACAAGAGTCCATGGGAGCAATATCACATAATACTTCTTTCACACATTACCATGTACTGAATTTGATCCATGCTTGATTCAGATGAAAGGTTGTTGGTAACTGGAGTTTCTCCAACAATCTTTGGCTCACAACATTGTTTTCGCTTTCGTAATCGAATGCAACTAAACATGGGTGACCTTCGGTTAAACACCTTGTATGATAAACTTCCATTCCTATACCAAATCTACATAGCCAGGCTCTGAATACCAAATGATGTGAATCCAAAGTGTTCGATTCGTCTTACTGATCTTTCAAGGTTGGAATGCTAATAAGCAAGAAATTTGAGAAATTATTTAAAACAATAAAATAGAAACATATAAGAAGATGGAGCGGAAACGGATAGACATCACACTTCCAAGAATGGAAGATAAGCCTAAGAGTTTAAACACACAAAGGGATAAAGGAACTTTGATAAAAACTCGGGGATTCGTGAATCGCTCAAGAACTTAGGAGAATCACTCTCACTAAGATAGATGAGATAAAACTCGTTTATTTTCTGAATTAAACTCAGCTTGCCTTCGTTGATGAAAATGGTTCAAGTTATATAAGAGCTTTAAGCATCCGAATTACAAAAGACACATAAATTTCAATTACAACCCACTTAAAGCTATTAATTAATGATCCACTCAATCTAGTAATGATCCGCTACTTAATGGTTGATTGTAACTGAATCTTAAGGCTACCAAAAGTCATCCACAAACTTTCAGCAAAGGTCCTCTTGATATTCCAAAGGTTGCTTCTTAAGTTGGCATATATGGACCCTTATTTCAACTTGAAAGTAAAGCAAAACTAAAGCCCATTAATTGGTTAGCCAATTTTACAAAGCATTGGGCCATTATTTAAATAAAAGAAACTGCATCAACACGGCGCATTAGTCATCTTCCATTTGACGCATATGCAATTCACATCATACCCTCCTTCTTCGAGAAGATTTGTCTCGAATCTTAAGACACTAGTTTTGATGTAGGTTTATTATGATATTGTGAAGGACTTTTATTTTTTCACAAGTTGAAACCAATTCTCTTCCTCCAGGATCAAATTCAACTTGATATTTGTTACTTTCCAATGGTTGCAAACCGTCGATAACATTTCTTGGCAACTGTACCCCACCTTGATATGTAACAATAAATAATTTCATGCATTGTGTTTGACGAATCTGCTTCTTATCGACGAACCAAATGCATAATAAAGCACTATGAACAAGCTTCCTTTTCAAACATGGAAGTTGGTGTGTTTCCTTCACATGCTTATCCTTTTGTTCCTGTAAAATGACATCACAACTGTAGAAGAAGAAACATTGACGAATAAACTTTCTCTAGTTCCATTTCTTTCTCTTTATTTTCCCTTGCTTCTGCAGTTTATATTACTTCTTTTTCTATTCTTTCTTTTTCTGTTTTCTCCTTCAGTCTACGTTGATTCTCGTGCACTTGTCTTGGTGTCATAAATTTCTACTTCTTATGTTGTCCCTCGTGCCTCAAATAAAGGGAACGTTCATCAAGATGGAGTGTTCTAAAACGAAGCCATGCCCATCCCAAAAGAAGATGACAAGAGTCCATGGGAGCAATATCACATAATACTTCTTTCACACATTACCATGTACTGAATTTGATCCATGCTTGATTCAGATGAAAGGTTGTTGGTAACTGGAGTTTCTCCAACAATCTTTGGCTCACAACATTGTTTTCGCTTTCGTAATCGAATGCAACTAAACATGGGTGACCTTCGGTTAAACACCTTGTATGATAAACTTCCATTCCTATACCAAATCTACATAGCCAGGCTCTGAATACCAAATGATGTGAATCCAAAGTGTTCGATTCGTCTTACTGATCTTTCAAGGTTGGAATGCTAATAAGCAAGAAATTTGAGAAATTATTTAAAACAATAAAATAGAAACATATAAGAAGATGGAGCGGAAACGGATAGACATCACACTTCCAAGAATGGAAGATAAGCCTAAGAGTTTAAACACACAAAGGGATAAAGGAACTTTGATAAAAACTCGGGGATTCGTGAATCGCTCAAGAACTTAGGAGAATCACTCTCACTAAGATAGATGAGATAAAACTCGTTTATTTTCTGAATTAAACTCAGCTTGCCTTCGTTGATGAAAATGGTTCAAGTTATATAAGAGCTTTAAGCATCCGAATTACAAAAGACACATAAATTTCAATTACAACCCACTTAAAGCTATTAATTAATGATCCACTCAATCTAGTAATGATCCGCTACTTAATGGTTGATTGTAACTGAATCTTAAGGCTACCAAAAGTCATCCACAAACTTTCAGCAAAGGTCCTCTTGATATTCCAAAGGTTGCTTCTTAAGTTGGCATATATGGACCCTTATTTCAACTTGAAAGTAAAGCAAAACTAAAGCCCATTAATTGGTTAGCCAATTTTACAAAGCATTGGGCCATTATTTAAATAAAAGAAACTGCATCAACACGGCGCATTAGTCATCTTCCATTTGACGCATATGCAATTCACATCATACCCTCCTTCTTCGAGAAGATTTGTCTCGAATCTTAAGACACTAGTTTTGATGTAGGTTTATTATGATATTGTGAAGGACTTTTATTTTTTCACAAGTTGAAACCAATTCTCTTCCTCCAGGATCAAATTCAACTTGATATTTGTTACTTTCCAATGGTTGCAAACCGTCGATAACATTTCTTGGCAACTGTACCCCACCTTGATATGTAACAATAAATAATTTCATGCATTGTGTTTGACGAATCTGCTTCTTATCGACGAACCAAATGCATAATAAAGCACTATGAACAAGCTTCCTTTTCAAACATGGAAGTTGGTGTGTTTCCTTCACATGCTTATCCTTTTGTTCCTGTAAAATGACATCACAACTGTAGAAGAAGAAACATTGACGAATAAACTTTCTCTAGTTCCATTTCTTTCTCTTTATTTTCCCTTGCTTCTGCAGTTTATATTACTTCTTTTTCTATTCTTTCTTTTTCTGTTTTCTCCTTCAGTCTACGTTGATTCTCGTGCACTTGTCTTGGTGTCATAAATTTCTACTTCTTATGTTGTCCCTCGTGCCTCAAATAAAGGGAACGTTCATCAAGATGGAGTGTTCTAAAACGAAGCCATGCCCATCCCAAAAGAAGATGACAAGAGTCCATGGGAGCAATATCACATAATACTTCTTTCACACATTACCATGTACTGAATTTGATCCATGCTTGATTCAGATGAAAGGTTGTTGGTAACTGGAGTTTCTCCAACAATCTTTGGCTCACAACATTGTTTTCGCTTTCGTAATCGAATGCAACTAAACATGGGTGACCTTCGGTTAAACACCTTGTATGATAAACTTCCATTCCTATACCAAATCTACATAGCCAGGCTCTGAATACCAAATGATGTGAATCCAAAGTGTTCGATTCGTCTTACTGATCTTTCAAGGTTGGAATGCTAATAAGCAAGAAATTTGAGAAATTATTTAAAACAATAAAATAGAAACATATAAGAAGATGGAGCGGAAACGGATAGACATCACACTTCCAAGAATGGAAGATAAGCCTAAGAGTTTAAACACACAAAGGGATAAAGGAACTTTGATAAAAACTCGGGGATTCGTGAATCGCTCAAGAACTTAGGAGAATCACTCTCACTAAGATAGATGAGATAAAACTCGTTTATTTTCTGAATTAAACTCAGCTTGCCTTCGTTGATGAAAATGGTTCAAGTTATATAAGAGCTTTAAGCATCCGAATTACAAAAGACACATAAATTTCAATTACAACCCACTTAAAGCTATTAATTAATGATCCACTCAATCTAGTAATGATCCGCTACTTAATGGTTGATTGTAACTGAATCTTAAGGCTACCAAAAGTCATCCA
Organism: Vigna unguiculata; assembly: GCF_037176805.1. Taxonomy (NCBI): domain Eukaryota; kingdom Viridiplantae; phylum Streptophyta; class Magnoliopsida; order Fabales; family Fabaceae; genus Vigna; species Vigna unguiculata. Next base: position 12,224,706 of record NC_140793.1, on the reverse strand, counting down.
CAAACTTTCAGCAAAGGTCCTCTTGATATTCCAAAGGTTGCTTCTTAAGTTGGCATATATGGACCCTTATTTCAACTTGAAAGTAAAGCAAAACTAAAGCCCATTAATTGGTTAGCCAATTTTACAAAGCATTGGGCCATTATTTAAATAAAAGAAACTGCATCAACACGGCGCATTAGTCATCTTCCATTTGACGCATATGCAATTCACATCATACCCTCCTTCTTCGAGAAGATTTGTCTCGAATCTTAAGACACTAGTTTTGATGTAGGTTTATTATGATATTGTGAAGGACTTTTATTTTTTCACAAGTTGAAACCAATTCTCTTCCTCCAGGATCAAATTCAACTTGATATTTGTTACTTTCCAATGGTTGCAAACCGTCGATAACATTTCTTGGCAACTGTACCCCACCTTGATATGTAACAATAAATAATTTCATGCATTGTGTTTGACGAATCTGCTTCTTATCGACGAACCAAATGCATAATAAAGCACTATGAACAAGCTTCCTTTTCAAACATGGAAGTTGGTGTGTTTCCTTCACATGCTTATCCTTTTGTTCCTGTAAAATGACATCACAACTGTAGAAGAAGAAACATTGACGAATAAACTTTCTCTAGTTCCATTTCTTTTTCTTTATTTTCCCTTGCTTCTGCAGTTTATATTACTTCTTTTTCTATTCTTTCTTTTTCTGTTTTCTCCTTCAGTCTACGTTGATTCTCGTGCACTTGTCTTGGTGTCATAAATTTCTACTTCTTATGTTGTCCCTCGTGCCTCAAATAAAGGGAACGTTCATCAAGATGGAGTGTTCTAAAACGAAGCCATGCCCATCCCAAAAGAAGATGACAAGAGTCCATGGGAGCAATATCACATAATACTTCTTTCACACATTACCATGTACTGAATTTGATCCATGCTTGATTCAGATGAAAGGTTGTTGGTAACTGGAGTTTCTCCAACAATCTTTGGCTCACAACATTGTTTTCGCTTTCGTAATCGAATGCAACTAAACATGGGTGACCTTCGGTTAAACACCTTGTATGATAAACTTCCATTCCTATACCAAATCTACATAGCCAGGCTCTGAATACCAAATGATGTGAATCCAAAGTGTTCGATTCGTCTTACTGATCTTTCAAGGTTGGAATGCTAATAAGCAAGAAATTTGAGAAATTATTTAAAACAATAAAATAGAAACATATAAGAAGATGGAGCGGAAACGGATAGACATCACACTTCCAAGAATGGAAGATAAGCCTAAGAGTTTAAACACACAAAGGGATAAAGGAACTTTGATAAAAACTCGGGGATTCGTGAATCGCTCAAGAACTTAGGAGAATCACTCTCACTAAGATAGATGAGATAAAACTCGTTTATTTTCTGAATTAAACTCAGCTTGCCTTCGTTGATGAAAATGGTTCAAGTTATATAAGAGCTTTAAGCATCCGAATTACAAAAGACACATAAATTTCAATTACAACCCACTTAAAGCTATTAATTAATGATCCACTCAATCTAGTAATGATCCGCTACTTAATGGTTGATTGTAACTGAATCTTAAGGCTACCAAAAGTCATCCACAAACTTTCAGCAAAGGTCCTCTTGATATTCCAAAGGTTGCTTCTTAAGTTGGCATATATGGACCCTTATTTCAACTTGAAAGTAAAGCAAAACTAAAGCCCATTAATTGGTTAGCCAATTTTACAAAGCATTGGGCCATTATTTAAATAAAAGAAACTGCATCAACACGGCGCATTAGTCATCTTCCATTTGACGCATATGCAATTCACATCATACCCTCCTTCTTCGAGAAGATTTGTCTCGAATCTTAAGACACTAGTTTTGATGTAGGTTTATTATGATATTGTGAAGGACTTTTATTTTTTCACAAGTTGAAACCAATTCTCTTCCTCCAGGATCAAATTCAACTTGATATTTGTTACTTTCCAATGGTTGCAAACCGTCGATAACATTTCTTGGCAACTGTACCCCACCTTGATATGTAACAATAAATAATTTCATGCATTGTGTTTGACGAATCTGCTTCTTATCGACGAACCAAATGCATAATAAAGCACTATGAACAAGCTTCCTTTTCAAACATGGAAGTTGGTGTGTTTCCTTCACATGCTTATCCTTTTGTTCCTGTAAAATGACATCACAACTGTAGAAGAAGAAACATTGACGAATAAACTTTCTCTAGTTCCATTTCTTTTTCTTTATTTTCCCTTGCTTCTGCAGTTTATATTACTTCTTTTTCTATTCTTTCTTTTTCTGTTTTCTCCTTCAGTCTACGTTGATTCTCGTGCACTTGTCTTGGTGTCATAAATTTCTACTTCTTATGTTGTCCCTCGTGCCTCAAATAAAGGGAACGTTCATCAAGATGGAGTGTTCTAAAACGAAGCCATGCCCATCCCAAAAGAAGATGACAAGAGTCCATGGGAGCAATATCACATAATACTTCTTTCACACATTACCATGTACTGAATTTGATCCATGCTTGATTCAGATGAAAGGTTGTTGGTAACTGGAGTTTCTCCAACAATCTTTGGCTCACAACATTGTTTTCGCTTTCGTAATCGAATGCAACTAAACATGGGTGACCTTCGGTTAAACACCTTGTATGATAAACTTCCATTCCTATACCAAATCTACATAGCCAGGCTCTGAATACCAAATGATGTGAATCCAAAGTGTTCGATTCGTCTTACTGATCTTTCAAGGTTGGAATGCTAATAAGCAAGAAATTTGAGAAATTATTTAAAACAATAAAATAGAAACATATAAGAAGATGGAGCGGAAACGGATAGACATCACACTTCCAAGAATGGAAGATAAGCCTAAGAGTTTAAACACACAAAGGGATAAAGGAACTTTGATAAAAACTCGGGGATTCGTGAATCGCTCAAGAACTTAGGAGAATCACTCTCACTAAGATAGATGAGATAAAACTCGTTTATTTTCTGAATTAAACTCAGCTTGCCTTCGTTGATGAAAATGGTTCAAGTTATATAAGAGCTTTAAGCATCAGAATTACAAAAGACACATAAATTTCAATTACAACCCACTTAAAGCTATTAATTAATGATCCACTCAATCTAGTAATGATCCGCTACTTAATGGTTGATTGTAACTGAATCTTAAGGCTACCAAAAGTCATCCACAAACTTTCAGCAAAGGTCCTCTTGATATTCCAAAGGTTGCTTCTTAAGTTGGCATATATGGACCCTTATTTCAACTTGAAAGTAAAGCAAAACTAAAGCCCATTAATTGGTTAGCCAATTTTACAAAGCATTGGGCCATTATTTAAATAAAAGAAACTGCATCAACACGGCGCATTAGTCATCTTCCATTTGACGCATATGCAATTCACATCATACCCTCCTTCTTCGAGAAGATTTGTCTCGAATCTTAAGACACTAGTTTTGATGTAGGTTTATTATGATATTGTGAAGGACTTTTATTTTTTCACAAGTTGAAACCAATTCTCTTCCTCCAGGATCAAATTCAACTTGATATTTGTTACTTTCCAATGGTTGCAAACCGTCGATAACATTTCTTGGCAACTGTACCCCACCTTGATATGTAACAATAAATAATTTCATGCATTGTGTTTGACGAATCTGCTTCTTATCGACGAACCAAATGCATAATAAAGCACTATGAACAAGCTTCCTTTTCAAACATGGAAGTTGGTGTGTTTCCTTCACATGCTTATCCTTTTGTTCCTGTAAAATGACATCACAACTGTAGAAGAAGAAACATTGACGAATAAACTTTCTCTAGTTCCATTTCTTTTTCTTTATTTTCCCTTGCTTCTGCGGTTTATATTACTTCTTTTTCTATTCTTTCTTTTTCTGTTTTCTCCTTCAGTCTACGTTGATTCTCGTGCACTTGTCTTGGTGTCATAAATTTCTACTTCTTATGTTGTCCCTCGTGCCTCAAATAAAGGGAACGTTCATCAAGATGGAGTGTTCTAAAACGAAGCCATGCCCATCCCAAAAGAAGATGACAAGAGTCCATGGGAGCAATATCACATAATACTTCTTTCACACATTACCATGTACTGAATTTGATCCATGCTTGATTCAGATGAAAGGTTGTTGGTAACTGGAGTTTCTCCAACAATCTTTGGCTCACAACATTGTTTTCGCTTTCGTAATCGAATGCAACTAAACATGGGTGACCTTCGGTTAAACACCTTGTATGATAAACTTCCATTCCTATACCAAATCTACATAGCCAGGCTCTGAATACCAAATGATGTGAATCCAAAGTGTTCGATTCGTCTTACTGATCTTTCAAGGTTGGAATGCTAATAAGCAAGAAATTTGAGAAATTATTTAAAACAATAAAATAGAAACATATAAGAAGATGGAGCGGAAACGGATAGACATCACACTTCCAAGAATGGAAGATAAGCCTAAGAGTTTAAACACACAAAGGGATAAAGGAACTTTGATAAAAACTCGGGGATTCGTGAATCGCTCAAGAACTTAGGAGAATCACTCTCACTAAGATAGATGAGATAAAACTCGTTTATTTTCTGAATTAAACTCAGCTTGCCTTCGTTGATGAAAATGGTTCAAGTTATATAAGAGCTTTAAGCATCCGAATTACAAAAGACACATAAATTTCAATTACAACCCACTTAAAGCTATTAATTAATGATCCACTCAATCTAGTAATGATCCGCTACTTAATGGTTGATTGTAACTGAATCTTAAGGCTACCAAAAGTCATCCACAAACTTTCAGCAAAGGTCCTCTTGATATTCCAAAGGTTGCTTCTTAAGTTGGCATATATGGACCCTTATTTCAACTTGAAAGTAAAGCAAAACTAAAGCCCATTAATTGGTTAGCCAATTTTACAAAGCATTGGGCCATTATTTAAATAAAAGAAACTGCATCAACACGGCGCATTAGTCATCTTCCATTTGACGCATATGCAATTCACATCATACCCTCCTTCTTCGAGAAGATTTGTCTCGAATCTTAAGACACTAGTTTTGATGTAGGTTTATTATGATATTGTGAAGGACTTTTATTTTTTCACAAGTTGAAACCAATTCTCTTCCTCCAGGATCAAATTCAACTTGATATTTGTTACTTTCCAATGGTTGCAAACCGTCGATAACATTTCTTGGCAACTGTACCCCACCTTGATATGTAACAATAAATAATTTCATGCATTGTGTTTGACGAATCTGCTTCTTATCGACGAACCAAATGCATAATAAAGCACTATGAACAAGCTTCCTTTTCAAACATGGAAGTTGGTGTGTTTCCTTCACATGCTTATCCTTTTGTTCCTGTAAAATGACATCACAACTGTAGAAGAAGAAACATTGACGAATAAACTTTCTCTAGTTCCATTTCTTTTTCTTTATTTTCCCTTGCTTCTGCAGTTTATATTACTTCTTTTTCTATTCTTTCTTTTTCTGTTTTCTCCTTCAGTCTACGTTGATTCTCGTGCACTTGTCTTGGTGTCATAAATTTCTACTTCTTATGTTGTCCCTCGTGCCTCAAATAAAGGGAACGTTCATCAAGATGGAGTGTTCTAAAACGAAGCCATGCCCATCCCAAAAGAAGATGACAAGAGTCCATGGGAGCAATATCACATAATACTTCTTTCACACATTACCATGTACTGAATTTGATCCATGCTTGATTCAGATGAAAGGTTGTTGGTAACTGGAGTTTCTCCAACAATCTTTGGCTCACAACATTGTTTTCGCTTTCGTAATCGAATGCAACTAAACATGGGTGACCTTCGGTTAAACACCTTGTATGATAAACTTCCATTCCTATACCAAATCTACATAGCCAGGCTCTGAATACCAAATGATGTGAATCCAAAGTGTTCGATTCGTCTTACTGATCTTTCAAGGTTGGAATGCTAATAAGCAAGAAATTTGAGAAATTATTTAAAACAATAAAATAGAAACATATAAGAAGATGGAGCGGAAACGGATAGACATCACACTTCCAAGAATGGAAGATAAGCCTAAGAGTTTAAACACACAAAGGGATAAAGGAACTTTGATAAAAACTCGGGGATTCGTGAATCGCTCAAGAACTTAGGAGAATCACTCTCACTAAGATAGATGAGATAAAACTCGTTTATTTTCTGAATTAAACTCAGCTTGCCTTCGTTGATGAAAATGGTTCAAGTTATATAAGAGCTTTAAGCATCCGAATTACAAAAGACACATAAATTTCAATTACAACCCACTTAAAGCTATTAATTAATGATCCACTCAATCTAGTAATGATCCGCTACTTAATGGTTGATTGTAACTGAATCTTAAGGCTACCAAAAGTCATCCACAAACTTTCAGCAAAGGTCCTCTTGATATTCCAAAGGTTGCTTCTTAAGTTGGCATATATGGACCCTTATTTCAACTTGAAAGTAAAGCAAAACTAAAGCCCATTAATTGGTTAGCCAATTTTACAAAGCATTGGGCCATTATTTAAATAAAAGAAACTGCATCAACACGGCGCATTAGTCATCTTCCATTTGACGCATATGCAATTCACATCATACCCTCCTTCTTCGAGAAGATTTGTCTCGAATCTTAAGACACTAGTTTTGATGTAGGTTTATTATGATATTGTGAAGGACTTTTATTTTTTCACAAGTTGAAACCAATTCTCTTCCTCCAGGATCAAATTCAACTTGATATTTGTTACTTTCCAATGGTTGCAAACCGTCGATAACATTTCTTGGCAACTGTACCCCACCTTGATATGTAACAATAAATAATTTCATGCATTGTGTTTGACGAATCTGCTTCTTATCGACGAACCAAATGCATAATAAAGCACTATGAACAAGCTTCCTTTTCAAACATGGAAGTTGGTGTGTTTCCTTCACATGCTTATCCTTTTGTTCCTGTAAAATGACATCACAACTGTAGAAGAAGAAACATTGACGAATAAACTTTCTCTAGTTCCATTTCTTTTTCTTTATTTTCCCTTGCTTCTGCAGTTTATATTACTTCTTTTTCTATTCTTTCTTTTTCTGTTTTCTCCTTCAGTCTACGTTGATTCTCGTGCACTTGTCTTGGTGTCATAAATTTCTACTTCTTATGTTGTCCCTCGTGCCTCAAATAAAGGGAACGTTCATCAAGATGGAGTGTTCTAAAACGAAGCCATGCCCATCCCAAAAGAAGATGACAAGAGTCCATGGGAGCAATATCACATAATACTTCTTTCACACATTACCATGTACTGAATTTGATCCATGCTTGATTCAGATGAAAGGTTGTTGGTAACTGGAGTTTCTCCAACAATCTTTGGCTCACAACATTGTTTTCGCTTTCGTAATCGAATGCAACTAAACATGGGTGACCTTCGGTTAAACACCTTGTATGATAAACTTCCATTCCTATACCAAATCTACATAGCCAGGCTCTGAATACCAAATGATGTGAATCCAAAGTGTTCGATTCGTCTTACTGATCTTTCAAGGTTGGAATGCTAATAAGCAAGAAATTTGAGAAATTATTTAAAACAATAAAATAGAAACATATAAGAAGATGGAGCGGAAACGGATAGACATCACACTTCCAAGAATGGAAGATAAGCCTAAGAGTTTAAACACACAAAGGGATAAAGGAACTTTGATAAAAACTCGGGGATTCGTGAATCGCTCAAGAACTTAGGAGAATCACTCTCACTAAGATAGATGAGATAAAACTCGTTTATTTTCTGAATTAAACTCAGCTTGCCTTCGTTGATGAAAATGGTTCAAGTTATATAAGAGCTTTAAGCATCAGAATTACAAAAGACACATAAATTTCAATTACAACCCACTTAAAGCTATTAATTAATGATCCACTCAATCTAGTAATGATCCGCTACTTAATGGTTGATTGTAACTGAATCTTAAGGCTACCAAAAGTCATCCACAAACTTTCAGCAAAGGTCCTCTTGATATTCCAAAGGTTGCTTCTTAAGTTGGCATATATGGACCCTTATTTCAACTTGAAAGTAAAGCAAAACTAAAGCCCATTAATTGGTTAGCCAATTTTACAAAGCATTGGGCCATTATTTAAATAAAAGAAACTGCATCAACACGGCGCATTAGTCATCTTCCATTTGACGCATATGCAATTCACATCATACCCTCCTTCTTCGAGAAGATTTGTCTCGAATCTTAAGACACTAGTTTTGATGTAGGTTTATTATGATATTGTGAAGGACTTTTATTTTTTCACAAGTTGAAACCAATTCTCTTCCTCCAGGATCAAATTCAACTTGATATTTGTTACTTTCCAATGGTTGCAAACCGTCGATAACATTTCTTGGCAACTGTACCCCACCTTGATATGTAACAATAAATAATTTCATGCATTGTGTTTGACGAATCTGCTTCTTATCGACGAACCAAATGCATAATAAAGCACTATGAACAAGCTTCCTTTTCAAACATGGAAGTTGGTGTGTTTCCTTCACATGCTTATCCTTTTGTTCCTGTAAAATGACATCACAACTGTAGAAGAAGAAACATTGACGAATAAACTTTCTCTAGTTCCATTTCTTTTTCTTTATTTTCCCTTGCTTCTGCAGTTTATATTACTTCTTTTTCTATTCTTTCTTTTTCTGTTTTCTCCTTCAGTCTACGTTGATTCTCGTGCACTTGTCTTGGTGTCATAAATTTCTACTTCTTATGTTGTCCCTCGTGCCTCAAATAAAGGGAACGTTCATCAAGATGGAGTGTTCTAAAACGAAGCCATGCCCATCCCAAAAGAAGATGACAAGAGTCCATGGGAGCAATATCACATAATACTTCTTTCACACATTACCATGTACTGAATTTGATCCATGCTTGATTCAGATGAAAGGTTGTTGGTAACTGGAGTTTCTCCAACAATCTTTGGCTCACAACATTGTTTTCGCTTTCGTAATCGAATGCAACTAAACATGGGTGACCTTCGGTTAAACACCTTGTATGATAAACTTCCATTCCTATACCAAATCTACATAGCCAGGCTCTGAATACCAAATGATGTGAATCCAAAGTGTTCGATTCGTCTTACTGATCTTTCAAGGTTGGAATGCTAATAAGCAAGAAATTTGAGAAATTATTTAAAACAATAAAATAGAAACATATAAGAAGATGGAGCGGAAACGGATAGACATCACACTTCCAAGAATGGAAGATAAGCCTAAGAGTTTAAACACACAAAGGGATAAAGGAACTTTGATAAAAACTCGGGGATTCGTGAATCGCTCAAGAACTTAGGAGAATCACTCTCACTAAGATAGATGAGATAAAACTCGTTTATTTTCTGAATTAAACTCAGCTTGCCTTCGTTGATGAAAATGGTTCAAGTTATATAAGAGCTTTAAGCATCAGAATTACAAAAGACACATAAATTTCAATTACAACCCACTTAAAGCTATTAATTAATGATCCACTCAATCTAGTAATGATCCGCTACTTAATGGTTGATTGTAACTGAATCTTAAGGCTACCAAAAGTCATCCACAAACTTTCAGCAAAGGTCCTCTTGATATTCCAAAGGTTGCTTCTTAAGTTGGCATATATGGACCCTTATTTCAACTTGAAAGTAAAGCAAAACTAAAGCCCATTAATTGGTTAGCCAATTTTACAAAGCATTGGGCCATTATTTAAATAAAAGAAACTGCATCAACACGGCGCATTAGTCATCTTCCATTTGACGCATATGCAATTCACATCATACCCTCCTTCTTCGAGAAGATTTGTCTCGAATCTTAAGACACTAGTTTTGATGTAGGTTTATTATGATATTGTGAAGGACTTTTATTTTTTCACAAGTTGAAACCAATTCTCTTCCTCCAGGATCAAATTCAACTTGATATTTGTTACTTTCCAATGGTTGCAAACCGTCGATAACATTTCTTGGCAACTGTACCCCACCTTGATATGTAACAATAAATAATTTCATGCATTGTGTTTGACGAATCTGCTTCTTATCGACGAACCAAATGCATAATAAAGCACTATGAACAAGCTTCCTTTTCAAACATGGAAGTTGGTGTGTTTCCTTCACATGCTTATCCTTTTGTTCCTGTAAAATGACATCACAACTGTAGAAGAAGAAACATTGACGAATAAACTTTCTCTAGTTCCATTTCTTTTTCTTTATTTTCCCTTGCTTCTGCAGTTTATATTACTTCTTTTTCTATTCTTTCTTTTTCTGTTTTCTCCTTCAGTCTACGTTGATTCTCGTGCACTTGTCTTGGTGTCATAAATTTCTACTTCTTATGTTGTCCCTCGTGCCTCAAATAAAGGGAACGTTCATCAAGATGGAGTGTTCTAAAACGAAGCCATGCCCATCCCAAAAGAAGATGACAAGAGTCCATGGGAGCAATATCACATAATACTTCTTTCACACATTACCATGTACTGAATTTGATCCATGCTTGATTCAGATGAAAGGTTGTTGGTAACTGGAGTTTCTCCAACAATCTTTGGCTCACAACATTGTTTTCGCTTTCGTAATCGAATGCAACTAAACATGGGTGACCTTCGGTTAAACACCTTGTATGATAAACTTCCATTCCTATACCAAATCTACATAGCCAGGCTCTGAATACCAAATGATGTGAATCCAAAGTGTTCGATTCGTCTTACTGATCTTTCAAGGTTGGAATGCTAATAAGCAAGAAATTTGAGAAATTATTTAAAACAATAAAATAGAAACATATAAGAAGATGGAGCGGAAACGGATAGACATCACACTTCCAAGAATGGAAGATAAGCCTAAGAGTTTAAACACACAAAGGGATAAAGGAACTTTGATAAAAACTCGGGGATTCGTGAATCGCTCAAGAACTTAGGAGAATCACTCTCACTAAGATAGATGAGATAAAACTCGTTTATTTTCTGAATTAAACTCAGCTTGCCTTCGTTGATGAAAATGGTTCAAGTTATATAAGAGCTTTAAGCATCAGAATTACAAAAGACACATAAATTTCAATTACAACCCACTTAAAGCTATTAATTAATGATCCACTCAATCTAGTAATGATCCGCTACTTAATGGTTGATTGTAACTGAATCTTAAGGCTACCAAAAGTCATCCACAAACTTTCAGCAAAGGTCCTCTTGATATTCCAAAGGTTGCTTCTTAAGTTGGCATATATGGACCCTTATTTCAACTTGAAAGTAAAGCAAAACTAAAGCCCATTAATTGGTTAGCCAATTTTACAAAGCATTGGGCCATTATTTAAATAAAAGAAACTGCATCAACACGGCGCATTAGTCATCTTCCATTTGACGCATATGCAATTCACATCATACCCTCCTTCTTCGAGAAGATTTGTCTCGAATCTTAAGACACTAGTTTTGATGTAGGTTTATTATGATATTGTGAAGGACTTTTATTTTTTCACAAGTTGAAACCAATTCTCTTCCTCCAGGATCAAATTCAACTTGATATTTGTTACTTTCCAATGGTTGCAAACCGTCGATAACATTTCTTGGCAACTGTACCCCACCTTGATATGTAACAATAAATAATTTCATGCATTGTGTTTGACGAATCTGCTTCTTATCGACGAACCAAATGCATAATAAAGCACTATGAACAAGCTTCCTTTTCAAACATGGAAGTTGGTGTGTTTCCTTCACATGCTTATCCTTTTGTTCCTGTAAAATGACATCACAACTGTAGAAGAAGAAACATTGACGAATAAACTTTCTCTAGTTCCATTTCTTTTTCTTTATTTTCCCTTGCTTCTGCAGTTTATATTACTTCTTTTTCTATTCTTTCTTTTTCTGTTTTCTCCTTCAGTCTACGTTGATTCTCGTGCACTTGTCTTGGTGTCATAAATTTCTACTTCTTATGTTGTCCCTCGTGCCTCAAATAAAGGGAACGTTCATCAAGATGGAGTGTTCTAAAACGAAGCCATGCCCATCCCAAAAGAAGATGACAAGAGTCCATGGGAGCAATATCACATAATACTTCTTTCACACATTACCATGTACTGAATTTGATCCATGCTTGATTCAGATGAAAGGTTGTTGGTAACTGGAGTTTCTCCAACAATCTTTGGCTCACAACATTGTTTTCGCTTTCGTAATCGAATGCAACTAAACATGGGTGACCTTCGGTTAAACACCTTGTATGATAAACTTCCATTCCTATACCAAATCTACATAGCCAGGCTCTGAATACCAAATGATGTGAATCCAAAGTGTTCGATTCGTCTTACTGATCTTTCAAGGTTGGAATGCTAATAAGCAAGAAATTTGAGAAATTATTTAAAACAATAAAATAGAAACATATAAGAAGATGGAGCGGAAACGGATAGACATCACACTTCCAAGAATGGAAGATAAGCCTAAGAGTTTAAACACACAAAGGGATAAAGGAACTTTGATAAAAACTCGGGGATTCGTGAATCGCTCAAGAACTTAGGAGAATCACTCTCACTAAGATAGATGAGATAAAACTCGTTTATTTTCTGAATTAAACTCAGCTTGCCTTCGTTGATGAAAATGGTTCAAGTTATATAAGAGCTTTAAGCATCAGAATTACAAAAGACACATAAATTTCAATTACAACCCACTTAAAGCTATTAATTAATGATCCACTCAATCTAGTAATGATCCGCTACTTAATGGTTGATTGTAACTGAATCTTAAGGCTACCAAAAGTCATCCACAAACTTTCAGCAAAGGTCCTCTTGATATTCCAAAGGTTGCTTCTTAAGTTGGCATATATGGACCCTTATTTCAACTTGAAAGTAAAGCAAAACTAAAGCCCATTAATTGGTTAGCCAATTTTACAAAGCATTGGGCCATTATTTAAATAAAAGAAACTGCATCAACACGGCGCATTAGTCATCTTCCATTTGACGCATATGCAATTCACATCATACCCTCCTTCTTCGAGAAGATTTGTCTCGAATCTTAAGACACTAGTTTTGATGTAGGTTTATTATGATATTGTGAAGGACTTTTATTTTTTCACAAGTTGAAACCAATTCTCTTCCTCCAGGATCAAATTCAACTTGATATTTGTTACTTTCCAATGGTTGCAAACCGTCGATAACATTTCTTGGCAACTGTACCCCACCTTGATATGTAACAATAAATAATTTCATGCATTGTGTTTGACGAATCTGCTTCTTATCGACGAACCAAATGCATAATAAAGCACTATGAACAAGCTTCCTTTTCAAACATGGAAGTTGGTGTGTTTCCTTCACATGCTTATCCTTTTGTTCCTGTAAAATGACATCACAACTGTAGAAGAAGAAACATTGACGAATAAACTTTCTCTAGTTTCATTTCTTTTTCTTTATTTTCCCTTGCTTCTGCAGTTTATATTACTTCTTTTTCTATTCTTTCTTTTTCTGTTTTCTCCTTCAGTCTACGTTGATTCTCGTGCACTTGTCTTGGTGTCATAAATTTCTACTTCTTATGTTGTCCCTCGTGCCTCAAATAAAGGGAACGTTCATCAAGATGGAGTGTTCTAAAACGAAGCCATGCCCATCCCAAAAGAAGATGACAAGAGTCCATGGGAGCAATATCACATAATACTTCTTTCACACATTACCATGTACTGAATTTGATCCATGCTTGATTCAGATGAAAGGTTGTTGGTAACTGGAGTTTCTCCAACAATCTTTGGCTCACAACATTGTTTTCGCTTTCGTAATCGAATGCAACTAAACATGGGTGACCTTCGGTTAAACACCTTGTATGATAAACTTCCATTCCTATACCAAATCTACATAGCCAGGCTCTGAATACCAAATGATGTGAATCCAAAGTGTTCGATTCGTCTTACTGATCTTTCAAGGTTGGAATGCTAATAAGCAAGAAATTTGAGAAATTATTTAAAACAATAAAATAGAAACATATAAGAAGATGGAGCGGAAACGGATAGACATCACACTTCCAAGAATGGAAGATAAGCCTAAGAGTTTAAACACACAAAGGGATAAAGGAACTTTGATAAAAACTCGGGGATTCGTGAATCGCTCAAGAACTTAGGAGAATCACTCTCACTAAGATAGATGAGATAAAACTCGTTTATTTTCTGAATTAAACTCAGCTTGCCTTCGTTGATGAAAATGGTTCAAGTTATATAAGAGCTTTAAGCATCAGAATTACAAAAGACACATAAATTTCAATTACAACCCACTTAAAGCTATTAATTAATGATCCACTCAATCTAGTAATGATCCGCTACTTAATGGTTGATTGTAACTGAATCTTAAGGCTACCAAAAGTCATCCACAAACTTTCAGCAAAGGTCCTCTTGATATTCCAAAGGTTGCTTCTTAAGTTGGCATATATGGACCCTTATTTCAACTTGAAAGTAAAGCAAAACTAAAGCCCATTAATTGGTTAGCCAATTTTACAAAGCATTGGGCCATTATTTAAATAAAAGAAACTGCATCAACACGGCGCATTAGTCATCTTCCATTTGACGCATATGCAATTCACATCATACCCTCCTTCTTCGAGAAGATTTGTCTCGAATCTTAAGACACTAGTTTTGATGTAGGTTTATTATGATATTGTGAAGGACTTTTATTTTTTCACAAGTTGAAACCAATTCTCTTCCTCCAGGATCAAATTCAACTTGATATTTGTTACTTTCCAATGGTTGCAAACCGTCGATAACATTTCTTGGCAACTGTACCCCACCTTGATATGTAACAATAAATAATTTCATGCATTGTGTTTGACGAATCTGCTTCTTATCGACGAACCAAATGCATAATAAAGCACTATGAACAAGCTTCCTTTTCAAACATGGAAGTTGGTGTGTTTCCTTCACATGCTTATCCTTTTGTTCCTGTAAAATGACATCACAACTGTAGAAGAAGAAACATTGACGAATAAACTTTCTCTAGTTCCATTTCTTTTTCTTTATTTTCCCTTGCTTCTGCAGTTTATATTACTTCTTTTTCTATTCTTTCTTTTTCTGTTTTCTCCTTCAGTCTACGTTGATTCTCGTGCACTTGTCTTGGTGTCATAAATTTCTACTTCTTATGTTGTCCCTCGTGCCTCAAATAAAGGGAACGTTCATCAAGATGGAGTGTTCTAAAACGAAGCCATGCCCATCCCAAAAGAAGATGACAAGAGTCCATGGGAGCAATATCACATAATACTTCTTTCACACATTACCATGTACTGAATTTGATCCATGCTTGATTCAGATGAAAGGTTGTTGGTAACTGGAGTTTCTCCAACAATCTTTGGCTCACAACATTGTTTTCGCTTTCGTAATCGAATGCAACTAAACATGGGTGACCTTCGGTTAAACACCTTGTATGATAAACTTCCATTCCTATACCAAATCTACATAGCCAGGCTCTGAATACCAAATGATGTGAATCCAAAGTGTTCGATTCGTCTTACTGATCTTTCAAGGTTGGAATGCTAATAAGCAAGAAATTTGAGAAATTATTTAAAACAATAAAATAGAAACATATAAGAAGATGGAGCGGAAACGGATAGACATCACACTTCCAAGAATGGAAGATAAGCCTAAGAGTTTAAACACACAAAGGGATAAAGGAACTTTGATAAAAACTCGGGGATTCGTGAATCGCTCAAGAACTTAGGAGAATCACTCTCACTAAGATAGATGAGATAAAACTCGTTTATTTTCTGAATTAAACTCAGCTTGCCTTCGTTGATGAAAATGGTTCAAGTTATATAAGAGCTTTAAGCATCAGAATTACAAAAGACACATAAATTTCAATTACAACCCACTTAAAGCTATTAATTAATGATCCACTCAATCTAGTAATGATCCGCTACTTAATGGTTGATTGTAACTGAATCTTAAGGCTACCAAAAGTCATCCACAAACTTTCAGCAAAGGTCCTCTTGATATTCCAAAGGTTGCTTCTTAAGTTGGCATATATGGACCCTTATTTCAACTTGAAAGTAAAGCAAAACTAAAGCCCATTAATTGGTTAGCCAATTTTACAAAGCATTGGGCCATTATTTAAATAAAAGAAACTGCATCAACACGGCGCATTAGTCATCTTCCATTTGACGCATATGCAATTCACATCATACCCTCCTTCTTCGAGAAGATTTGTCTCGAATCTTAAGACACTAGTTTTGATGTAGGTTTATTATGATATTGTGAAGGACTTTTATTTTTTCACAAGTTGAAACCAATTCTCTTCCTCCAGGATCAAATTCAACTTGATATTTGTTACTTTCCAATGGTTGCAAACCGTCGATAACATTTCTTGGCAACTGTACCCCACCTTGATATGTAACAATAAATAATTTCATGCATTGTGTTTGACGAATCTGCTTCTTATCGACGAACCAAATGCATAATAAAGCACTATGAACAAGCTTCCTTTTCAAACATGGAAGTTGGTGTGTTTCCTTCACATGCTTATCCTTTTGTTCCTGTAAAATGACATCACAACTGTAGAAGAAGAAACATTGACGAATAAACTTTCTCTAGTTCCATTTCTTTTTCTTTATTTTCCCTTGCTTCTGCAGTTTATATTACTTCTTTTTCTATTCTTTCTTTTTCTGTTTTCTCCTTCAGTCTACGTTGATTCTCGTGCACTTGTCTTGGTGTCATAAATTTCTACTTCTTATGTTGTCCCTCGTGCCTCAAATAAAGGGAACGTTCATCAAGATGGAGTGTTCTAAAACGAAGCCATGCCCATCCCAAAAGAAGATGACAAGAGTCCATGGGAGCAATATCACATAATACTTCTTTCACACATTACCATGTACTGAATTTGATCCATGCTTGATTCAGATGAAAGGTTGTTGGTAACTGGAGTTTCTCCAACAATCTTTGGCTCACAACATTGTTTTCGCTTTCGTAATCGAATGCAACTAAACATGGGTGACCTTCGGTTAAACACCTTGTATGATAAACTTCCATTCCTATACCAAATCTACATAGCCAGGCTCTGAATACCAAATGATGTGAATCCAAAGTGTTCGATTCGTCTTACTGATCTTTCAAGGTTGGAATGCTAATAAGCAAGAAATTTGAGAAATTATTTAAAACAATAAAATAGAAACATATAAGAAGATGGAGCGGAAACGGATAGACATCACACTTCCAAGAATGGAAGATAAGCCTAAGAGTTTAAACACACAAAGGGATAAAGGAACTTTGATAAAAACTCGGGGATTCGTGAATCGCTCAAGAACTTAGGAGAATCACTCTCACTAAGATAGATGAGATAAAACTCGTTTATTTTCTGAATTAAACTCAGCTTGCCTTCGTTGATGAAAATGGTTCAAGTTATATAAGAGCTTTAAGCATCAGAATTACAAAAGACACATAAATTTCAATTACAACCCACTTAAAGCTATTAATTAATGATCCACTCAATCTAGTAATGATCCGCTACTTAATGGTTGATTGTAACTGAATCTTAAGGCTACCAAAAGTCATCCACAAACTTTCAGCAAAGGTCCTCTTGATATTCCAAAGGTTGCTTCTTAAGTTGGCATATATGGACCCTTATTTCAACTTGAAAGTAAAGCAAAACTAAAGCCCATTAATTGGTTAGCCAATTTTACAAAGCATTGGGCCATTATTTAAATAAAAGAAACTGCATCAACACGGCGCATTAGTCATCTTCCATTTGACGCATATGCAATTCACATCATACCCTCCTTCTTCGAGAAGATTTGTCTCGAATCTTAAGACACTAGTTTTGATGTAGGTTTATTATGATATTGTGAAGGACTTTTATTTTTTCACAAGTTGAAACCAATTCTCTTCCTCCAGGATCAAATTCAACTTGATATTTGTTACTTTCCAATGGTTGCAAACCGTCGATAACATTTCTTGGCAACTGTACCCCACCTTGATATGTAACAATAAATAATTTCATGCATTGTGTTTGACGAATCTGCTTCTTATCGACGAACCAAATGCATAATAAAGCACTATGAACAAGCTTCCTTTTCAAACATGGAAGTTGGTGTGTTTCCTTCACATGCTTATCCTTTTGTTCCTGTAAAATGACATCACAACTGTAGAAGAAGAAACATTGACGAATAAACTTTCTCTAGTTCCATTTCTTTTTCTTTATTTTCCCTTGCTTCTGCAGTTTATATTACTTCTTTTTCTATTCTTTCTTTTTCTGTTTTCTCCTTCAGTCTACGTTGATTCTCGTGCACTTGTCTTGGTGTCATAAATTTCTACTTCTTATGTTGTCCCTCGTGCCTCAAATAAAGGGAACGTTCATCAAGATGGAGTGTTCTAAAACGAAGCCATGCCCATCCCAAAAGAAGATGACAAGAGTCCATGGGAGCAATATCACATAATACTTCTTTCACACATTACCATGTACTGAATTTGATCCATGCTTGATTCAGATGAAAGGTTGTTGGTAACTGGAGTTTCTCCAACAATCTTTGGCTCACAACATTGTTTTCGCTTTCGTAATCGAATGCAACTAAACATGGGTGACCTTCGGTTAAACACCTTGTATGATAAACTTCCATTCCTATACCAAATCTACATAGCCAGGCTCTGAATACCAAATGATGTGAATCCAAAGTGTTCGATTCGTCTTACTGATCTTTCAAGGTTGGAATGCTAATAAGCAAGAAATTTGAGAAATTATTTAAAACAATAAAATAGAAACATATAAGAAGATGGAGCGGAAACGGATAGACATCACACTTCCAAGAATGGAAGATAAGCCTAAGAGTTTAAACACACAAAGGGATAAAGGAACTTTGATAAAAACTCGGGGATTCGTGAATCGCTCAAGAACTTAGGAGAATCACTCTCACTAAGATAGATGAGATAAAACTCGTTTATTTTCTGAATTAAACTCAGCTTGCCTTCGTTGATGAAAATGGTTCAAGTTATATAAGAGCTTTAAGCATCAGAATTACAAAAGACACATAAATTTCAATTACAACCCACTTAAAGCTATTAATTAATGATCCACTCAATCTAGTAATGATCCGCTACTTAATGGTTGATTGTAACTGAATCTTAAGGCTACCAAAAGTCATCCACAAACTTTCAGCAAAGGTCCTCTTGATATTCCAAAGGTTGCTTCTTAAGTTGGCATATATGGACCCTTATTTCAACTTGAAAGTAAAGCAAAACTAAAGCCCATTAATTGGTTAGCCAATTTTACAAAGCATTGGGCCATTATTTAAATAAAAGAAACTGCATCAACACGGCGCATTAGTCATCTTCCATTTGACGCATATGCAATTCACATCATACCCTCCTTCTTCGAGAAGATTTGTCTCGAATCTTAAGACACTAGTTTTGATGTAGGTTTATTATGATATTGTGAAGGACTTTTATTTTTTCACAAGTTGAAACCAATTCTCTTCCTCCAGGATCAAATTCAACTTGATATTTGTTACTTTCCAATGGTTGCAAACCGTCGATAACATTTCTTGGCAACTGTACCCCACCTTGATATGTAACAATAAATAATTTCATGCATTGTGTTTGACGAATCTGCTTCTTATCGACGAACCAAATGCATAATAAAGCACTATGAACAAGCTTCCTTTTCAAACATGGAAGTTGGTGTGTTTCCTTCACATGCTTATCCTTTTGTTCCTGTAAAATGACATCACAACTGTAGAAGAAGAAACATTGACGAATAAACTTTCTCTAGTTTCATTTCTTTTTCTTTATTTTCCCTTGCTTCTGCAGTTTATATTACTTCTTTTTCTATTCTTTCTTTTTCTGTTTTCTCCTTCAGTCTACGTTGATTCTCGTGCACTTGTCTTGGTGTCATAAATTTCTACTTCTTATGTTGTCCCTCGTGCCTCAAATAAAGGGAACGTTCATCAAGATGGAGTGTTCTAAAACGAAGCCATGCCCATCCCAAAAGAAGATGACAAGAGTCCATGGGAGCAATATCACATAATACTTCTTTCACACATTACCATGTACTGAATTTGATCCATGCTTGATTCAGATGAAAGGTTGTTGGTAACTGGAGTTTCTCCAACAATCTTTGGCTCACAACATTGTTTTCGCTTTCGTAATCGAATGCAACTAAACATGGGTGACCTTCGGTTAAACACCTTGTATGATAAACTTCCATTCCTATACCAAATCTACATAGCCAGGCTCTGAATACCAAATGATGTGAATCCAAAGTGTTCGATTCGTCTTACTGATCTTTCAAGGTTGGAATGCTAATAAGCAAGAAATTTGAGAAATTATTTAAAACAATAAAATAGAAACATATAAGAAGATGGAGCGGAAACGGATAGACATCACACTTCCAAGAATGGAAGATAAGCCTAAGAGTTTAAACACACAAAGGGATAAAGGAACTTTGATAAAAACTCGGGGATTCGTGAATCGCTCAAGAACTTAGGAGAATCACTCTCACTAAGACAGATGAGATAAAACTCGTTTATTTTCTGAATTAAACTCAGCTTGCCTTCGTTGATGAAAATGGTTCAAGTTATATAAGAGCTTTAAGCATCAGAATTACAAAAGACACATAAATTTCAATTACAACCCACTTAAAGCTATTAATTAATGATCCACTCAATCTAGTAATGATCCGCTACTTAATGGTTGATTGTAACTGAATCTTAAGGCTACCAAAAGTCATCCACAAACTTTCAGCAAAGGTCCTCTTGATATTCCAAAGGTTGCTTCTTAAGTTGGCATATATGGACCCTTATTTCAACTTGAAAGTAAAGCAAAACTAAAGCCCATTAATTGGTTAGCCAATTTTACAAAGCATTGGGCCATTATTTAAATAAAAGAAACTGCATCAACACGGCGCATTAGTCATCTTCCATTTGACGCATATGGAATTCACATCATACCCTTCTTCTTCGAGAAGATTTGTCCCGAATCTTAAGACACTAGTTTTGATGTAAGTTTATTATGATATTGTGAAGGACTTTTATTTTTTCACAAGTTGAAACTAATTCTCTTCCTCCAGGATCAAATTCAACTTGATATTTGTTACTTTCCAATGGTTGCAAACCGTCGATAACATTTCTTGGCAACTGTACCCCACCTTGATATGTAACAATAAATAATTTCATGCATTGTGTTTGACGAATCTGCTTCTTATCGACGGACCAAATGCATAATAAAGCACTATGAACAAGTTTCCTTTTCAAACATGGAAGTTGGTGTGTTTCCTTCACATGCTTATCCTTTTGTTCCTGTAAAATGATATCACAACTATAGAAGAAGAAACATTGACGAATAAACTTTTTCTAGTTCCATTTCTTTTTCTTTATTTTCCCTTGCTTCTGCAGTTTATATTACTTCTTTTTCTATTCTTTCTTTTTCTGGTTTCTCCTTCAGCCTACGTTGATCCTTATTGACTTGTCTTGGTGTCATAAATTTCTACTTCTTTTGATATCCCTCATGCCTTAAATCAAGGGAACGTTCATCAAGATGGAGTGTTCTAAAACGAAGCCATGCCCATCCCAAAAGAAGATGAGAAGAGTCCATGGGAGCACTATCACATAATACTTCTTTCACACATTGCCTTGTACTGAATTTGATCCATGCTTAATTCAGATGAAAGGTTGTTGGTAACTGGAGGTTCTCCACTAATCTTTGGCGCGCAACATTGTTTTCGCTTTCGTAATCGAATGCAACTAAACATGGGTGGCTTTCGGTTAAACACCCTGTATAATAAACTTCCATTCCTATACAAAATCTACATAGCCAGGCTCTGAATACCAAATGATGTGAATCCAAAGTGTTCGATTCGTCTTACTGATCTTTCAAGGTTGGAATGCGAATAAGCAAGAAATTTGAGAAATTATTTAAAACGATAAAATAGAAACATATAAGAAGATGAAGCGGAAATTGATAGACATCACACTTCCAAGAATGGAAGCTAAGCTTAAGAGTTTAAACACACAAAGGGATAAAGGAACTTTGATAAAACTCAGAGATTCTTGAATCACTCAAGAACTTAGGAGAATCACTCTCACTAAGATAGATGTGATAAAACTCATTTATTTTCTGAATAAAATTCAGCTTGCTTTCATTGATGAAAATTGTTCAACTTATATAGGAGCTTTAAGCATCAGAATTCCAAAGGACACATAAATTTCAATTACAACACAGTTAAAGCTATTAATTAATGATCCACTCAAGCTAGTAATGATCTGCTACTTAATGGTTGATTGTAACTGAAGTTAAGGCTACCAAAAGTCATCCACAAACTTTCAGCAAAGGTCATCTTGATCTTCCAAAGGTTGGTTCTTAAGTTGGCATATATGGACCCTTATTTCAACTTGAAAATAAAGCAAAACTAAAGCCCATTAATTGGTTAAGCCAAAACACAATTTGGTCAGCCAATTTTACAAAGGATTGGGCCCTTATTTAAGTAAAAGAAACTGCATCAACACGACGCATTAGTCATCCTCCATTGGACCCATATGCAATTCACATCATACCCTCCTTCGTCGAGAAGATTTGTCCCGAATCTTAAGACACTAGTTTTAATGTAAGTTTATTTTGATCTTGTGAAGGACTTTTATTTTTTCACAAGTTGAAACTAATTCTCTTCCTCCAGCATCAAATTCAACTTGATATTTGTTACTTTCCGATGGTTGCAATCCGTCGATAACATTTCTTGGAAACAGTACCCCACCTTGATATGTAACAATAAATAATTCCATGCATTGTGTTTGACGAATCTACATCTTATCGACGGACCAAATGCATGATAAAGCACTATGAACAAGCGTCCTTTTCAAACATGGAAGTTGGTGTGTTTCCTTCACATGCTTATCATTTTGTTCCTATAAAATCACATCACAAACTGTAGAAGAAAAAACATTGACGAACAAACTTTCTGTAGTTCCATTTCTTTTTCTTTGTTTTCCCTTCCTTCCGCAGTTTATATTACTTCTTTTTCTATTCTTTCTTTTTCTGTTTTCTCCTTCAGCCTACGTTGATCCTTACTGACTTGTCTTGGTGTCATAAATTTCTACTTCTTTTGATGTCCCTCATGCCTCAATTAAAGGGCACGTTCATCAAGATGGAGTGTTCTAAAACGAAGCCATGCACATCCCAAGAAAAGATGACAAGAGTCCATGGGAGCAATATCACATAATACTTCTTTCATACATTGCCATGTACTGAATTTGATCCATGCTTGATTCAGATGAAAGGTTGTTGGTAACTGGAGTTGCTCCACCAATCTTTGGCTCACAACATTGTTTTCGCTTTCGTAATCGAATGCAACTAAACATGGGTGGCCTTCGGTTAAACACCTTGTATAATAAACTTCCATTTCTATACCAAATCCACATAGCCAGGCTCTGAATACCAAATGATGTGAATCCAAAGGGTTCGATTCGTTTTACTAATCTTTCAAGGTTGGAATGCTAATAAGCCAGAAATTTGAGAAATTATTTAAAACGAGAAAGTGGAAACATATAAGAAGATGGAGCGGAAATTGATAGACATCACACTTCCAAGAATGGAAGCTAAGCCTAAGAGTTTAAACACACAAAGGGATAAAGGAACTTTGATAAAACTCAGGGATTCTTGAATCTCTCAAGAACTTAGGAGAATCACTCTCACTAAGATAGATGTGATAAAACTCGTTTATTTTCTGAATAAAATTCAGCTTGCCTTCATTGATGAAAATTGTTCAACTTATATAGGAGCTTTAAGCATCAGAATTCCAAAGGACACATAAATTTCAATTACAACACAGTTAAAGCTATTAATTAATGATCCACTCAAGCTAGTAATGATCCGCTACTTAATGGTTGATTGTAACTGAATTTAAGGCTACCAAAAGTGATCCACAAACTTTCAACAAAGGTCCTCTTGATGAAGGATTGACCCCAACCAAGGATGGAGGCACATGCTTAAGAAGACTAAGCATGTTTAGAAAGGAAGTTCACTAATCCTTCATCCCTTTCATTTGTGTTTGTTATTTTTGATTCCGTAAGTTGACTTAGTTGAATCGACTTTAGTTGACTTGTTGACCTTTGACTAGGTTGGACTTGTTGACTATAGTTGACTTGACTTAGCCAACATGTTAATCTATGTTTATTTGCTTTGTAGGTTCATTAAGAGTAAGAAAGCAAAGCTAGGTGGTGCATGGTGATTGGGGAGCATAAATGATGTGGAGGAGAGAGTAAATCAAAGGCATAAAACATAAAGTAAAAGGCATGAAGCAAGTGTACCTATGTACCTTTGGTCTCCTTTGCTTTTAGCACACTTTGGCCACTTTTTGGAGACATATGAGACACATTCTTTGTCTCCTTTTGTGCTAGAACGAAATTAGCCTTGCACACACCATAGTTGGCTCTTTTGTCTCTCATTTTTGTAACCTTATTTGACCTAGCTTCTAGAAGCTAGGGTTAGGTTTTTGTATAGACATCCTTAGGTATATTTTATTTGCTTAGAGGCCCCTAACTCTTCTGTATAAGGGGTGCTCCTAGACATGTAAAAGGGGTTGAACATTTTGAAGTAAAAACACTCTTGTGTCTCAACCATTTGTGAGAGTTTCCTCCCTAGGGAGTGAATACTTTTAATCCTTATCTTGCATAGCAAGTGGCGGCACACATCCACTCATCTTCAAGGTTGCCATGGCTTCTAGCCTAGCCTTGTAGTGGCGTGCTTCTCACATTTTTACCATTTCTTTCCTTTCCATTTTATGTTTTCTTCTTCCTTTAATTGTTCTTGGTTTTCTATGGTTTATGTGCTTTCCATTTCCTTTTTGTTTTGGATCAATCCATCATCTTCTTCTCTTGAGCTTTGTGAAAGGAACCTTCACATCTAGATAGCTTGCTATCTTAATGTCCAGTGGGGATTTCACTTAGCTTTCTTAATCAACTCACACCATATTCAATAATCTTAAAAAGGAACAAGATAATCCTTCATCATTTGGTATCTAGCGTTTTGATTGTCCTTGAATATGGTGTTTTCATGTTCTAACCTTGTCTTGTGTGGCTATCTTTGAATGGTCCACATAAAAACAATGCTGGCAGAAATTGTTCACGATTTTAAAAGATTAAACTGCACCTGCTCAGTGGTCCAAAAATTACGTTCTTTATGTCCAAAGAAAGCTCTGTTAGTCTAGTTTTTAACAAAAAAAGAACCAATGCATTTGGAGTTCTGTGGAGAGAGTTATGATTGAAATAGTGAGCAAAGGTCAGAGCTGCCGAGATCAACGCGAATCAACGTTTTTCAGGTTATGTTGGGCATTTTTGGCTACTGTTTTTGTTACTCTTCTTACTCCTAAATGTTGTTGGATAACATGTCTTTGTGTGCTTAATAATTGACCTTCATTTCCAAAAGTTTAAATGCATGATAGCTACATGTTTGAGTCTTTAAATGTGCCTAATTTTTGCTTGAGTCATATGTCATATGTTAGCTTGAAGTTTTCTTATTCTTGTTTTTCCAAGTATTTGAATCTTGCTTTCACTTTATGTCTTGCTTGATGTATGCTCCATGAAATTGATTTTGGCCTAAAACTTGAGGAACTAAGTGTTCAAGCCACCTAAAACTCTTTCTCACCATTTTATGAAACTAGTTGTGAAAGAAGAAAATTTTGCACCAATTTTGGCCTAAAAACCGAGAGCAACCTTGCTCCTTGGTGAACTAAAAGTGTGTTTTTCACTAGGTGTTATGCTACTAGTTTTCACACTAGAGAATTGGGTGATATTGGCTAATTAGTTCCATGCTTTAACTTGGTTATGATCTTTCTTGGTGTATGCATGATTTAAGACTTGAAGATGCTTGTTAAGTGCTTTCCATAGAGTCTTTAAAATGTGCTTTTCTAGTTTTAGTCTTGTTAAAAGTTTTGTCTCAAACTTTTCTTCTTTAGAGTTTAGCTTT
Source organism: Vigna unguiculata (assembly GCF_037176805.1). Classification (NCBI taxonomy): domain Eukaryota; kingdom Viridiplantae; phylum Streptophyta; class Magnoliopsida; order Fabales; family Fabaceae; genus Vigna; species Vigna unguiculata. The sequence continues at coordinate 12,198,902 of NC_140793.1, read as the reverse complement.
CCTTGTTTTTGTGCTTTTCTTGCTTGTCACTAGGTGTTCTTTGTTTTGTCTTAGTAGTTTTCTTTTCTTGAAACTCTTGGGATGTTGTGGCCGAATCACTTGTCTTAGATTTGAAAGGTTTTGAACAAGTTTTTAAAAGTGTTTGCTTCACTTCTTTGGAGGAGCTTTGAGTGTAGCCTTGCCTTGTTACTTTGGGAGAGTGATCTAAACACTTGGGTTGCATTTTCGGTTGGAATTTGTCTCGGTTTTCATGTTGTCTAACCCCTAATTCATTTATTTTGTCTTGGCTTTGAGTGTTTTGTTGTAGGAATTGTGACAAGTTCATCAAATGCACCTACTCCAAACAAAAACAATACATTGATGAGATTGCTTCGGGATTTGGAGTTGTCTAGGAAGGAGTCCTTTAAACAATTGAGAAAGGACAAGGAGCAAAGTGACCTAAGAATCCAAGAGCACATTCAAAGGCTTGAAGCTAGGGAGCAAGAAAGAGAGGCTAGGAAAAGAGGGCATTCTAGGCACAACCCATTACAAGAGAAGCAAACTCCAAAGATTCCTAAGTTCAAAGGAGAAAATGACCTAAACATCTACATTGAGTGGGAACAAAAAGTGGACCAAATTGTTACCATTCATGTAGTTAGTGATCAAAAGCAAGTAGATTTGGTAGTCTTAGAGTTTGAGGATTATGCCATGACTTGGTGGCATCAATTATGTATGGACAATATTAACCAAGAGTCACTCGCGACTTCTTGGAGGGACCTTAAAAATTTGATGCGCGCTAGATTTGTTCCTTCCTACTATAGGAGGGAAACTCTTTTGAAGCTCCAAAGGCTTCAACAAGGGTCCATGTGTGTGGATGAATATTACAAGTTAATGGAGTCCATGCTTCTAAAAGTAGGACTCCAATTTAAAAGTGAAGAGGAAAAGGTAGCTAGATTTGTGAGTGGGTTAAGGAGGGACATACAAGATTTAGTAGAGTTATATGAGTACTCCTCTCTTGACAAAGTTTTACATTTGGCCATCAAAGTTGAAACTCAATTGCAAAAGAAAAAAGAGGCCAAGAGGAGTAGTTCATACAATGACTACTATTCTAGTACTTGGAAAGATAAAGAAAGAAAACATGATAAATCACCACCCAAGAGTTCCCAAGACCCACCTCCTAGGACTAATTCGTTTAGGCCTTCTAATGAAACTCCTAATTCTTCTCAAGGTACAAGGACAAGTTCTATAAAATGTTTTAAGTGTTTAGGATATAGGCACATAGCTTCAAATTGTCCTACCAAAAGAACCATGGCCTTAAACCTTAAAAAAGTAGAGAGTGAACATTCTTCTCCGCCTTCCCCCAAAAGTACTTCTTCCTACACTTTTTCTTCAAGTGAAAGGATTAAACCCCTTGAAGTTGGATTGTTAATGATAAGGCACCAACTAAAACAAGTTTCCAAGGAACTTGACACTTCTCAAAGACAAAACCTTTTTCATTCAAGGTGTCATATCAATGACAAAATATGTCCCCTCCTCATAGATAATGGAAGTTGTGTAAATGTGGCTAGCACAAGGGTTGTGGACAAGCTTGGCTTGAAAACTATCCCTCATGCCAAGCCCTACAAGCTATCATGGCTTAAGAAAGAAGACATTAAAGTAACTCAACAAGTCCTCATTAACTTTTCAATTGGAAATTTTAAAGATGAGGTGTTATGTGATGTTGTGCCTATGGAAGAAACTCATATTTTGTTAGGTAGGCCATGACAATTTGATAGAAAAGTCTTTTATGATGGTCATGCTAACACCTATGCTTTCTCCTTCCAAGGCAAGAAATTCACACTCCTACCTCTCTCACCCAATGAAGCAAATGAGGACCAAAATAAAGTGAAAGATAAGAGAAAAGATGAAAAAGAAAAAGAGCAAGTTACCTCCAAAGTGTTACTTGCCTCCAAAAAAATATTTCCAAAGCAAGATAGACATCACCATTCTTCCTTCTCTTGCAAGGCTCAAAAGGAAGACCCAAAGCACAAGCAAGAGAGGAATTGTAGTCTAGAAAATAAAGATGGCCTACCCAAAGCTAGGGGTAATACCCTTAGAAATGATGGAACAAGAGCTCATAAAAAGGAGGCACAAATCCTCCCTCAAACCAAGTCAAGCTCCATCTACAATGGCTTAAAGAATTTGTGGTCAAATTCTCTGCAAGGAGGGGAGGATGATGAAGGATTGACCCCAACAAGGATGGAGGCACATGCTTAAGAAGACTAAGCATGTTTAGAAAGGAAGTTCACTAATCCTTCATCCCTTTCATTTGTGTTTGTTATTTTTGATTCCCTAAGTTGACTTAGTTGAATCAACTTTAGTTGACTTGTTGACCTTTGACTAGGTTTGACTTGTTGACTATAGTTGACTTGACTTAGCCAACATGTTAATCTATGTTTATTTGCTTTGTAGGTTAATTAAGAGTAAGAAAGCAAAGCTAGGTGGTGCATGGTGATTGGGGAGCATAAATGATGTGGAGGAGAGAGTAAAGCAAAAGGCATAAAGCATAAAGTAAAAGGCATGAAGCAAGTGTACCTATGTACCTTTGGTCTCCTTTGCTTTTAGCACACTTTGGCCACTTTTTGGAGACATATGAGACACATTCTTTGTCTCCTTTTGTGCTAGAATGAAATTAGCCTTGCACACACCATAGTTGGCTCTTTTGTCTCTCATTTTTGTAACCTTATTTGACCTAGCTTCTAGAAGCTAGGGTTAGGTTTTTGTATAGACATCCTTAGGTATATTTTATTTGCTTAGAGGCCCCTAAACTCTTCTATATAAGGGATGCTCCTAGACATGTAAAAGGGGTTGAACATTTTGAAGTAAAAACACTCTTGTGTCTCAACCATTTGTGAGAGTTTCCTCCCTAGGGAGTGAATACTTTTAAGCCTTATCTTGCATAGCAAGTGGCGGCACACATCCACTCATCTTCAAGGTTGCCATGGCTTCTAGCCTAGCCTTGTAGTGGCGTGCTTCTCACATTTTTACCATTTCTTTCCTTTCCATTTTATGTTTTCTTCTTCCTTTAATTGTTCTTGGTTTTCTATGGTTTATGTGATTTCCATTTCCTTTTTGTTTTGAATCAATCCATCATCTTCTTCTCTTGAGCTTTGTGAAAGGAACCTTCACATCTAGATAGCTTGCTATCTTAATGTCCAGTGGGGATTTCACTTAGCTTTCTTAATCAACTCACACCATATTCAATAATCTTAAAAAGGAACAAGATAATCCTTCATCACCTCTTCATCTTCCAAAGGTTGGTTCTTAAGTTGGTATATATGGACCCTTATTTCAACTTGAAAATAAAGCAAAACTAAAGCCCATTAATTGGTTAAGCCAAAACACAATTTGGTCAGCCAATTTTACAAAGGATTGGGCCCTTATTTAAATTAAAGAAACGGCATTAACACGACGCATTAGTCATCCTCCATTTGACCCATATGCAATTCACATCATACCCTCCTTCGTCGAGAAGATTTGTCCCGAATCTTAAGACACTAGTTTTAATGTAAGTTTATTTTGATCTTGTGAAGGACTTTTATTTTTTCACAAGTTGAAACTAATTCTCTTCCTTCAGCATCAAATTCAACTTGATATTTGTTACTTTCCAATGGTTGCAATCCGTCGATAACATTTCTTGGAAACAGTACCCCACCTTGATATGTAACAATAAATAATTCCATGCATAGTGTTTGACGAATCTACTTCTTATCGACGGACCAAATGCATGATAAAGCACTATGAACAAGCGTCCTTTTCAAACGTGGAAGTTGGTGTGTTTCCTTCACATGCTTATCATTTTGTTCCTGTAAAATGACATCACAAATTGTAGAAGAAAAAACATTGACGAACAAACTTTTTGTAGTTCCATTTCTTTTTCTTTATTTTCCCTTCCTTCTGCAGTTTATATTACTTCTTTTTCTATTCTTTCTTTTTCTATTTTCTCCTTCAGCCTACGTTGATCCTTACTGACTTGTCTTGGTGTCATAAATTTCTACTTCTTTTGATGTCCCTCATGCCTCAATTAAAGGGCACGTTCATCAAGATGGAGTGTTCTAAAACGAAGCCATGCACATCCAAAGAGAAGATGACAAGAGTCCATGGGAGCAATATCACATAATACTTCTTTCATACATTGCCATGTACTGAATTTGATCCATGCTTGATTCAGATGAAAGGTTGTTGGTAACTGGAGTTTCTTCACCAATCTTTGGCTCACAACATTGTTTTCGCTTTCGTAATCGAATGCAACTAAACATGGGTGGCCTTTGGTTAAACACCTTGTATATTAAACTTACACTCCTATACCAAATCTACATAGCCAGGCTCTGAATACCAAATGATGTGAATCCAAAGGGTTCGATTCGTTTTACTAATCTTTCAAGGTTGGAATGCTAATAAGCCAGAAATTTGAGAAATTATTTAAAACGAGAAAGTGGAAACATATAAGAAGATGGAGCAGAAATTGATAAACATCACACTTCCAAGAATGGAAGCTAAGCCTAAGAGTTTAAACACACAAAGGGATAAAGGAACTTTGATAAAACTCAGGGATTCTTGAATCACTCAAGAACTTAGGAGAATCACTCTCACTAAGATAGATGTGATAAAACTCGTTTATTTTCTGAATAAAATTCAGCTTGCCTTCATTGATGAAAATTGTTCAACTTATATAGGAGCTTTAAGCATCAGAATTCCAAAGGACACATAAATTTCAATTACAACACAGTTAAAGCTATTAATTAATGATCCACTCAAGCTAGTAATGATCCGCTACTTAATGGTTGATTGTAACTGAATTTAAGGCTACCAAAAGTGATCCACAAACTTTCAGCAAAGGTCCTCTTGATCTTCCAGAGGTTGGTTCTTAAGTTGGCATATATGGACCCTTATTTCAACTTGAAAATAAAGCAAAACTAAAGCCCATTAATTGGTTAAGCCAAAACACAATTTGGTCAGCCAATTTTACAAAGGATTGGGCCCTTATTTAAGTAAAAGAAACTGCATCAACACGACGCATTAGTCATCCTCCATTTGACCCATATGCAATTCACATCATACCCTCCTTCGTCGAGAAGATTTGTCCCGAATCTTAAGACACTAGTTTTAATGTAAGTTTATTTTGATCTTGTGAAGGACTTTTATTTTTCCACAAGTTGAAACTAATTCACTTCCTCCAGCATCAAATTCAACTTGATATTTGTTACTTTCCAATGGTTGCAATCCGTCGATAACATTTCTTGGAAACAGTACCCCACCTTGATATGTAACAATAAATAATTCCATGCATTGTGTTTGACGAATCTACTTCTTATCGACGGACCAAATGCATGATAAAGCACTATGAACAAGCGTCCTTTTCAAACGTGGAAGTTGGTGTGTTTCCTTCACATGCTTATCATTTTGTTCCTGTAAAATGACATCACAAACTGTAGAAGAAAAAACATTGACGAACAAACTTTCTGTAGTTCCATTTCTTTTTCTTTATTTTCCCTTCCTTCTGCAGTTTATATTACTTCTTTTTCTATTCTTTCTTTTTCTATTTTCTCCTTCAGCCTACGTTGATCCTTACTGACTTGTCTTGGTGTCATAAATTTCTACTTCTTTTGATGTCCCTCATGCCTCAATTAAAGGGCACGTTCATCAAGATGGAGTGTTCTAAAACGAAGCCATGCACATCCCAAGAGAAGATGACAAGAGTCCATGGGAGCAATATCACATAATACTTCTTTCATACATTGCCATGTACTGAATTTGATCCATGCTTGATTCAGATGAAAGGTTGTTGGTAACTGGAGTTTCTTCACCAATCTTTGGCTCACAACATTGTTTTCGCTTTCGTAATTGAATGCAACTAAACATGGGTGGCCTTCGGTTAAACACCTTGTATATTAAACTTACATTCCTATACCAAATCTACATAGCCAGGCTCTGAATACCAAATGATGTAAATCCAAAGAGTTCGATTCGTTTTACTAATCTTTCAAGGTTGGAATGCTAATAAGCCAGAAATTTGAGAAATTATTTAAAACGAGAAAGTGGAAACATATAAGAAGATGGAGCGGAAATTGATAGACATCACACTTCCAAGAATGGAAGCTAAGCCTAAGAGTTTAAACACACAAAGGGATAAAGGAACTTCGATAAAACTCAGGGATTCTTGAATCACTCAAGAACTTAGGAGAATCACTCTCACTAAGATAGATGTGATAAAACTCGTTTATTTTCTGAATAAAATTCAGCTTGCCTTCACTGATGAAAATTGTTCAACTTATATAGGAGCTTTAAGCATCAAAATTCCAAAGGACACATAAATTTCAATTACAACACAGTTAAAGCTATTAATTAAGGATCCACTCAAGCTAGTAATGATCCGCTACTTAATGGTTGATTGTAACTGAATTTAAGGCTACCAAAAGTCATCCACAAACTTTCAGCAAAGGTCCTCTTGATCTTCCAAAGGTTGGTTCTTAAGTTAGCATATGGACCCTTATTTCAACTTGGAGATAAAGCAAAATTAAAGCCCATTAATTGGTTAAACACAAACACAATTAGGTCAGCCAATTTTACAAAGCATTGGGCCCTTATTTAAATAAAAGAAACTGCATCAACACGACGCATTAGTCATCCTCCATTTGACCCATATCCAATTCACATTATACCCTCCTTCTTCGAGAAGATTTGTCCTGAATCTTAAGACACTAGTTTTAATGTAAGTTTATTATGATCTTTTGAAGGACTTTTATTTTTTCACAAGTTGAAACTAATTCTCTTCATCCAGAATCAAATTTAACTTGATATTTGTTACTTTCCAATGGTTGCAATCCGTCGATAACATTTCTTGGCAACAGTACCCCACATTGATACGCAACAATAAATAATTCCATGCATTGTGTTTGACGAATTTGCTTCTTATCGACAGACCAAATACATAATAAAGCACTATGAACAAGCTTCCTTTTTAAACATGGAAGTTGGTGTGGTGCATTCACATGCTTATCCTTTTGTTCCTGTAAAATGACATCACAAACTGTAGAAGAAAAAACATTGACGAACAAACTTTCTGTAGTTCCATTTCTTTTTCTTTATTTTGCCTTCCTTCCGCAATTTATATTACTTCTTTTTCTATTCTTTCTTTTTTTGTTTTCTCCTTCAGCCTACGTTGATCCTTACTGACTTGTCTTGGTGTCATAAAGTTCTACTTCTTTTGATGTCCCTCATGCCTCAATTAAAGGGCACGTTCATCAAGATGGAGTGTTCTAAAACGAAGCCATGCACATCCCAAGAGAAGATTACAAGAGTCCATGGGAGCAATATCACATAATACTTCTTTCATACATTGCCATGTACTGAATTTGATCCATGCTTGATTCAGATGAAAGGTTGTTGGTAACTGGAGTTTCTTCACCAATCTTTGGCTCACAACATTGTTTTCGCTTTTGTAATCGAATGCAACTAAACATGAGTGGCCTTCGGTTAAACACCTTGTATAATAAACTTCCATTCCTATACCAAATCTACATAGCCAGGCTCTGAATACCAAATGATGTGAATCCAAAGGGTTCGATTCGTTTTACTAATCTTTCAAGGTTGGAATGCTAATAAGCCAGAAATTTGAGAAATTATTTAAAACGAGAAAGTGGAAACATATAAGAAGATGGAGCGGAAATTGATAGATATCACACTTCCAAGAATGGAAGCTAAGCCAAAGAGTTTAAACACACAAAGGGATAAAGGAACTTTGATAAAACTCAGGGATTCTTGAATCACTCAAGAACTTAGGAGAATCACTCTCACTAAGATAGATGTGATAAAACTCGTTTATTTTCTGAATAAAATTCAGCTTGCCTTCACTGATGAAAATTGTTCAACTTATATAGGAGCTTTAAGCATCAGAATTCCAAAGGACACATAAATTTCAATTACAACACAGTTAAAGCTATTAATTAATGATCCACTCAAGCTAGTAATGATGCGCTACTTAATGGTTGATTGTAACCGAATTTAAGGCTACCAAAAGTCATCCACAAACTTTCAGCAAAGGTCCTCTTGATCTTCCAAAGGTTGGTTCTTAAGTTGGCATATATGGACCCTTATTTCAACTTGAAAATAAAGCAAAACTAAAGCCCATTAATTGGTTAAGCCAAAACACAATTTGGTCAGCCAATTTTACAAAGGATTGGGCCCTTATTTAAGTAAAAGAAACTGCATCAACACGACGCATTAGTCATCCTCCATTTGACCCATATGCAATTCACATCATACCCTCCTTCGTCGAGAAGATTTGTCCCGAATCTTAAGACACTAGTTTTAATGTAAGTTTATTTTCATCTTGTGAAGGACTTTTATTTTTCCACAAGTTTAAACTAATTCTCTTCCTCCAGCATCAAATTCAACTTGATATTTGTTACTTTCCAATGGTTGCAATCCGTCGATAACATTTCTTGGAAACAGTACCCCACCTTGATATGTAACAATAAATAATTCCATGCATTGTGTTTGACGAATCTACTTCTTATCGACGGACCAAATGCATGATAAAGCACTATGAACAAGCGTCCTTTTCAAACATGGAAGTTGGTGTGTTTCCTTCACATGCTTATCATTTTATTCCTGTAAAATGACATCACAAACTGTAGAAGAAAAAACATTGACGAACAAACTTTCTGTAGTTCCATTTCTTTTTCTTTATTTTCCCTTCCTTCTGCAGTTTATATTACTTCTTTTTCTATTCTTTCTTTTTCTATTTTCTCCTTCAGCCTACGTTGATCCTTACTGACTTGTCTTGGTGTCATAAATTTCTACTTCTTTTGATGTCCCTCATGCCTCAATTAAAGGGCACGTTCATCAAGATGGAGTGTTCTAAAACGAAGCCATGCACATCCCAAGAGAAGATGACAAGAGTCCATGGGAGCAATATCACATAATACTTCTTTCATACATTGCCATGTACTGAATTTGATCCATGCTTGATTCAGATGAAAGGTTGTTGGTAACTGGAGTTTCTTCACCAATCTTTGGCTCACAACATTGTTTTCGCTTTCGTAATTGAATGCAACTAAACATGGGTGGCCTTCGGTTAAACACCTTGTATATTAAACTTACATTCCTATACCAAATCTACATAGCCAGGCTCTGAATACCAAATGATGTAAATCCAAAGAGTTCGATTCGTTTTACTAATCTTTCAAGGTTGGAATGCTAATAAGCCAGAAATTTGAGAAATTATTTAAAACGAGAAAGTGGAAACATATAAGAAGATGGAGCGGAAATTGATAGACATCACACTTCCAAGAATGGAAGCTAAGCCTAAGAGTTTAAACACACAAAGGGATAAAGGAACTTCGATAAAACTCAGGGATTCTTGAATCACTCAAGAACTTAGGAGAATCACTCTCACTAAGATAGATGTGATAAAACTCGTTTATTTTCTGAATAAAATTCAGCTTGCCTTCATTGATGAAAATTGTTCAACTTATATAGGAGCTTTAAGCATCAGAATTCCAAAGGACACATAAATTTCAATTACAACACAGTTAAAGCTATTAATTAATGATCCACTCAAGCTAGTAATGATCCGCTAATTAATGGTTGATTGTAATTGAATTTAAGGCTACCAAAAGTCATCCACAAACTTTCAGCAAAGGTCCTCTTGATCTTCCAAAGGTTGGTTCTTAAGTTGGCATATATGGACCCTTATTTCAACTTGAAAAGTAAAGCAAAACTAAAGCCCATTAATTGGTTAAGCCAAAACACAATTTGGTCAGCCAATTTTACAAAGGATTGGGCCCTTATTTAAGTAAAAGAATGATGAAGGATTGACCCCAACCAAGGATGAAGGCACATGCTTAAGAAGACTAAGCATGTTTAGAAAGGAAGTTCACTAATCCTTCATCCCTTTCATTTATGTTTGTTATTTTTGATTCCCTAAGTTGACTTAGTTGAATCAACTTTAGTTGACTTGTTGACCTTTGACTAGGTTTGACTTGTTGATTATAGTTGACTTGACTTAAGCCAACATGCTAATCTATGTTTATTTGCTTTGTAGGTTAATTAGGAGTAAGAAAGCAATGCTAGGTGGCGCATGGTGATTGGGGAGCATAAATGATGTGGAGGAGAGAGTAAAGCAAAGGCATAAAGCATAAAGTAAAAGGCATGAAGCAAGTGTACCTATGTACCTTTGGTCTCCTTTGTTTTTAGCACACTTTGGTCACTTTTTGGAGACATATGAGACACATTCTTTGTCTCCTTTTGTGCTAGAACGAAATTAGCCTTGCACACACCATAGTTGGCTCTTTTGTCTCTCATTTCTGTAACCTTATTTGACCTAGCTTCTAGAAGCTAGGTTAGGTTTTTGTAGAGACATCCTTAGGTATCTTTTATTTGCTTAGAGGCCCCTAAACTCTTCTATATAAGGGGTGCTCCTAGACATGTAAAAGGGTTGAACATTTTGAAGTAAAAACACTCTTGTGTCTGAACCATTTGTGAGAGTTTCCTCCCTAGGGAGTGAATATTTTTAAGCCTTATCTTGCATAGCAAGTGGCGGCACACATCCACTCATCTTCAAGGTTGCCATGGCTTCTAGCCTAGCCTTGTAGTGGCGTGCTTCTCACATTTTTACCATTTCTTTCCTTTCCATTTTATGTTTTCTTCTTCCTTTAATTGTTCTTGGTTTTCTATGGTTTATGTGCTTTCCATTTCCTTTTTGTTTTGAATCAATCCATCATCTTCTTCTCTTGAGCTTTGTGAAAGGAACCTTCACATCTAGATAGCTTGTTATCTTAATGTCCAGTGGGGATTTCACTTAGCTTTCTTAATCAACTCACACCATATTCAATAATCTTAAAAGAAGACAAGATAATCCTTCATCATTTGGTATCTAGAGCCTAGGTTATCTTGAATATGGTGTTTTTCATGTTCTAACCTTGTCTTGTGTAGCTATCTTTGAATAGTCCACATAAAAACAATGCTGGCAGAAACTGTTCACGATTTTAAAAGATTAAACTGCACCTGCTCAGTGGTCCAAAAATTACGTTCTTTATGTCAAAAGAAAGCTCTGTGAGTCTAGTTTTTAACAAAAAAAGAACCAATGCATTTGGAGTTCCGTGGAGAGAGTTATGATTGAAATAGTGAGCAAAGGTCAGAGCTGCCGAGATCACCGCGAATCAAAGTTTTTCAGGTTATGTTGGGCAGTTTTGGCTACTGTTTTTGTTACTCTTCTTACTCCTAAATGTGGTTGGATAACATGTCTTTGGGTGCTTAGTCTTTGAGCCTCAAATCCATGAGTTTAAATTCATGATAGCTACATGTTTGTGTCTTTGTGTATGTCATGTTGAGTCTTTAAATGTGTCTAACTTTTGCTTGAGTCATATGTCATATGCTTCTTTGAGTTTTCTTATTCTTGTTTCTAAGTATTTGAGCTATTGCATGAGATCTATGCCTTTTGTTGTAGCATGCTCCTTGAAATTGATTTTGACATAATTTTTAAGGAACTAAGTGTTCAAGACACCCTAAAATATCCTTCTCATCATCTTAAGTACCTTGTTTTGAAAAGAAAAATTATTTTCATGACCAAAAACAGTTTGGCCGAGAGCTAATGTGTTGCTTGGTATTATGCTACCAAATTTTATACTTGGATTTTGGGTGATATTGGCAAATTAGTTCCATGCTTTAACTTGGTTATGATCTTTCTTGGTGTATGCATAATTTGAGGTATAATCTTGGCTTGTTCAAATGCTTTCCATAGAGTCTTTAAAAGTGTTTTTCATTGCTTTAGTCTTATTCAAGTTTTGTCTTTAAAACAAAATTTCCTTAGAAGTTAAACTTTCTTGTTTTTGTGCTTTTCTTGCTTGTCACTAGGTGTTCTTTGTTGTGTCTTAGTAGTTTTCTTTTCTTGAAACTCTTGGGATGTTGTGGCCGAATCACTTGTCTTGCATTTGAAAGGTTTTGAACAAGTTTTTAAAAGTGTTTGCTTCACTCCTTTGGTGGATTTTGAGTGCTAGCCTTGCCTTGTTACTTTGGGAGAGTGATCTAAACACTTGGGTTACAATTTGGGTTGGATTTGGTCTCGGTTTTCATGTTGTCTAACCTCTAATCCATTTATTTTGTCTCGGATTTGAGTGTTTTTGTTGTAGGAATAATGGCAAGTTCATCAAATGCACCTACACCAAACAAAAACAATACATTGATGAGATTGCTTCGGGATTTGGAGTTATCTAGGAAGGAGGCCTTTGAACAATTAAGAAAAGACAAGGAGCAAAGTGACCTAAGAATCCAAGAGCACATTCAAAGGCTTGAAGCTAAAGAGCAAGAAAGAGAGGCTAGGAAAAGAGGGCATTCTAGGCGCAACCCATCACAAGAGAAGCAAACTCCAAAGATTCCTAAGTTCTATGGAGGAAGTGATCCCAAAGTCTTCCTTGATTGGGAAGCTAAAGTTGATCAAATTTTCAATGAAAATCATGTAAAGGATCAAACACAAGTTGATCTAGTAGTTTTAGGATTTTTGGAGTATGCCAATACTTGGTGGCATAAAGTTTGTAAGAATTATGACCAAGGGCCACCCGCGACTTCTTGGATGGACATTAAAACTCTTATGCGTGGTAGATTTGTTCCTCCCTCCTATAGGAAGGAACTTCTTTTGAAGCTCCAAAGGCTTCACCAAGGTTCTATGAGTGTGAGTGAGTACTTTAAAGAATTAGAGTCTCAAATGCGTAGGGTTGAAATAAAAGAAACTAACAAAGAAAAAATAAAAAGATTTGTGAGTGGTCTTAGGAGAGACATACAAGACCAAGTAGAGTTGTATGAGTACTCCACTCTTGAAAATGTTTTCACACTTGCCCTTGGGATTGAAATTCAATTGAAAAGAAAAAGAAGGGCAAGGAAGAATTACTCACCCAACCACTACTTTAGTCACTCATGGAAGGGAAATGATAAAATGAAACATGATAAGTTCCCTTCTAACTCTCATCAAGAACCACAAAGTAAAAGTAAGTCACCAAGTGATCACATTCACCATTCCACTTCTCCAAGATCAAGTTCTATTAAATGTTTTAAATGTTTGGGTTATAATCACATTGCTTTAAATTGCCCAACCAAAAGGACCATGATCTTAAAGAAGAGTAATGATGTTGAAAGTGAACACTTATCTCCCCATTCTCTTTCAAAAGAACCTTCTTCCTCTAGTAAAACTAAAATTTTTAAGAAAGATCCTATGTTATTAAGGCGCATGATAGGTCAAGATCAAAGTGAGCTTGAGCCAACTCAAAGAGAAAACATTTTTCAATCTAGATGCAAAATTAACAAATGGGTTTGCTCTCTAATTATTGATGGAGGAAGTAGTACCAATGTAGCTAGCACAAGGTTGGTGGAAAAGCTTAGCTTAGAGACCATTCCTCATGCTAAGCCCTACAAGCTTGCTTGGATAAGTAAAGAGGGAGAAATAGATGTCAATAAACAAGTCCTAATTAACTTCTCTATAGGAAGCTACAAAGATGAGGTGCTATGTGATGTTATTCCCATGGAAGTCACACATATCTTACTAGGTAGGCCATGGCAATTTGATAAACAAACTTTACATGATGGCCATACCAACCAATACATTTTCTTCAAAAATGGGAAAAAGACAACTTTACTACCTCTATCACCTCAAGAAGTTAATAAGGATAGAAATAAAATAAGAAAAGATAAAGAAGAAAAAGAAAAGGGGCAAGCTTTCACCAAGGTGTTACTTGCCTACAAAAAAATTCTTCCAAAGCAAGATGTGCATCACTCTTCCTTCTCTTCCCAAGCCAAAAAGGAAGGCCCAAAGCATAAGCAAGAGAGGAAGAGTAGTCTAGAAAATAAAGATGGCCTAACCAAAGCTAGGGGTAATACCCTTAGAAAGGATGGAACAAAAGCTCATAAAAGGGAGGCGCAAATCCTCCCCCAAATCAAGTCAAGTTCCATCCACAAAAGCTTAAAGAATTTGTGGTCAAATTCTCTCCAAGAAGGGGAGGATGATGAAGGATTGACCCCAACCAAGGATGGAGGCACATGCTTAAGAAGACTAAGCATGTTTAGAAAGGAAGTTCACTAATCCTTCATCCCTTTCATTTGCGTTTGTTATTTTTGATTCCCTAAGTTGACTTAGTTGAATCAACTTTAGTTGACTTGTTGACCTTTGACTAGGTTTGACTTGTTGACTATAGTTGACTTGACTTAAGCCAACATGCTAATCTATGTTTATTTGCTTTGTAGGTTAATTAGGAGTAAGAAAGCAATGCTAGGTGGCGCATGGTGATTGGGGAGCATAAATGATGTGGAGGAGAGAGTAAAGCAAAGGCATAAAGCATAAAGTAAAAGGCATGAAGCAAGTGTACCTATGTACCTGATAACGCTGTCGTTGACGCGATCAAATTAATACTACTTATCTATAACAACTTCAGTATTGTTAAGATAGTAGTCAACAGAATAGAAAGGGTAAAGTAACCCAAAGTCGTCTCGCAACGAACACGGAATTGATTTTTAACAAATTAGTTCTTATAAAACTATACAAGAGTTAGTCAAATAAAATTATAAAAAAATATAGGGGATTAAGATAAACAAAGATAGAAATAAAATTTAAAAGATAAAAAGAAATAAAAATAATAGTAAAGAAAATAGATTGATTCCATTACTTTTTCAAAATAGATTCATCATCGGTTATCTAAAGATTATTGCTCAATTAATTATTGTTATAGATTTACAAATTAATCAATGTAAAGTCTCAATTAATATGTTGGCGTTCTCACTTTTAACCAAAGTACAGTCTCAATTAAAAGTGAGAACTTTTAGATTATCCACAGTAAATTCAACCAAAGTACAGTCTCAATCAAATTTACTATGCCTAATCATGTCTATTCTTTTATCTTCTCACCAAATAAAAAGCTTAACTAATCAAAGTAAAGTCTCAATTAATTGTAGTTAGAATAAATACCTTTAACCAAAGTAAAGTCTCAATTATTGGTAAAAACTCATTTAATCATATGAAAGTTTCTAAATAAAATCAAAGTAAAGTCTCAATTAAATTTAAAAACCCTTGAACTCATATGATCAACATGCATATAGATTTAAAATCATTACTTTTTACGAGATTCAAAGATAAAAGACATAGATGAATTAAAACCTCAACAATAATAAAAAGAACAAAGAAATTAATTTATTCTAACCTCAAAATCCATAATGAAATTACAATAATCAACCTAAGAAGTTTAGCAATCCATGGAATACAAAAGAAGAATAGAGAGAAGAAAAGAGAGAGAAAGGAAACGAAATTAGGCACCCCTAAGGGTTCCAAAACTCCGAAGTCCCGAGCTTGTTCTTTCTGCTTCTCCTTGGGCCTCTTTATATAGGAATTGGACTAGGCTTTTCTGTTGCTAAAATCTCTCCAATATCTTTTAAAATAAAATTATTTGGA
This sequence comes from Vigna unguiculata, assembly GCF_037176805.1. Taxonomy (NCBI): domain Eukaryota; kingdom Viridiplantae; phylum Streptophyta; class Magnoliopsida; order Fabales; family Fabaceae; genus Vigna; species Vigna unguiculata. The sequence goes on along the minus strand of NC_140793.1, from coordinate 12,183,451 downwards.
GAGATATAGATTATTTGACAAATATAATTGGTTGATGATATCAATATCTAATATAATTAAATTAATTAATTAATTATAGATATATGATAAATTATCGCCAATTAGTATTTGTATTAATTTTCCAAATCAACCATTTGCAATCTCCTTAAATTATCTTCTAAATCATCCAATATCTTCAAGATATATTTGTTTGTTGTGGAACTAAAAAGATTCAAGAAGATCTTGTCATATTTAAAAAGATTTGGTAGTTATTATCTTTTAATATTTTATGATATAATTAAATAAGATAAGTATTTAAAAATATCAAATAAAATATCTAAAGATATATTTTTCCCAAATTATCTTCTATCATAAAGATAAAGAAAACTGCAAGGTCCAATTTTTTTTTTGTTCCTCTCTTCTTGGTTTAGCCAAACTTCTTCACTTTTTCAAGCTTTTCTTGCCGTCTTCATGCAATGCTTGGCTTGGATTTTTGTGTTTTTGATAATTTCTTATTCTTGAATTTATCTTTAAGGTGTCATGAAGCTTTAATCAATTTATTTCCACACCTCCATGAGCTCAACTTAGCTGCAGCTACACTAACACACCTCAAAATATCCAAAGAACATTTATGCAACTAAAAAGCTATTTTTAACATGTTTTTGTATCTCATGCTCAATAAACCCAATCATAGGAAATCCCAATTAAATCAATCTTTAAGCACACAAATTCAATTAAATACCCAGAATTAAACACTGAATGAGGGCAAAAATACGCACTCATCAGTACCTTTGGTCTCCTTTGTTTTTAGCACACTTTGTTCACTTTTTGGAGACATATGAGACACATTCTTTGTCTCCTTTTGTGCTAGAACGAAATTAGCCTTGCACACACCATAGTTGGCTCTTTTGTCTCTCATTTTTGTAACCTTATTTGACCTAGCTTCTAGAAGCTAGGTTAGGTTTTTGTAGAGACATCCTTAGGTATCTTTTATTTGCTTAGAGGCCCCTAAACTCTTCTATATAAGGGGTGCTCCTAGACATGTAAAAGGGTTGAACATTTTGAAGTAAAAACACTCTTGTGTCTCAACCATTTGTGAGAGTTTCCTCCCTAGGGAGTGAATACTTTTAAGCCTTATCTTGCATAGCAAGTGGCGGCACACATTCACTCATCTTCAAGGTTGCCATGGCTTCTAGCCTAGCCTTGTAGTGGCGTGCTTCTCACATTTTTACCATTTCTTTCCTTTCCATTTTATGTTTTCTTCTTCCTTTAATTGTTCTTGGTTTTCTATGGTTTATGTGCTTTCCATTTCATTTTTGTTTTGAATCAATCCATCATCTTCTTCTCTTGAGCTTTGTGAAAGGAACCTTCACATCTAGATAGCTTGCTATCTTAATGTCCAGTGGGGATTTCACTTAGCTTTCTTAATCAACTCACACCATATTCAATAATCTTAAAAGAAGACAAGATAATCCTTCATCAAAGAAACTGCATCAACACGACGCATTAGTCATCCTCCATTTGACCCATATGCAATTCACATCATACCCTCCTTCGTCGAGAAGATTTGTCCCGAATCTTAAGACACTAGTTTTAATGTAAGTTTATTTTGATCTTGTGAAGGACTTTTATTTTTTCACAAGTTGAAACTAGTTCTCTTCCTCCAGCATCAAATTCAACTTGATATTTGTTACTTTCCAATGGTTGCAATCCGTCGATAACATTTCTTGGCAACAGTACCCCACCTTGATATGTAACAATAAATAATTCCATGCATTGTGTTTGACGAATCTACTTCTTATCGACGGACCAAATGCATGATAAAGCACTATGAACAAGCGTCCTTTTCAAACATGGAAATTGATGTGTTTCCTTCACATGCTTATCATTTTGTTCCTATAAAATGACATCACCAACTGTAGAAGAAAAAACATTGACCAATAAACTTTCTCTAGTTCCATTTCTTTTTCTTTATATTCCCTTGCTTCTGCAGTTTATATTACTACTTTTTCCTTTCTTTCTTTTTCTGTTTTCTCCTTCAGCCTACGTTGATTCTTGCTGACTTGTCTTGGTGTCATAAATTTCTACTTCATTTGATGTCCCTCATGCCTCCAATAAAGGGAACGTTCATCAAGATGGAGTGTTTTAAAATGAAACCATGCCTATCCCAAAAGAAGATGACAAGAGTCCATGGGAGCAATATCACATAATACTTCTTTCACACATTGCCATGTACTGAATTTGATCCATGCTTGATCCAGATGAAAGGTTGCTGGTAACTGGAGTTTCTCCACCAATCTTTGGCTCACAACATTGTTTTCGCTTCGGTAATCGAAAACTAAACATGGATGGCCTTCGGTTAAACACTTTGTATAATAAACTTCCTTTCCTATTCCAAATCTAGATAGCCAGGCTCTGAATAGCACATGATGTGATTCCACAAGGTTCAATTCGTTTGACTGATCTATCATTGTTGGAATGCTAACAACCAAGAAATTTGAGAAATTATTTAAAACGAGAAAATAGAAACATAAAAGAAGATGGAACAGAAATTGATAGACATCACACTTCCCAGAATGGAAGATAAGCCTAAGAGTTGAAACACACAAAGGGATAAAGGACCTTTGATTAAACTTATGGATTCTTGGAATCGTTCAAGAACTTAGGAGAATCATTCTCACTAAGATAGATGAGATAAAACTCGTTTATTTTCTAAATAAAACTCAGCTTGCCTTCATTGATGAAAATTGTTCAACTTATATAGGAGCTTTGACCATCAGAGTTACAAAAGACACATAAATTTCAATATCATACCGCTTAAAGCTATTAATTAATGATCCACTCAAGCTAATAATGATCTACTACTTAATGATTGATTGTAACTGAATTTAAGGCTACCAAAAGTCATCCACAAACTTTGAGCAAAGGTCCTCTTGAACTTCCGAAGGTTGGTTCTTAAGTTGCCATATGGACCCTTATTTCAAGTTGAATATAAAGCAAAACTAAAGCCCATTAATTGGTTAAGCACAAACACAATTTGGTCAGCCAATTTTACAAGGCATTGGGCCCTAATTTAAATAAAAGAAATTGCATCAACACGACGCATTAGTCATCCTCCATTTGACCCATATGCAATTCACATCATACCCTCCTTCTTCGAGAAGATTTGTCTCGAATCTTAAGACACTAGTTTTAATGTAAGTTTATTATGATCTTTTGAAGGACTTTTATTTTTTCACAAGTTGAAACTAATTCTTTTCTTCCAGGATCAAATTCAACTTAATATTTGTTACTTTCCAATGGTTGCAATATGTTGATAACATTTCTTGGCAACAGTACCCAACCTTGATATGCAACAATAAATAATTCCATACATAGTGTTTGACGAATTTGCTTCTTATCGACAGACCAAATGCATAATAAAGCACTATGAACAGGCTTCATTTTTAAACATGGAAGTTGGTGTGTTTCATTCACATGCTTATCCTTTTGTTCCTGTAAAATGACATCACAAACTGTAGAAGAAAAAACATTGACGAATAAACTTTCTCTAGTTCCATTTCTTTTTCATTATTTTCCCTTCCTTCTGCAGTTTATATTACTTCTTTCTCTATTCTTTCTTTTTCTGTTTTCTCCTTCAGACTACGTTGATCCTTACTGAATTGGCTTGGTGTCAAAAATTTATACTTCATTTGATGTCCCTCATGCCTCCAATAAAGGGAACGTTCATCAAGATGGAGTGTTTTAAAACGAAGCCATGCCCATCCCAAAAGAAGATGACAAGAGTCCATGGGAGCAATATCACATAATACTTCTTTCACACATTGCCATGTACTGAATTTGATCCATGCTTGATCCAGATGAAAGGTTGCTGGTAACTGGAGTTTCTCCACCAATCTTTGGCTCACAACATTGTTTTCGCTTTCGTAATCGAATGCAACTAAACATGGATGGCCTTCGGTTAAACACTTTGTATAATAAACTTCCTTTCCTATTCCAAATCTAGATAGCTAGGCTCTGAATAGCACATGATATGAATCCACAAGGTTCGATTCCTTTGACAGATTTATCATTGTTGGAATGCTAACAAGCAAGAAATTTGAGAAATTATTTAAAACGAGAAAATAAAAACATAAAAGAAGATGGAACGGAAATTGATAGACATCACACTTCCAAGAATGGAAGATAAGCCTAAGAGTTGAAACACACAAAGGGATAAAAGAACTTTGATTAAACTTGTGGATTCTTGAATCACTCAAGAACTTAGGAGAATCACTCTCACTAAGATTGATGAGATAAAACTCGTTTATTTTCTGAATAAAACTCAGCTTGCCTTCATTGATGAAAATAGTTCAACTTATATAGGAGCTTTAACCATCAGAATTACAAAAGACACATAAATTTCAATATCATCCCGCTTAAAGCTATTAATTAATGATCCACTCAAGCTAATAACGATCTGCTACTTAATGATTGATTGTAACTGAATTTAAGGCTACCAAAAGTCATCCACAAACTTTGAGCAAAGGTCCTCTTGATCTTCCAAAGGTTGGTTCTGAAGTTGGTATATGGACCCTTATTTCAACTTGAAGATAAAGCAAAATTAAAGCCCATTAATTGGTTAAGCACAAACACAATTAGGTCAGCCAATTTTACAAAGCATTGGGCCCTTATTTAAATAAAAGAAACTGCATCAACACGACGCATTAGTCATCCTCCATTTGACCCATATCCAATTCACATTATACCCTCCTTCTTCGAGAAGATTTGTCCTGAATCTTAAGACACTAGTTTTAATGTAAGTTTATTATGATCTTTTGAAGGACTTTTATTTTTTCACAAGTTGAAACTAATTCTCTTCATCCAGAATCAAATTTAACTTGATATTTGTTACTTTCCAATGGTTGCAATCCGTCGATAACATTTCTTGGCAACAGTACCCCACCTTGATACGCAACAATAAATAATTTCATGCATTGTGTTTGACGAATTTGCTTCTTATCGACAGACCAAATACATAATAAAGCACTATGAACAAGCTTCCTTTTTAAACATGGAAGTTGGTGTGTTTCATTCACATGGTTATCCTTTTGTTCCTGTAAAATAAAATCACAAACTGTAGAAGAAAAAACATTGACGAACAAACTTTCTGTAGTTCCATTTCTTTTTCTTTATTTTGCCTTCCTTCCGCAATTTATATTACTTCTTTTTCTATTCTTTCTTTTTCTGTTTTCTCCTTCAGCCTACGTTGATCCTTACTGACTTGTCTTGGTGTCATAAATTTCTACTTCTTTTGATGTCACTCATGCCTCAATTAAAGGGCACGTTCATCAAGATGGAGTGTTCTAAAACGAAGCCATGCACATCCCAAGAGAAGATTACAAGAGTCCATGGGAGCAATATCACATAATACTTCTTTCATAAAGGAACTTTGATAAAACTCAGGGATTCTTGAATCACTCAAGAACTTAGGAGAATCACTCTCACTAAGATAGATGTGATAAAACTCGTTTATTTTCTGAATAAAATCCAGCTTGCCTTCATTGATGAAAATTGTTCAACTTGTATAGGAGCTTTAGGCATCAGAATTCCAAAGGACACATAAATTTCAATTACAACACAGTTAAAGCTATTAATTAATGATCCACTCAAGCTAGTAATGATCTGCTACTTAATGGTTGATTGTAACTGAATTTAAGGCTACCAAAAGTCATCCACAAACTTTGTGCAAAGGTCCTCTTGATCTTCCAAAGGTTGGTTCTTCAGTTGGCATATATGGACCCTTATTTCAACTTGAAAATAAAGCAAAACTAAAGCCCATTAATTGGTTAAGCCAAAACACAATTGGGTCAGCCAATTTTACAAAGAATTGGGTCCTTATTTAAGTAAAAGAAACTGCATCAACACGACGCATTAGTCATCCTCCATTTGACCCATATGCAATTCACATCATACCCTCCTTCGTCGAGAAGATTTGTCCCGAATCTTAAGACACTAGTTTTAATGTAAGTTTATTATGATCTTGTGAAGGACTTTTATTTTTTCACAAGTTGAAACTAATTCTTTTCTTCCAGGATCAAATTCAACTTGATATTTGTTACTTTCCAATGGTTGCAATACGTTGATAACATTTCTTGGCAACAGTACCCAACCTTGATATGCAACAATAAATAATTCCATGCATTGTGTTTGACGAATTTGCTTCTTATCGACAGACCAAATGCATAATAAAGCACTATGAACAGGCTTCCTTTTTAAACATGGAAGTTGGTGTGTTTCATTCACATGCTTATCCTTTTGTTCCTGTAAAATGACATCACAAACTGTAGAAGAAAAAACATTGACGATTAAACTGTCTGTAGTTCCATTTCTTTTTCTTTATTTTCCCTTCCGTCTGTAGTTTATATCACTTCTTTTTCTATTCTTTCTTTTTCTGTTTTCTCCTTCAGCCTAAGTTGATCCTTATTGACTTGTCTTGGTATCATAAATTTCTACTTCATTTGATGTCCCTCATGCCTCAAATAAAGGGAACGTTCATCAAGATGGAGTGTTTTAAAACGAAGCCATGCCCATCCCAAAAGAAGATGATAAGAGTCCATGCGAGCAATATCACATAGTACTTCTTTCACACATTGTCATGTACTGAATGTGATCCATCCTTGATCTAGATGAAAGGTTGCTGGTAAATGGAGTTTCTCCACCAATCTTTGGCTCACAACATTGTTTTCGCTTCCGTAATCGAATGCAACTAAACATGGATGGCCTTCGGTTAAACACTATGTTTAATAAACTTCCTTTCCTATTCGAAATCTAGATAGCCATGCTCTAAATAGCAAATGATGTGAATTCACAAGGTTCGATTCGTTTGACTGATCTATCATTGTTGGAATGCTAACAACCAAGAAATTTGAGAAATTATTTAAAACGAGAAAATAGAAACATAAAAGAAGATGGAATGGAAATTGATCGACATCACACTTCCAAGAATGGAAGATAAGCCTAAGAGTTGAGACACCCAAAGGGATAAAGGACCTTTGATTAAACTCATGGATTCTTGAATCACTAAAGAACTTAGGAGAATCACTCTCACTAAGATAGATGAGATAAAACTTGTTTATTTTCTAAATAAAACTCAGCTTGCCTTTATTGATGAAAATGGTTCAACTTATATAGGAGCTTTAACCTTCAGAATTACAAAAGACACATAAATTTCAATATCATCCTGCTTAAAGCTATTAATTAATGATCCACTACTTAATGGTTGATTGTAACTGAATTTAAGGCTACCAAAAGTCATCCACAAACTGTGATAAAAGGTCCTCTTGATCTTCCAAAGGTTGGTTCTTTAGTTGGCATATGGACCCTTATTTCAACTTGAAGATAAAGCAAAACTAAAGCCCATTAATTGGTTAAGCACAAACACAATTTGGTCAGCCAATTTTACAAAGCATCGGGCCCTTGTTTTAATAAAAGAAACTGCATCAACACGGCGCATTAGTCATCCTCCATTTGACCCATATGCAATTCACGTCATACCCTCCTTCTTCGAGAAGATTTGTCCTGAATCTTAAGACACCATTTTTAATGTAAGTTTATTATGATCTTGTGAAGGACTTTTATTTTTTCACAAGTTGAAACTAATTCTCTTCTTCCAGGAACAAATTCAACTTGATATTTGTTACTTTCCAATGGTTCCATTCCGTCCATAACATTTCTTGGCAATAGTACCCCACCTTGATATGTAGCAATAAATAATTCCATGCATTCTGTTCGACGAATTTGTTTCTTATCGACAGGCCAAATGCAAAATAAAGAACTATGAACAAGCTTCCTTTTTAAACATGGAAGTTAGTGTGTTGCATTCACATGCTTATCCTTTTGTTCCTGTAAAATGACATCACAAACTGTAGAAGAAAAAACATTGAAGAATAAACTTTCTCTACTTCCATTTCTTTTTCTTTATTTTCTCTTCCTTCTGCAGTTTATATTACTTCTTTTTCTATTCTTTCTTTTTCTGTTTTCTCCTTCAGCCTACGTTGATCCTTACTGACTTGTCTTGGTGTCATAAATTTCTACTTCTTTTGATGTCCCTCATGCCTCAAATAAAGGGAACGTTCATCAAGATGGAGTGTTTTAAAACGAAGCCATGCCCATCCCAAAAGAAGATGACAAGAGTCCATGGGAGCAATATCACATAATACTTCTTTCACACATTGCCATGTACTGAATTTGATCCATGCTTGATCCAGATGAAAGGTTGCTGGTAACTGGAGTTTCTCCACCAATCTTTGGCTCACAACATTGTTTTCGCTTTCGTAATCGAATGTAACTAAACATGGATGGCCTTCGGCTAAACACTTTGTATAATAAACTTCCTTTCTTATTCCAAATCTAGATAGCCAGGCTCTGAATAGCAACTGATGTGAATCCACAACGTTCGATTCGTTTGACTGATCTATCATTGTTGGAATGCTAACAAGCAAGAAATTTAAGGAATTATTTAAAACGAGAAAATGGAAACATAAAAGAAGATGGAACGAAAATTGATAGACATCACACCTCCAAGAATGGAAGATAAGCCTAAGGGTTGAAACACCCAAAGGGATAAAGGACCTTTGATTAAACTCATGGATTCTTGAATCACTAAAGAACTAAGGAGAATCACTCTCACTAAGATAGATGAGATAAAACTTGTTTATTTTCTGAATAAAACTCAGCTTGCCTTCATTGATGAAAATGGTTCAACTTATATAGGAGCTTTAACCATCAGAATTACAAAAGACACATAAATTTCAATATCATCCCGCTTAAAGCTATTAATTAATGATACACTCAAGCGAATAACGATCCGTTACTTAATGGCTGATGGTAACTGAATTTAAGGCTCGCAAAAGTCATCCACAAACTTTGAGAAAAGGTCCTCTTGATCTTCCAAAGGTTGGTTCTTTAGTTGGCATATGCACCCTTATTTCAACTTGAAGATAAAGCAAAACTAAAGCCCATTAATTGGTTAAGTACAAACACAATTTGGTCAGCCAATTTTACAAAGCATTGGGCCCTTGTTTAAATAAAAGAAACTGCATCAACACGGCGAATTAGTCATCCTCCTATTGACCCATATGCAATTCACAACATACCCTCCTTCTTCGACAAGATTTGTCCCGAATCTTAAGACACTAGTTTTAATGTAAGTTTATTATGATCTTGTGAAGGACTTTTATTTTTTCACAAGTTGAAACTAATTCTCTTCTTCCAGGATCAAATTTAACTTGATATTTTTTACTTTCCAATGGTTGCAATCCGTCGATAACATTTCTTGGCAACAGTACCCCAACTTGATATGTAACAATAAATAATTCCGTGCATTGTGCTCGACGAATTTGCTTCTTATCGACAGACCAAATGCATAACAAATCACTATGAACAAGCTTCCTTTTTAAACATGGAAGTTGGTGTGTTTCATTCACATGCTTATCCTTTTGTTCCTGTAAAATGACATCAAAAACTATAGAGGAAAAACATTGACGAATAAACTTTCCCCAGTTCCATTTCTTTTTCTTTATTTTCCCTTCCTTCTGTAGTTTATATTACTTCTATTGCTTTCTTTTACTGTTTTCTCCTTCAGCCTACGTTGATTCTTACTGACTTGTCTTGGTGTCATAAATTTCTACTTAAAGGGAACGTTCATCAAGATGGAGTGCTTTAAAACGAAGCCATGCCCATCCCAAAAGAAGATGACAAGAGTCCATGGGAGCAATATAACATAATACTTCTTTCACATATTGCCATGTACTGAATTTGATCCACGCTTGATCCAGATGAAAGGTTGCTGGTAACTGGAGTTTCTCCACCAATCTTTGGCTCACAACATTGTTTTCGCTTCGTAATCGAATGCAACTAAACATGGATGGCCTTCGGTTAAACACTTTGTATAATAAATTTCCTTTCCTATTCCAAATCTAGATAGCGAGACTCTGAATACCAAATGATGTGAATCCACAGGGTTCGATTCATTTGACTGATCTATCATTGTTGGAATGCTAACTAGCAAGAATTTTGAGAAATTATTTAAAACGAGAAAATGAAAACATAAAAGAAGATGGAACGGAAATTGATAGACATCACACTTCCAAGAATGGAAGATAAGCCTAAGAGTTGAAATAAACAAAGGGATAAAGGATCTTTGATTAAACTCATGGATTCTTGAATCACTCAAGAACTTAGGAGAATCACTCTCACTAAGATAGATGAGATAAAACTTGTTTATTTTCTGAATAAAACTCAGCTTGCCTTCATTGATGAAAATGGTTCAACTTATATAGGAGCTTTAACCATTAAAATTGCAAAAGACACATAAATTTCAATATCATCCCGCTTAAAGCTATTAATTAATGATCCACTCAAGCGAATAATGATCCGCTACTTAATGGTTAATTGTAACTGAATTTAAGGCTACCAAAAGTCATCCACAAACTTTGAGAAAAGGTCCTCTTGATCTTTCAAAGGTTGGTTCTTTAGTTGGCATATCGACCCTTATTTTAACTTGAAGATAAAGCAAAACTAAAGCCCATTAATTGGTTAAGCACAAACACAATTTGGTCAGCCAATTTTACAAATCATTGGGCCCTTGTTTAAATTAAAGAAACTGCATCAACATGGCGCATTAGTCATCCTCCATTTGACCCATATGCAATTCACGTCATACCCTCCTTCTTCGAGAAGATTTGTCCCGAATCTTAAGACACCATTTTTAATGTAAGTTTATTATGATCTTGTGAAGGACCTTTATTTTTTCACAAGTTGAAACTAATTCTCTTCTTCCAGCATCAAATTCAACTTGATATTTGTTACTTTCCAATGGTTCCATTCCGTCCATAACATTTCTTTGCAATAGTACCCCACCTTGATATGTAGCAATAAATAATTCCATGCATTGTGTTCGACGAATTTGCTTCTTATCGACGGACCAAATGCAAAATAAAGCACTATGAACAAGCTTCCTTTTTAAACATGGAAGTTGGTGTGTTGCATTCACATGCTTATCCTTTTGGTCCTGTAAAATGGCATCACAAACTGTAGAAGAAAAAACATTGAAGAATAAACTTTCTCTAGTTCCATTTCTTTTTCTTTATTTTCCCTTCCTTCTGCAGTTTATATTACTTCTTTTTCTATTCTTTCTTTTTCTGTTTTCTCCTTCAGCCTACGTTGATCCTTACTGACTTGTCTTGGTGTCATAAATTTCTATATCTTTTGATGTACCTCATGCCTCAAATAATGGGAACGTTCATCAAGATGTAGTGTTTTAAAACGAAGCCATGCCCATCCCAAAAGAAGATGACAAGAGTCCATGGGAGCAATATCATATAGTACTTCTTTCACACATTGCCATGAACTAAATTTTTATCCATGCTTGATCCAGATGAAAGGTTGCTGGTAATTGAAGTTTCTCCACCAATCTGTGGTTCACAACATTCTTTTCGCTTCCGTAATCGAATGCAGCTAAAAATGGATGGCCTTCGGTTCAACACTTTGTATAACAAACTTCTTTTCCTATTCAAAATCTAGATAGCCAGGCTCTGAATACCAAATGATGTGAATCCAGAGGGTTTGATTCGTTTGACAGATCTATCATTGTTGGAATGCTAACAAGCAAGAAATTTGAGAAATTATTTAAAACGAGAAAATGGAGACATAAAAGAAGATGGAATTGAAATTGATAGACATCACACTTCCAACAATGGAAGGTAAGCCTAAGAGTTGAAACACACAAAGGGATAAAGGACTTTTGATTAAAC